>NC_138771.1:651330418-651792918 GCF_965119305.1 Pelophylax lessonae
GTATTGCTATGCCACTGTTAGAGGATACAAGGATAGATAAATTAGAAAATGAAGAGCAAGGGAACCTGTCTGAGGTAAAAGAGTCAGATGCAGCATTAGTCTTGCCCCAAACTGATATATCCCAACCAGACGAACTAAGACGTTCAGAACGTATCAGAAAACCGACCACAAAGATGCTGGAAAATTTGGAGCAAGAAGCAGCATTAAAAGGAAAAAAGTTCACCAGAATGTATGATAAGTGGAAATTATACATTATAGGTGTTCGTAGAAAGCTAAAGCAAGAAAGTATAAAAGGAAACTTGAGTGATATTATAGAGATGATAGAAGAATCTGAATCAGAGCTCATGGCAGCATATGTCAACCTGCGGTCATCCACGATCCCTTCCCAGGATATTGTAAGGAACATGGACACATGTACTGCAGTCACTAAAGATTTAGTAAAGCTCATGAGAGAATTATCATCTGAAGCTAACTATGATGAAGTTAAGGCACGAAAGAGAATGAACGAGCTCTTTATAAGAGACTATGCTAGGTCCTTAGGGGGAACCACAATCTCAAGTGGGACTTCCTTCACTAGCAGAAGTGCCAGTAACATATCGGAGTCCTCAAGTACCTTAATAGCCAAAAGAAAGGAACTGGTCGAACAACTTGCTGTCAAGAAAGCAGAAATTGAGATGGAATCTGCCATTGAGACGCAGCGCCTACGAAAAGCTGAAATGGAAGCTAAAATGGAGGCACAGCGCCATCAAATGGAAGCTGAAATGGAGGCACAGCGCCATCAAATGGAAAGTCTGGAGAAGCTGAAAGAAGTCAAGATTATAGAAGCCAGACTAAGAGTACACGAAGAGGACATAAATAGTAAGCATAAGTCCAAATCTGTACTGAGTGAAGATTCAGACTCCTACTTCCTTTCATACGCCCAGGAGAATGAAAGGAAATCACCAGTACGTAGTGAAGAAAAAAGTCAGTGCCCTTCTATCCCTGCTCAGAAAGACAAAGAGAGAGACTTACCTAATTCAGAACTAGGTGAGAAAATAAAACTAGATGATCCTATTCCTAGATGTCACTGCAATGATCAGGAAAATGTTGCAACTATTGTCCCAGCAAGACGACAGAGAACAGTCCCAGCAAGACTGCCCGTTCCAGAACCTGCTGTATTTTCAGGAGACATACTGAAGTTCATAGAGTGGAAGGCGAGTTTTGAAATGATCATTGATTACTATTGCTCCAGGTCAGTTGACAAGTTATTCTACCTTCAGAAATATGTTGGTGGAGAAGCAAAGAAAGCTCTTGAAGGTAACTTCTATAGAACAGACGAAGAAGCCTACAAACAAGCTTGGGAAAAGTTAAATGCAAGATATGATCATCCTTTCTTAGTACAAAGAGCCTTTAGGGAGAAATTGAATAACTGGCCTAAGATAGGTCCTAAAGAACATTTCAAACTCCAAGAGTATGGTGACTTCCTGCAAGCATGCAGCAATGCCATCCCACATGTACGAGGACTAGAAGTACTGAACGACTATCTGGAAAACCACAGGATGCTAGCTAAACTACCTGAAGGAGTGGCTTCTAGGTGGAATCACTATGTTACTGAACAGTTAGATCTAAATAAGGACTTCCCAAGTTTTGAAAAGTTCTCTGAGTTTGTCAATAAGGAAGCACAAATAGCATGTAACCCAGTAACAGCATCTTATGCCTTAAAATCCTTAGAAGAAAGGCCTGCGAGAGATATAAGACGTTCAAGAGCAGCTAGCTTTGCAACCAACACAGCAGCTAAAAGTCTAGATTCCTACGAGAGCAAGTTCAAAGTCATTACTGGGATCAGTAGAGAGACAGAACTGACAAATCCTCAGACTACCTTTAAGTGTATGTTCTGTGGAGAGAACCACTCCATACACAAGTGATAACAATTGAAAGAGAAGTCCTCAAATGAAAAGAAAAAATTTGTACTTGATAATCAACTGTGTTTTGGATGCCTAAGAAAAGGACATATTACTAAGGAGTGTAAGAAAAGGGCCACATGCAGTGTTTGCAAAGGACGCCATCCTACACCACTACATGAAGAACGTCCAAAGAAGGATGAATCCTCAATACCTAAAGATGCTGAGGAAGAAAAGAAAGTATCAGTATTCTCTTGCAGAGTAAGGGAAGGAGAAAGCAACGGCACATCAATGGTCGTACCAGTGTGCATTTCAAATCCTAAAAGGAGGAATAAGAAGGTATATGCCTATGCACTATTGGATGCCCAAAGCGATGTTACCTTCATTGATCAAGAAATCTGCAAGAAATTACAAGTGGCTACAGAACCAGTGAAGCTCAAACTCACCACAATGACAGGGAGAGATACATTAGTGAACAGTCAAAGAGTCAAAGGATTGAGAGTTAGAGGACTTCATTCAAACCTCATATTAAATCTACCTCCAGCCTATACGAAAGACGATATACCTCTAGATCGAGATCGCAAACCTACCTGTGAAACAGCCAATAAATGGGAACACCTATCTGTCATATCACATGAAATGTCCCCGCTAAAGGAGTTTGGTGTTGGACTGTTGATAGGCTACGATTGTCCCGAAGCTTTGGTACCACAAGAGGTAATCACAGGAGGAAAGGGTGAACCCTACGCTGTTCGAACTGATCTAGGATGGGGTGTTGTTGGAGGAAAACAGCAGATTGCAAACTCAAGACAGGTGACAGGATTGTGTCATTAAATATCCGTCCAAGAGTTACCAACTGTAAGTTCAGCAAAAGTAATCAAGATCCTTGAGTCTGACTTTGCAGACATAAGTTCTGAAGAAAAGAGTGTATCTCAAGAAGACAAATGTCAAAAAGGGGAGTGATTGGCGCTGCCAGGAAGTTAGGTTAATGGGAAATCTGGGTTAGGCTCCTATAGTTCAAGACCAAGTTCAACACATGCAAATGCACATAGAATGTATGTGGGAATGAGAACTATATAAGTAATAGGATATAAAAACACAATGGGTGTGTAATATGTGTGTAAAATTAACACTATGTGCTGATACCAAATCAATAAATAAATAAATGTGTTCAATACCTAACAGGCTTATTGAGACTCAACATAAATATGCAAATATATGTAAATGTAGGTATAAAAATATAAAAGCATATCAAGATAGTATTAATAAATTATGGTGATATAGAGAGTTAGTGTGCAAAGGTGCTAAAAAATAAATATAGTGCACTAATCAAACTAAATAAGGTGCATTCCGAATAGTCATAACCATCTATTCAATAAAGTGCAACTGCATACTCATAAGCAATGAAAATAAATAAGTGGGTGAACTATGTGCATCCCACACTGGTGACAATATAAACACTAGTAAATAAATAAGTGCAGCCGTGCAAATAACTATATAAATTATGAAAGTGAGAACCATATAAATTCAAAGGCTCAAAAAGCAGGTTCTGTGTATTTTAAAATTGTCCAAAAATAGTGCAATCAGAGTTGGTACAGAAATCATAAAGTTCTATAGTCCATATAAGGATGGAGTAAGGTGCTCTTTTTTTCTATGAAGCCGGGAGTGCAGTGAGTGATTGGAAGATAGGGTGCTCCCCCTCTCCTGGGGTCCTGTGCTTACCGGATGTCCGTACCCCTACAGGGGTAAATGGCGGGTCGATAACAGGGATCGCTCCCATACACCGGCAATCTGGTTCCGTCCTATCCTTCCTATTACCACTCGTATCCACTCCTTGCTCCGGTACACATAGGGGTTAAAGCATCAGGGAGAGAGCTCCAGTACAATTCCCAATAAATAAAAATAGATAAAATTATGGCATAACTTGGTTGCAGTATAAAATTGGTAAAACCTGACATAGCAATTCAAACATAATTAATTTAGTGGTTGGAAATGAAGCAATTCAGATCTATATCAAGGTTCAACCCTCCAGGTTGGAGTGATTCCAATTGGAAAATCCATTTCGTTTCGTTTTTAGAGATTTTTCTCGTTTTATTCTCTCCCCTCCAATGTGCTCTTATAGTATCGATGCCATAAAATAATAGTCCCTTGGGATTCTTATCGTGCGTTTCCAGAAAATGTCTGGATAACCCATGTTTGGGGAAACCCTTTTTGATGTTTTTAATATGTTCTCTTATACGCACATATAGCGGTCTAGTGGTCCTGCCCACGTATTGTTTATGGCACGGGCACTCAATAACGTAAGTGACGTGAGTGCTGGAGCATGTAATCAGCTCATTAATTTTGAATTTCCGTTTATTGGCAAAGGATCTAAATTCCGTCATCTTTCTTGGTTGTGCTGTATTATTTTTGCACGCAAGGCATTTACGGCATCTTATAAACCCTTTTAGATCGGGAAAGATTTTTATTTGTTTGGGTGGGTCTATCACATTATGAACTAACCTATTCCTGAGTGCAGGTGCTTTCCGATAGATAAATTTCGGTTTGCTGGGTAGGATCTTAGCCAAAGTCCTATCTGATCTTAAAATCGGCCAATATTTTTTAAAAATAGTTTCCATTTGTTTATATTGATTATTAAAACCAGTGATAAAAGCAAGGTCAAAATCATTTCTATTGTTCTTGGGTTTCTCTATCAATAACTCCTCTCTTCTCATGTTCCTAACTTTATCCATGGTTATCTCAAGTATTTTCTTATCATATCCCTTTTCAATAAATTTCTCAGTGAGTGTTTTTGCTTGTGCGTTATATTCTTCAATCCTGCCACATAATGCCTGATCAATTATTTTTATTATTTGTAATATAAAATAACCCCGTTTTTAATTAATTCTTTTTATCGGTATTTGCATAGACTAGTCCTTATTGACATATATTATATATGAATCCCCCTTGAGATTAATTACATATACGCCGCCAACAAATATGCTACTTATGTGAGTAAGTGAGCATTGGGAGACGGAACTTGAGCACACAGGTTTCCTGTCTCTTTGTTTACCATCCATTAGCCCGTTTTTCAGTAATACAATTCTGCCTAGCAACAGATGATATTCAGATATCCCCTCTTTTTCTATTTGCCAAATAGCGAGTAGATTTTTAATGTTATTTTTAATGTTAATATGTTTGCCTAGCAATAGATGACATTACATGGCCCCTTGCGATGATTGGCCGGAGAATTTACATTTGTACATTCCCCCACTAAGTTGCCTGGTAACCGCTTAATACTTAAACAGACGGAATAGACGTGGTCAACGCTTCTCCAGATGACGTCAGTGTGACGAAACGCGTCGAGAACGTGACCACATCACTTCCGTCTGAACGATCCCGAGGCTAGGAACGCACGCTGATCCCAGGCGAGCACCGCGAACGAGGTAGTTGCGGACCCTATGCCATACGGATGCGCTGCATGTTGATTTTATATGAGTACATGTCTTTTTTGGAATCTAAATAAAAGTTTTAAAGGCAATCCTGCACTATCGGAGGCTTCTGTTTTTCACCTTTTTCATATACCCGGGAATTGTACTGGAGCTCTCTCCCTGATGCTTTAACCCCTATGTGTACCGGAGCAAGGAGTGGATACGAGTGGTAATAGGAAGGATAGGACGGAACCAGATTGCCGGTGTATGGGAGCGATCCCTGTTATCGACCCGCCATTTACCCCTGTAGGGGTACGGACATCCGGTAAGCACAGGACCCCAGGAGAGGGGGAGCACCCTATCTTCCAATCACTCACTGCACTCCCGGCTTCATAGAAAAAAAGAGCACCTTACTCCATCCTTATATGGACTATAGAACTTTATGATTTCTGTACCAACTCTGATTGCACTATTTTTGGACAATTTTAAAATACACAGAACCTGCTTTTTGAGCCTTTGAATTTATATGGTTCTCACTTTCATAATTTATATAGTTATTTGCACGGCTGCACTTATTTATTTACTAGTGTTTATATTGTCACCAGTGTGGGATGCACATAGTTCACCCACTTATTTATTTTCATTGCTTATGAGTATGCAGTTGCACTTTATTGAATAGATGGTTATGACTATTCGGAATGCACCTTATTTAGTTTGATTAGTGCACTATATTTATTTTTTAGCACCTTTGCACACTAACTCTCTATATCACCATAATTTATTAATACTATCTTGATATGCTTTTATATTTTTATACCTACATTTACATATATTTGCATATTTATGTTGAGTCTCAATAAGCCTGTTAGGTATTGAACACATTTATTTATTTATTGATTTGGTATCAGCACATAGTGTTAATTTTACACACATATTACACACCCATTGTGTTTTTATATCCTATTACTTATATAGTTCTCATTCCCACATACATTCTATGTGCATTTGCATGTGTTGAACTTGGTCTTGAACTATAGGAGCCTAACCCAGATTTCCCATTAACCTAACTTCCTGGCAGCGCCAATCACTCCCCTTTTTGACATTTACACCTGACGCTCCCCCATTGGGGGTGCATCTTTTGGAGTGGGCAGCAGCCATTAGTGTTTTATTTATAGAAATTTTACGCACTATTTTATAGATAGTTTATCCTAAGCGCGGATCTTTCTTCTTTTCTCAAGAAGACAAAGTTCGTACACACTCTAGAAGAAAGTATTCAGCAGAATCAACAAGGTTATCTTGAAATGCCCTTACCCTTTAGAGAACGACCTTGTCTGCCAAATAACAGAAATCTTGCCCTAGCAAGATTGAAATGCCTGAAGAAAAAGATGGGAAGAGATCCCAAATTCAAGCAAGATTATTTTAAATCCATGGAAGGCATCCTTGAAGAAGGACATGCAGAGAAGGTGAATAACCAACCTAAAGAAGGAGAAGTGTGGTACATCCCACATCAAGGTGTTTACCACCCAAAGAAACCAGATAAGATTAGAGTAGTATTTGATTGCTCAGCAAAGTATGATGGTGTTGCATTGAACGATCACCTACTAAAAGGACCAGACCTTACAAACACTCTGCCTGGAGTACTTTGTAGATTCAGAAAATATCCCGTAGCGGTCATGTGTGACGTTGAAAAGATGTTCCACCAGTTTCATGTGAAGAATGAAGATAGAGACTTCCTGAGGTTTCTATGGTGGGAGGACGGAGATACAGATACAGAGCCAGCAGAATACAGAATGAAAGTACACTTGTTTGGAGCAGCATCGTCTCCAGGTTGAGCCAATTATGGTATGAAGTACCTGGCCAACAAAAATGAAGAGGATTGCCCATCAGCAGCAAAACTTCTATGTAGATGATGGTCTTATAAGTCTAGAGTCCACAGAATCTGCAATCAAACTAGTAAGAAGAGTGTTGTTACAAATAGGAGAATCAAAACTTGACAAAAAGGGAAAACGTCTCACTACTCCACTCAAGTTGGAACGTCCTATACAGCAGTTAGTTGTTCTACTTGAAAGTGATAAAAGACACTTGGAAGTTGAGAACCTAATAGAAAATTCCCCAAATTCATGTTCAAATCCTACTATAGAGAACATAGAATTATAGGTAATTTTGGTGGGAGTGTAGCTGGCCAGCTAGAACCTGTCCTAGGTTGCTAATATGACCTACATGCATATACAGCTAGACCTGTTAATAACCTCAATACAGTGCATATGTTTATATGTGAGAGACAAAAGCAGAGTTATTTACTGTGATTTCATGTTTGGATGTCACATAACAGTTGTATGTTGTGTTCACAGAAGCAAAGGAAATTTGCCTGTAAGATTCATTTGTATGCATGTAAGGTAGGCTCAGACACAGCAGAGTTGAAACCAGAAAGCACAGAGTTAATCTTTATTACCCATAAGGAGTTTGTGGCCAATAACAACCAATCTCACACTCAGCAACAGTCTTGGCCAATCACAGCCAGCCTTACACCCATTTTTTCTCAAAGCCTCATGCTTTCAGCAAGCCCTCTCATTCCACTGCAGAGCAAGAGAACTGAATAGACACACAGATCCACAGAGCAGTTGTATGGAAGCAAGTGGCCAAAAATAGGTAATTAACAGTTATACATGTTCCTATTGTTAGTAATGTGATTAGAGCTGTATACTGAACTAGTTATGTGTTCACTTGTAGTTCCACCAAACCCGAACACAAACTCAAACAAACAAACAAACAAACAAACTCAAACAAACAAACAAACTATCAAACTTCAAAAGTTATATCGAATTCAAACTATCAAACAAACTCAAACAGCAATACAGAGAGAAATATATCCACCATTTGTTATACTGTATTCAGCACATGTTGTACATGGACTGTCTGCTGCAAAAGTGTCACTGTTATCTATGAAGAAAAGTTGAAGTTAATAAAGAAGATATCTTAAGCGTTTGGTGTGCTCTTTAAACCTACTGCTTTCCATAGAACGGTATTAGAGGAATTTATAGAGTAACAGACAGTCTGGTTAGACTGAAGTCAGAGAGATCCAATTCTTCTAATGCCACAGCGCATAAGGCACTTTGTAGTGCTGCGCCTGCCACAGATAGCCCCCCTCTCTCCAATGCTGGGAAGAAGCGTGCCCTCTCTCTCTTTGCAGTCCTGAGAACCAGCATGACCCTCACTCCCTGCTGGGTCACTTTGTGGTCTCCCCTCCAGGCTCATTCTGCCTTTACATAGTTAGTCAGGTTGAAAAAAAGACACAAATCCATCTGTCTCAACCAATAAAAAACAAAAACAAAAAAAAAACAGTAAAGAAAACCCAACCATACAATCCCATATACACAATCCTATACCCACAGTTGATCCAGAGGAAGGCGAAAAACCCCAGCAAAGCATGATCCAATTTTCTAAAGCAGGGGAAAAAATTCCTTCCTGATCTCCCAAGAGGTTATTTTCCCTGGATCAACTTTTTCTATAAATATTAGTACCCATTTATATTATGTACACCTAGGAAAGAATCCTTTCCTTCCCCTGGCATGCTGGGAGCTAAAATGTCCTCCCCAGGCTTAGAAAGGGGCCTGCCTGTCCTCAGGACTACATGACCCAAGATCCTCCTCTCCTTCTTCCTGTGGTTTGTCCTCCCCTCTGTCCAATGGTGAGAGGAACAGAGCGGATGGCTTGCTGTGACAATTGTTGCTCCCCCGTTCAGCAGCGCAAACAGTAGAGAGGGAGGGGGAGGGAGAGGGAGAGGAGCCCACAGCTACTGTCTTTCCCTCTGTGATGGCTGGTCAAATCTCCTGCTGTGGCAGCCCTCCAAGCGGGGGGAGGGAAGAAAAGGAGGCACAGTTTCTCCCCCTGGGTCTCACTCGGGATCAGGGGCATCCACTACAAAGGTTTTACATAAATAAATAAAAGCTGACCATGTTAAGCACTCCTGTCAGTGGTAAATGGCTTGTCTCATCCCTGTAAACTGATACATTTGGAAGAGAGCTTGTTCTTTTGAAAAACAACAGACTTACTGGCCAGATCTCCAGATGAAAATAGAAGAAAGAAAGCCTAAGACAGAAAACTAATACAGCCATCACATATAGGAATTGGTAAGCTGAAATATCATAAATGTTTGCTTTTGGATTTAATAGTGTTTAAAGTAAAGTAATAAATAAATAAAAAAGTATCTTTTTATTGGTTTAGGATGTAATGCATATCATATCCATTACGCCTATGATTTGGAATGATATACCTCCAGTGAAAATATTTTTTTAGAAGTGAAAGGAATTGTTTAAGTTGTAATTTGAGCTATAATTCCCTGCTGGTATTCATTATTTGCACTAACTGGCCTTTGTACCTAATAAAGCGACCTATAAGTATTAATTGGCAGTTTTATACATCAGTATAAACAGTATTTAACATATTATTATTACATGTACATTATCAGTGTGATATGTATAATAACATGACTTCATAGTGGTTTTATATTGGGATTGGTGAAATCCTAGGATTATAGACATGATAGGTAGGCTATCACTGTTCAGTAAGGTCATAGCTGGAATCTCACTGGATTTGGCCTTATTTGGCTGGATTTTGGGCTAATTACTGGGTACTGAGACATCTGCACCACTACTCCTGTCACCCAGTAGCCGGAGCAGCATGCTGATGCTGTAGAGAAGCCAGCGGATGTGCCTGCTGTGTTCTGTCCTCAGACTCTGTCCTCCTCAGACTTCTTTCTTTGTCTACTGTGGAGATGTGAGCCTCAAAAGGAAATCCCAGCTTGCAGCTGGAGGTGTGGAGTAAAGGTGAGTGGAGGTGAGAGGAGAGAAGCAGACTGAATTCTTGCAATGTCTATAATTTTTTATTTCCAAGCATTTGCCTGTTTGTTGCCCCCATATTGTAACAATTGTCCATTTGTTGTTCAATAACTTGTTTGATGTCTGATCACTGTAACATTGCACTCTTTGTTTCTCACAAATAAAGATATCTTCTTGCATATTGCAACAATTGTCTGTTTATTGCCCATGTATTTCCAGGATTGCCTGTTAGTTGCCCAAGTATTTATATGATTTCCCAATTGTTGCTTATAGTTTAGAACCATGATGTTTTGTTTAAATGGGGGGGGGGGGCTGATATTTTGGCTCTACCATCAATTTAAAGTATGCCACTGTTGCTCCCCACAATTTTTTGCTAGAGCCACCTCTCCTTCCCTGACCGAATCTCAGGATCGTGGATTTAAAAAAGTTCCCAGAAATGAGTAGGACCCTTTATAACCAGACTAGCTACTTGGTATGAGTGTAATCAGTGTATTCCCCCTGCTCAGGGATGTCTCTATTTTGGTAGGGCCTGAAGTTGTCCTCAATGTAGCATATGTTATAATGGAGCACTAAAAAGACAGTGAGGTTGATTTAATAAAGTTGGAGAGTGCAAAATCTGATGAAGCTCTGCAAAGAAACCAATAAGTCTCCAGGCTTTATTGCCTAAACCTAATTGGACAAGCTAAAGTAAGAAACTGATTGGCTACCATGCACAGTATGAGTTGAGTTGGCCAGGGAAAGAAGGACACTCACCAGGACACAGTGGCAGTGGTTTAAAAGGATTGCATTGGATGACAGACCTGGAGAAATACAGTACATTAATGGAATTGGAGGCGGCAGCATATTCCACTATGAAATGAATCCCTTAGTGGGGGACCGGATTATTCACATCCCCCCTTGCCTCCTGTCTCCATACATAGGCCTATGCATCATTATACATAGGAGGATGCTGGTTGTACTTCCAAATGTCGGCTGTATATTCTAATATTCCATATGTACACAGGAGGGAGGAGTCCTCTTGTTGGATCCTGTTACAATAAGCTTTTCCCTGGTCAACCATTTCCTATATACCCCAACAATCAAGGCAATGCTGATATATATGTAACTGGCCCTGAGAGAGGTACAACTCTGGTTCCCTAAGCCCTGAGGAAGTGAAATCTTGTCGAAACACGTCGGTTTTATATGAACCATTGTCAGAGTACAGGTTGTAAAATCACAATCCTAGCCACATGTATTGTATACTCATAAAGTGTTACTGAATGTATATACAATGTATATCTAGCGTTTCTTTTTATACAATTTTATCAATTGTTTAATAAATTTTGTTTTTTTATCAAATGGTGTTCAATACTTCCTTCTGGCCTGTATAGTTTGACAGAACCATTTCGCTATCTCTATATACATAACACGGATGATGGCCTTGTGACTGCCTCATATTTATAAAAAGTTTATACCATGCACAGCTGCACCAGATTCTGAGTGATCCAGTTTTAGTAAATCTCCCCCAATGTTACAGTCAATATTTGTACTATATACCCAGCACGGATCTCTGCACTCGTACTGTATGTTAACATACTTCCTGTACATAGACTCAAGTACTAAGCCCCTCCCACTGTCAGCACAATTTTGCTATACCTACCACTTGATGAAGCATACTATAGTCCCTCCCCCTAATCCACCCCTATTATCAGGAATTCTGATTTTCAAAAGTTTCCATGTATGCTGATCATTATAACATTAGATAATATACAGACCACCATTGTTGGAACTAAACTGACACAATTTTAGGGAAAGGTGTATAGCTTTTAAAATCAACAGGGTTTGTTAACAAAGACAAACAAAATGTGCAGACATAATTTAAGTCAGGACAGTAATGTGCTATAAACAAAATAGCATTGTATGATAAGTTCCTTACCATAGATAGTAAATGTAGATTCATCATCTGCAAAAGAATAGGGGTAAAGTGTTAGAGAATCATACAATCAGAACATACAATTCAGTTCTTATCTATTAAACAATTGTTTTCCTTTATTTTTATTTTATCTTCTTCTATCCATGCTAATTTATTTTATTTGATACTTCAAGAGTAATGAGCGGTAAATTGATTGATCATTATAGAGACTGCTAACTTCAATCCTGTCCGTAAAAATATTACAGGTCCTCTTACCCCAATCCTGTCCATAATAACATTACAGGTCCTCTTACCTCAATCCTGTCCATAATAACATTACAGGTCCTCTTACCCCAATCCTGTCCATAATAACATTACAGGTCCTCTTACCCCAATCCTGTCCATAATAACATTACAGGTCCTCTTACCCCAATCCTGTCCATAATAACATTACAGGTCCTCTTACCCCAACCCTGTCCATAATAACATTACAGGTCCTATTACCCCAATCCTGTCCATAATAACATTACAGGTCCTTTTATCCCAATCCTGTCCATAATAACATTACAGGTCATTTTACCCCAATCCTGTCCATAATAACATTACAGGTCCTCTTACCCCAATCCTGTCCATAATAACATTACAGGTTCTCTTATCCCAATCCTGTCCATAATAATATTACAGGTCCTATTATCTCAATCCTGTCCATATAAACATTACAGGTCCTCTTATTCCAATCCTGTCCATAATATCATTACATGTCCTCCTACTCCAATCCTGTCCATATTAACATTACAAGTCCTTCTACCCCAATCCTGTACATAATACCATTACAGGTCCTCCCACAACCAATCTTGTCCATAATAACATTACAGGTCCTCTTACCCAAGTTGTATACCTGGAGAAGGGTCTGTTTGGATTTTTATGTATTAATTTAATATAAAATAATTTAATATGATTAAATTACTAGACATTAAGCCCGTTAAATTAACGGGCGCTAGAACATAGAGCCGCATGACGTAGCCAAGCGGCTCTCGCTTGACATCGCTCGCCCACCGCCACTTGTAACTGCCACTTAGCAGTAAGTCCACGCAAGCGCACACCAGCCGCGTGCCCGCGCACACCCGCTTCAACAATTTCGCCCGGCTGCCCGAAGTCTCTGCGCTCCAAGTCCCACGGACACAGGGACTGGACACAGACACACTTGTACTTTATTATATAGGATGAGAGATGAGTGACTCTGGTGATATAGAAGAGGTTCTGCAGCAGCAGCGATGGTGTGGGTCCCCTGTGGGCAGCACACGTGCACAGTGGCAGCAGTGAAGGGCGCTCAGAGCCCCCCACTTTCCCCAGCTCATGGCACACACCCCCCATCCTGGCCGGACTCTCCGCCCCTCATCACAACAACCTTCAGCTCGTCCTTGGACCCCCTCTTTGGGTGATAGGCCTGGAATGAAGAGCCCCCCGGTGTACCAGTGATCCTCCGTCCCTGTATACAGCTCGGTAGGGAAGTAAGGGGAGGGTGCTTACCTCGTACAGGTCCCCAGAAGCCATGCCGGGTCCGGGCTGAGCGCTGCTCTCCGTGTGCACAGGGCTGAGCCGGCTGTTGCGCAGAATCCCACGGTGGTGGTCAGGGCCGCAGTGGGACTCATTTTCAGCATTAGAGTTTCATTCCTTAGACCGGCCCACTTTAGTTCACGACTGACTATATTAAAATAATGCAGTCCTGAGCAGTCACGAGATCTCTCAGTTCTTGGTGTTAGAGCCAGCGGGGGTGGTAAAATGGTTGGTTGATCTGCATTTTTACCACCCCTTGATTGCTTTCCTACAGCAAACCTGGAAGGCACTCAGGTCTGCTCAAATTTTTTACACTTTATCCTGCCGTGTCACATTGTGCAGGCCAAATGCACCCATGGAGGCCTCGGGACTACGTCACTACCCTCTGCCAAATGCTTTGCACAGTATTTCAATGCAGAATCCCAACTGGGAGAATACACACACAATATATAAAGAAAATGGGCATGGGGTATAAAAGTATTGCCAGTAAAATGGATTTTGGGCTCATTCACACCAGTGAGCACAACTGCTGGGCGATGTAGTGCTGATCTCAGAGCATTACTCCCCCCTCTTCTACGCTGGTGAGATTTTAGTATGGCACTACTCATCTCATGATCGCACACAGTACTTTCTGTGCACACCACAGCAGGGGGGGCGGCACAAAATAGCCATCTGAGCTACAGTTTTGCTGCCTCCTGGCCACCTACCTGAATTGCCCCAACAAAAGACCAAATATGGACTTTACAGATACCATAGTAATTTTACCTGGGGGGGGGGGGGTGCAGAGTCTGACAGATAGCAGTTTATTGGTTGAACCTGACTAACTATGCATGTACTGGCTGTCAAACCTGCACTGAAGCATTATGGGGATGTGGAAAGCCATCCAAACACAGATCGCTCATCAGAGGACCACACACTCCCACTACAGGTGTGAAAGAGCCCACCATACAAGTTACAGTCTTCTTTAGATCTACCAAGTTCAACCACCTTGTAGAGAAAGAAGTATATATTTTCAAACAAAAATGATTGGACAGCTCAGGTAGGTACTCAGATTACAAAAAAAGTTTTAATAAATGTAAAGTTGATTGTAAGATGTATAGTGAGATTGTCCAATCAGATTGTAGAGTGTGTTGATAGGTCACATGGATGAGAGTGATCGGCTAGCAGGACATCTCTGTACATGTGAATGGGGGCGATGAGTGATCGGACAGAAGGTCCTTCTAGTTGGGTTCCTCTGCGCTCTCCTCCATTAGGTACTCAAAGTCGAAGCCGGCTGTGTGCCCCAGAGCCAGGGGGATGTGCCATAGTAAGAGCAGCCCTGCGGATGTCAGTGCCCGCACACTGCTCACATGGGACCCGCCGCAGCTCATGGCTGCCCAGCAAACTTCTCTGCCTGTGTGTGCCGCCTCCGCTCCATTGTACAGGTGCCCCGACTCGCCTGGCTTGTGTGTGTGTGCGGGGGGATGGAGGAGCAGGCGGCGTATATGGGGACTGGGGGGCGGGCTCACGGGCTTATTACTGAAGGGCTCGTTAGCGGGGCCGCCCGACAGCACCATCCTGAGTTTCTGCGCTCTGGCTGCCCAGCAAACTTCTCCGCCTGTGTGTGCCGCCTCCACTCTGGTGTACAGGTGCCCCGACTCGCCCGGCTCGGTGTGTGTGTGCGGGGGGGGGGGGGGTGAAGGAGCAGGAGTAACTCTGCCCACTCTTGCGTGATTGGTCTTTGCCAACGAAGCACCTCCGCCCACTCTCGCTTGATTGGTCTTGGCCATCATGCACTTGCAGACACGCCCCATCCCCTCGTACACTGCAGTTCTTCTGTCCGAAGTCTCTGCGCTCCAAGTCCCCAACGGCTGTTCTTGGGGCACATGCGCAGTAGCGCAATCTCACGGACACAGGGACTTGACGCAGAGACACTTGGACTTTATTAATATAGATTATAAACTTTTTTTATTTATTTTTAGGGGGAGCTAATGATGAACTGGCTCTTAGGGGAAAAAATGACATGGGGTCTAGGTCACAATCTGGGAGCCCCTTTTAGAATACAACATTTACTGAATGTGAAGTGCCTACGGTCACATGACGGCTGGGTGGGACCTTTGTCACTCTGGATACATGTCAAATGATGTCCTCCTGGAAAGCACCCAGTGCGCACTCTGTGGGCCACGCTCCAGCACAATCTGTCACCAGCTGTGTCCACTGGACACAGTCGATGACAGATCACTGCATTGGGCCACTGCCAGTACCATGTGATCGCTGTAAACCAATCACAGCAGATCACATGACAATTGTAAACAATGGATGCCTTCCTTTCATGCTATTCATTGTATCAAATTGTGTTGCTAACTGTTTGGTCCAAGAGATTACATGGCCAAACATAACCCATCTGTACCATGTGATTAGCTGTGGCCAATCACAGCTAATCACAACAACACACACCGAAATAATAATTTTCATTCAGTAAAAATGGTTGCTTATAACACCGGAATTCATTGGTATAAAAAAATCTCTAGAGTAGTACAATGTTACTATGGTAATAACATTATTGCTCTGGTCTCAGTGTGTTAAAAAAAATTGCAAAAAAAAAGAAAAAGAAAAAAATTTAATAAAAAAAAAGAAATAGAATAAAATATAAAAAAGTATATTTTTTTTACATACTGTCACCAGTCAGTGTCCATAATCGCCATCACACCAGTTATATGATCACGCTGTACTGCACCGGTGACTTTATGTAAAAAAATAAATAAAATTGTGAAAAAAACTACATTTTCTTATTTCTTCATTTTCCAAAAAATGGTGACAAAAAAACAGATTTTTGAAACAGCTTACCTGTAAAACCCTTTTCTTGGAGTACATAATGCGACACAGAGCAGCCATATTCATTACTATCTGGGTTATTCGCCACCCCTCCCATACAGGAAGTACCTCCATTTTGAAGCAAACACTAAACATCCCAGACAAGAGGGGAGGGACCTCTGTGTCCCGTGATGTACTTCAAGAAAATATTACAGGTAAATACAGGTAAGCTGTAGGAAAAATCAGTTTTTCTTTATCGAACATCGCAGAACACAAAGCAGCCATATTAATTACTATTTGGGACATCCAAAAGCAATGCACTTGAGGGGAGGGGGACACTATATGAAAATACCGCCATCAGACCGCAAAATATCTACATAGGGAAAAGCAGCCCAGCTTTGATGACGCTGGGCTGCTTTTCACGCGGATGACATCCACGTGTGTGCTGTGTGGACTGGGATCAGAGCTGAGGCTGGACCTGAATGGGCTGGATTGGTGCCTTGAATGTTTTAGTTGCACAGCGGATGATCCATATTGCATCAGGAGATTTGCTCATTGCTGACTGCAGGGATCCCACTACTTAATCCGTTGGAGAGGATCTTTTGTTGAGCCTGCTTTGGAGCACAGAACCTGTACTTTGGATTACACATAGGCGCATTCAGTGTGTGTTTGAGGTAAGCGGCCACTGCACACTATTTAGCACTGAGATTGGATCGATATCCAGATTGCATGTTTTACTTCACCATTGATTGATTTGAAATTCTTTGAAGATTTTTTTCACATACATAGGATTTATGTTTTAGCACAGCGAATTTTGGACATTTGCTTTAATATATGGATATGTTCTAGCACAATGATTTATATCATTTATATATTTATTGATCGATCTGGGATTTTTATTCACGTTTTTTTTCGACATTTATTATATCTGTTCTCATCATTGCACAGTGATTCACAGCAACCTTGTTTTTGATTTATGTATTGATTGTACACAGATGTATATTCGATTCACTCTGAATTAGCGCCGATCATATTCACCATACACAGTACTATTCACGGTGGGGACACCGATTTAGATTGGCAGCTTTTTCTTTTTTTTCTTTTTTTCTTTACATTTTTGGTTATTATTTTGCCCGCTTCTATTGAACACCTCAGGTAGCGCATTGGTCCTCGTTCCTATCAGAATAAAAAAGTGGTGACGTCAGCACGCCCTCCCCACGTGATACCCGGAAGTCAGGCGGCGGCGTTATACCGAATGAGCTGTGAATTAGCGCTATTGATTCAACATGAATGTGAGTTTTTAATCTTTGTTTTGCAATAAAAGTGTCCTCTACGTACTGTGACTCCCTTTCTCTTGCATATCCCTTTGGGAATATTGGGCTCTGGATGAGATTGGCTGTGCATGGTCTTTGGTGGATATCGGGGCTCCCTGCAGATGGTTTTGAACACCTAGAGAGAGGCACTGCGCCAGGATTCCATTGATGTTTACACCCTGTGTTGGAAGCTGATATACATGTGTGATCTGGTAAGCGCTTGGTGTATCTAGAGCGTGCAGCACTAACCGCGGATATAGTCACACTAAGTGGCGGTGGATTATTTTCCTGCACTCAGCACCCTGCACTGGATCTTTGCTGACTTTTGACATTAATTTACCATTTTATTTTACTACTAGACATTAAGCCCGTTAAATTAACGGGCACTAGAACATATGTGGTCAGACATTTGTATAAACAGACTTGTTCCAGTTAAGCGAGAGCCTCTGTCAGCTCTGTGTCCCTCTTGCCCTACTGACTGAGCGGCTCTCGCTTATCTCGTTCCTTTTTTCTAACAAGGCGAGAGCCGCATGACGTAGCCAGCTCTGCGCATAGCGTCCCTGTTGCCCTAGCAACATCGGGGACACGCGCAGAGCTGACCGAGCGGCTCTCGCGTGACATCGCTCGCCCGCCGCCACTTGTAACACCCGCTGCCGCTTAGCAGGAAGTCCGCGCGAGCGCACATCCGCCGCGTGCCCGCGCACACCCGCCGCTTCAACAGTTTCGCCCGGTGTTCTATCAGATTTCCCTACCCCATCAGATTTCCCTATCTACGTCATTTCCGATTGAGATCAGCTGTGGATTCATCATGCAGCAGCTTGTACCTGCGTCACACGTCCTATTGGGCATGCGCAGAATAGGTAGGGAATTATGATAGCATCGTAAGGGGTCAGACAAAAGTCCTAGTGTGCATGCGCACCAACGGGTCGGGCAGCGGGATCTCTTATAACAAACATCCATCCGATCTCCATGGCACACACTGCGCTGACCCAACACTGCACCGACCCGACAATCCGATCCCCATGCCCCACACTGCGCCGACCCGACAATGAGACAGTTGGCGTGCGCGTGTGGGTAGGGAATAGGATTGTCCGATCGGCGCAGTGTGTACCATGGAGATGGGATGTATGTTTGTTATAAGAGATGGCGCTGCCCGATCCGTTGGTGCGCATGCACCTGCTCATGAGCAGTAGGATTTGTGCCTCAGCCCTTACGATGTTATAAAAATTCCCTACCTATTCTGCCAATGTTCCCTCTAATTTTTTACTGTGCTGAGCAAGTAAAAAATTTTCTGAGCGCAAACCTTTAGATTGAGCAATGGGGGGGCGTCAATGCAGAGTGCCCACAGCGATGCCCCCAATCGCAGAGTGCCCACAGCGATGCCCCCAATCGCAGAGTGCCCACAGCGATGCCCCCAATTGCAGAGCGCCCACAGCGATGCCCCAAATCACAGAGTGCCCACAGCGATGCCTCCAATCACAGAGTGCCCACAGCAATGCCCCCAATCAATGCAGAGATGCCAGCGTCCCCCCCCCGTGCACTTACCTTCTCTTCCATTCAGTCCCAGCTTCCCACGTCTCTTCAGTCCTCCTGGCGCCTCCTCCGGGTGTCCGTCATCCTGGGCACCCCCTGCAGGCCCGATCCCCGGCCTCTCCTAAAGGCCGCGGGCCGGCCACAGTCTCCGCACTCCGGGGGGTGGCAGTCTCCACAGATCGGAATGCCACCCCCAGCCAGGGCCGGTGTACTGCAGTACACCGGCGGATGTTGAAAGGTGGGCGGGGATCCCCGGCGTGGATCCCCACCCAGCGCTGCCCAGTGTTCCACCCAGCGCCGCCCAGTGTTCTCTGCGTCCTAATCACAACGGCTGTCCGTGGTGCACATGCGCAGTAGCGCATTTCCACGGACACAGGGAATGGACGCAGGGACACTGGGGTTTTATTAATATAGATTTCATTTAACGCTCTATTGCGTTATCCTATTGGGACATTCATCACTGAATATAATTTGTATACATTCAAGTTTACACTTTATTGGTTGATTTAATAACTTAAATCACTAGTATTGCTTTATGCAGGTTGATTTACTATCAATATTTCAATGTAGCGCGGCTCTTTTTTATAATAGTCTCACCTGGCATGTGGAATAGGTTCTGGGGATCTTTGGCGGTGCAGCGGAATAGACGGTAGCAGCGGAAAAGGAGGAGTCAGCCGAGGAGAAGAGGGAGGATGGAGTAGGAGGAGCAGAAGAAGAGGCAGGCCTGCATGCAATCCATGGCGGTACAACCAAATCTACACGGGAGCCACTGGTAACATGCTTGACGGCCGTCAGAAGGTTCACCCAGTGGGCAGTAAAAGTGATATAACTTCCCTGCCCGTGTTTGCTAGACCATGTGTCTGTGGTCAGATGTATCTTGGCACCGACACTGTGTGCCAGAGATACATTGACTTGCCGCTGAACATGGCCATACAGCTCTGGAATGCCCTTCTGCGATAAATATTTCCTGCCTGGGACCTTCCATTGTGGTGTTCCAATGGCCACATATTTCCTGAAAGGCTTCCGAGTCCACCAGTTGATATGGTTCCAAACTGTAAAGAAGGGAAGCGCACGCAGACCTCGGATAATATCGCTTTAATAGGGGACAATACAAATCAGTTAAGTTGCACTCACATTTCTATCCTTGTATGACAAGCACTTCAGCACATCAATAGTAGCTTCTCACTCCTCCTGTCCCTCCGGGGTGTCCTCCGGTCTCCTCTATCGCAGCAGCAATAGAGCAGCAATAGCAGCGAATTGTGAGGAGAGAGGAGAATGAGAAGGAGAAGAGGCTGGATGGTGAGAGCCTGGAAGGTGGCTTTGTGGGTTCTGACGGCGTTGCTCCCACTGGGCTCGGTGATGGGAGTCCAGGTGCCTTCTTAAGGCGGTCATCCCTAGGTGAGTGTTGGGCTTACCGCAACTTATGCGTTGACTGCAAAGGCTGCAGATGGCAACACTATTGTCAGCAGCGGACAGGTTAAAAAAAACCCCACACTGCGGAGCCGTGTGCCGGCATCCTGGGAGCGCTAGATGTGACCATACATGGTTGATGACTCGCTCCTGATACATTACCAGTTTGGTTTGTCCCTCCTGTTCAATGTAAATTCAGCCTGCTTATCCTCCCTATCTGCTGGTCCATCTCTCCCTCTGAACTCCCCTCCTCTTCCTCTCTTGTGGGCACCAACGTGACATCCATAGACACGTCGTCAACGACGTCACCTTCCCCACCACTAACATTTGAGATATCGGAGTAGGCAGCAACAGCGGGGACCAACCTTCTTGGGCTGATCTGGGTACTGTCGTCAGACTACTGAGTGGTGGCTGTTGCTACCTCTTCTTCCTGATCTGATGCCAAGAATGGCTGAGCATCGCAAATGTCTTGTGATGGATCGGAAAATAATTCCTGTGACTCAAGCGGAGGGTATATGGTGGTGGTGTCTTTGCGGGTGCACACAGCAGAGAGTGAAGAGGGTGCAGATAGAGAGGATGAGGAGGGTGCAGAAGAGGAAGGCTGAGTGAGCCACTCAACCAAGTCTGGTGCATCCTTTGACGTAATTGAACGCACCTTCTGCAAATTACCACTATGGCTCTGGCCTGGTACTCCTGCCCTACCCCTACCACCCCTGCGTAAGGGCCTGCCTCTTCTTCTGTCTGTCATTTTTTAGATGACCCTGTGACAAAAGTCTCTAGAGAAGCGCAGTATATGTGGAAGAAGGTATATAGCACCCCGCTTCAATCTGTCGTTTTGGGGGGGCCACTGGTTTATCACACACTAGTTATGAAAAATATTTTCTAGTAACTTTTGTCACTGTGTGTAGCAGAGTTAACGCAGCGAAAGAGGCAAAATGTATGCAGTACCCAAATACACTATCATGAAAGTATAACACCCCGCTTCAATCTGTCATTTTGGGGGACCACTGGTTTATCACACCAGTTATGAAAAATGTTTTCTAGTAACTTTTGTCACTGTGTCTATCAGAGTTAACGCAGCGAAAGAGGCAACATTTCTGCAGTACCCAAATATACTATTATGAAAGTATAACACCCCGCTTCAATCTGTCGTTTTGGGGGGCCACTGGTCTATTACACCAGTTTAAAAAAAAAAAATTCCCAGTAACTTTTGTCACTGTGTGTAGCAAAGTTAATGCAGCGAAAGAGGCAAAATTTCTGCAGTACCCAAATTCACTATTATGAAAGTATAATACCCCACTTCAATCTGTCGTTTTGGGGGGCCACTGGTTTATCACACCAGTTATGAAAAATATTTCTAGTAACTTTTGTCACTGTGTCTAGCAGAGTTAACGCAGTGAAAAAGGCAAAATTTTTGCAGTACCCAAATACATTATTATGAAAGTATAACACCCCGCTTCAATCTGTCGTTTTGGGGGGCCACTGATCTATCACACCAGTTTTAAAAAAAAAAAATGCAGTAACTTTTATCACTGTGTCTAGCAGAGTTAACGCAATGAAAAAGGCAAAATTTCTGCAGTACCCAAATACACTATTATGAAAGTATAACACCCCGCTTCAATCTGTCGTTTTGGGGGGTCACTGGTGTACCACACCAGTTATGAAAAATATTTTCTAGTAACTAGAGTTGAGCGAACACCTGGATGTCCAGGTTCTGCGGGTCCAGCCGAACTTGAAAAAAAGTCCGGGTTCGTAAACCGGACTTAACCCGAACTTTACCCCGATCCCGAACCCTGAAGTCAATGGAGTCAATGGAAACCCGAACTTTTGAGCACTAAAATGGCTCTAAAACAAACATGGAAAGGGCTAGAGGGCTGCAAATGGCAGCAAACTCGTCTTAAGAGCATGGCAAGTGCTCTGCAAACAAATGTGGATAGGGAAATAACTTAAAGAGGTTGTAAACCCTCTTGTATAACTTTTACCTATAGGTAAGCCTATATTAAGGCTTACCTATAGGTGCTATAAATATCTCCCAAACTAGCACCGTTTAGGAGATATTTACAGCGCAAACTGCCGATGACGTAATCGGCGCAGGCGCTCTGAGGGAACGGCCACCCGTGCCGTTCCTTCAGAGCTCAGTGCCGTGAACGGCGGCTCCCGCGCGCATGCGCGGGAGTGATGTAATCGCGCCTCCGGCCAATCAGATGGCCGGAGGACGCGAACCCGGAAGCGGGACGGCAGGACATGTCGCCGTCCTGTCGCTGAGGTGGCGGCACGGCGGGGGCTTCGTTTTAAGGTAAGTACTGCATAATGAGCTAGTATGCGATGCATACTAGCTCATTATGCCTTTCTCTTTACAGGGCTTTTTTTTTCTCGGATTTTTTTTTTGAGTTTACTTCCTCTTTAAAATAACATAAAAAACATAAAAATAAAAAATAATCATCTTGAATGATGTAGGAGGAGGACGAAGCCCATATGGAGTAAGAGGTGGAGATGGCAGAGGATATGGCGTTGTAGGTGGAAGCGGCGGCAGCGGTGGAGGAGGAGGACAAGGCCCATATGGAGTAGGAGGTTGAGGTGGCGGTGGATGTGGCGGTGTAGGCGGAAGCGGTGGTGGAGGAGGATGAGGTAGCCAACACTGGTTTTTGTTTTTAATTTTAGTTCTTTTTAAATTAGGGTACACCCCAAAAGAGTTAGAAAGATCAAATACAACAATGGCTGGGTAAGGCCGGTATACATGTCTATTCTGCACAAGGTATGGACAAGTCCTGTGGGATCCATGCCTGGTTCATTGGCTCTGGACAGGCGGCTGCGCTTGTCTGTGATAATGCCCCCAGCTGTGCTAAATACACGTTCAGATAATACACTGGCTGCAGGGCAGGCCAGCACCTCCAAGGCGTAAAGGACAAGCTCAGGCCATGTGCCATATTTGGAGAGCCAGAAGTTGAAGGGGGCAGACCCGTCATTCAGTACGTCTAGGCGTGTGCACACATACTGCTCCACCATGTTAGTGCTGTGTCATGGTGCTGCTGGTGGAGCTTCTGTTGTAAGGAGAGGACGTGGTCGATCTGTGCCAGCTACATGCACAAGTGAAACACCTTTCTCAGCTGCGAGTAGGCGACAGAACCTTACAGCAGTATTTGGCAGGGCCTAATAAGCCTCTACAAATGTTGAGGCCAGAACAAGTACAGGCGATAGTAGATTGGGTTGCTGACAGTGCCTCCAGTTCCTTCACATTGTCTCCCACCCAGTCTTCTGCTGAAAGGTCAGAGTTGGCACCTGCAGCCGATGTCCATCAATCTTTCACCTCACTCCCTTGCAAATCAGCGAAGCAGTCTGAGCCCCATGTCATGCAGCAGTCTCTTCTTCTTTTTGATGACTCTGTTAGCATGGTTTCCCACGGCCATCCACCTAGCCCTGCCCCAGAAGTGGAAGAGATTGAGTGCACCGATGCCCAACCACTTATGTCTCCAGATGAGTACATGGGAGGACCATCGCAGCACGTCTCGGATGATGACGAAACACAGGTGCCAACTGCTGCGGAATTCCGAATTGTGGAGACCGACAAGGGTTGCAGGGGTGAAGACTGGATGGAAGATGATGTGGAGGATGATGAGGTCCTCGACCCCACATGGAATGTCATGCAGGTGACCTGAGTAGTTTGGAGGAAGAGGCGGTGTTCGCACAGAGCCACCAGCACAGCAGAAGAGGGAGCAGGGTGCAAAAGCGGATCGGCCCTGCCCTAGACACCTGTAACGCTCCTGCGTTTTATGTATAATGTGGATTTACAGCTGCAGAAATATTCCACTTCAGTAGTCATGTAGAGAAACGCTGAGACACCAATCCCAACTCCCAAGACTCATCATGTGTGGATAGTCTCAATTCAGCAAGTAAATACACACACTCAATAAGATGTTCCTAGAGTGACTTATATGTATAGTAATATAGTGATGATAGGCTGAAGAGACAGGTTGGGTAGAGGTGGTAGATGACAGACACTTGAAAGGAATGTTCTTGAAAGTAAGATAGTAGCAGATGGGGTGCAGATAGGTTTAGCAATCATGTATGGTAGCAGATGATAGAGTAGCAGGTGAACATACAGGATAGACCAACCCAGTGCAAGAGCAGATGGTATTAGGCTCAAGAGCAAGCAATCTTAGTTAGTGCAGATGTAGTAATAGTCCTTAGTATGCAGAGCTAGATAGTGTAAGCTTTAGTATGAAGGTTATAGAGGTTTCCCCTGTGGGGTACTTATCACTAGTAGCAATGTAGTAGAGGAGAGGTTCGGCAAGAGCGGATGATCCGGTAACGGGATACAGGGATCAGCAGCGTGGTTCCGATAGCGAGGTATGCTTGCAAGCATGAGAGCTTCAAGGCAGATTATGCGGCGTTGAACGAACATGTGAGTGAGACCGCCGGAGGTTGAAATAGCCGCTCCAGCGGCGCTCAGTGATGACAGCATCGGTCTTAAAGGTGTATGCGCACCTTACCAAAAGAGAATGGTGGGGCGCATACACTTAGGAAAAGTGGAATTAGGGTACCAAAGGTACCAGAACATTACAACACCACGGCTGCTACTGCCCAATGCAGCAAAGGACCGAGCACACCAAAGCCAGCTCAAAGGAGTTCCCTAGCATGGCATTTCTTCAGACAATGTGATGATGACAGGACACGAATGGTTTGCACGCTGTGCAATCAGGGCCTGAAGCGAGGCATTATGAGTTTAGCAGTTTTGTTCCCTCATCCGAGAGAATTAATAGATTCCAAAGTACCCATCCTTTATGGTACTGCTCTTGCTTAGGCTGCACAGTAAGTATCAGGTCTTCCATTTTATTTATGTCTTCTACTTTGTGTAGCCAGTTTGCAATGGTAGGTGGTAGCTGAGTCTTCCAGCGTAGAGGAATACATGATTTGGCAGCATTTAATAGGTGGTGGACAACCGATTTTTAAAAAAGAAATGAGGGGGGCGCATGCGCGGCTTCTGGACATGGCGGACGCATATTAGGTGAGCTCCGGACACCGCCGACTCTCCGCTACCCCTCACTAGCTTCTTTCTGCTTCAAAGTCTCTGGGGGTGAGCCGCCTGACCCCCCTGATGCTATATAGGCCCCCATGAGAAAGATCGGTCAGCAGAGGTAGGGATATTCAGCCCCACACTCAGGCCGCCACACTCATCTGATTACAGATCACCCGCAACATCGCTGCAGAGGTGGGTAAATTATCTGTGGAGCTGAGGGGTGAGATTACACAGATTGGGGAACGGACAGATGCCCTTGAAACTAAATTTGATGACCTGGTACAGTATGTGCAGGTTTTGGAGGAAGAAAACTCCTCCTTGAAGCACTCAGTTTCCCAGATACAATTGCAGCAGGAGGATTTGGAGAATTGGGAAAGGCACCAAAACCTGTGCTTTAGGGGCATACCCGAAAATGTGGGTTACAATAATCTACGCCCCTTCTTACTGGGCTTGTTTAACACCCTAGCCCCTAACATTGTGGACATAGACTGGCGCTTGGACAGGGCACATAGGTCTTTGGGCCCCAAACCTCCTGCGGGAGCCAGGCCCAGAGATGTCATTGTCCGCTTCCACTATTATGATAGCAAGGAGGCCCTGACCCTGGCAACCCGCAACAAGTCGCAAGTGGAATACAAAGGGGCGAAAATTCAGGATCTTTAATGACCTCTCACCCATCACTCTTAATAAACGGCGGATCCTAAAGCCTGTGACCTCACATCTGCAAAAACATCGGGTCCCTCATTACTGTGGTTTTCCGTTTCGCCTGGTGGCTACTAAAGATGTCACCCAATACTCCATGAAGTAGAAGCCTTTATAAGAGGCCTGGGCCTCCCTTCTCTGCCTGAAGAGGAACTCCTGCCACAGCAGTCCTCCGGTCGTCCTGTTCCAGATACCCCTGGTCGTCTCTGGACCCCCGCGAAGACCCCACAGCGAAAGCCCAACGTTACCCCACAACGCTCACGATTTTCCCAACCTGAGCTGATACCTGGAAGATGTTGATTCGTGGATTCCTGTCTCCTGGCTCTATTCCTTGATATTGAAGCCTCTGCGGTACCCAAGTTGCTTCTTTTGTTACCCTGGCTAGGGTGGCCTGTCTTTCCCCTCCCATGGGGTTTCCTTTTTCAGGTTTATGACGTTTCATGGTTTTTTCTTTTTCTCTTCGCTGGAGAGCCGGTGGGTCCTATACCTATCAGAGTTCAACCCCCGGAAGTTCCCGTGTTGCCCCTTAAGTCCACGGGCTGTTGCCCTGGCTTCCTGAGACTTCCTGGTCTCTCAGGCTTTCTTCAGTTGAACTTTACTGACTTCACACTTGTTTTTTTTGTGATATTGCTTCAGGTTTTTATTTCTTTGTTTTCTATACTTGCCGGATTTTTTTTGTTTTTTGTCCAGCTCCTTACCTCTACATATGTGGATTGGTGCCTCTGTGTTATGTCCTTGGGCATGTCACAGACTGCATTGCAAAATCGTCATTATGTTCTTCTTCCATGTAATGCTTTTACAGATGTTTATATTTTCAACACTTCTTTCCCCTGTTCAACCTCCCAGATGCCATGGCTCTGAGATTTCTTTCATATAATGTGAAAGGCCTGAACTCAGTACAAAAGCATTGATTGGCTCTTCAGGAGTTTTGCTCCTCTAGGGCGGATGTGATCCTGGTTCAGGAGATGCATTTCCGCTCTGGGGGATCATTTAAATTTGCCTCCAGATATTTCCTCACTTCATATGTGGCCTCAGACCCGTCTGAAAAAGCGGGTGTGGCAATACTCATTAGAAAGTCTTGTCCCATTAGGGTTCGGGAATCCCTCCTGGATCCTCATGGGAGATTCATTGCCTTGGTCTGTGATTGTTTATCTTCCTCTTTTACTGTAATTAATATTTACGCCCCCAACTCTGGCCAGTTGGAATTTTTGGAAATGGTTTTGCACTCTACCTCCCACCTCTCCCAGCCGTTTACGGTGGTGGGAGGTGATTTTTATCTCATTATGTCCCCTTACCATGACAGACAGACTCTTAACTGGGCCTCGCCTTCCCACAGACTACTGACACAAGCTAAATCCTTTCATAAGTGTATCCGCTCTAACAGGCTTTTTGACTTCTGGCGACTTAACCGGTTGCCGACCGCCGCAAGTACATATACTGCGACGGTCAGCCCCGGCCAGGCAAAGTGACGTACCGGTACGTCACTAGCCTGTGAGCCAATAGGGGGTGAGCGTGCGCCGTCAGAGGCGTGCTCCTGCCCCCGCTCGTTCACGGACACCTCCGTGCGTGTGATCGGCGGACCCGATGTCTGCCGGTCACTCGCGATCGTTCGCTGTCAAGGGAGAAAGGCAGGCGGCTAATGTAAACAAAGCCGCCTGTCATTCTTCCCTGTGTAACAGCAGAGATCTAACGGTCCTGCTATGTAGGATCGTAGATCTCTGCTGTTACATGTAAAGCCACATCCCTGCACAGTTAGAAACACGCCCCTAGGGACACACTTAACCCCTCCCTCTCCAATAAACTTAACCCCTTCCCTGCCAGTGTAATTTTTACAGTAACAGTGCATATGTATAGCACTGATTACTGTAGTAATGTCACTGGCACCCCCAAAAGTGTAAAAAATGTCAGTCAAGGGTCCCATCTGTCTGCCACAATGTCGCAGTCACGCAAAAAAAAAAAAATCGCAGATCGCCGCCATTACTCGTTAAAAATAAAACAACAAAAATGACAAAAATCTTTCCCTTAGTTAGTAAACGCAATAACTTTTGCGCAAACCAATCAAAATACGCTTATTGCGATTTTTTTACCAAACATATGTAGCAGAAAACAAATTGGCCAAAAATGTTAAAAAATTTTGATTTTTACATTTTTTGGGGGGAATTTCATATAAAAAAATGTGAAAAATATTGTTATTTTTGCAAAAATGTTGCTCTTTTTTTGTTTATAGCAAATGATCAAAAAATCGCATAGGTGATCAAATACCACCAAAAGAAAGCTCTGTTTGTGGGAAAAAAAGGACATCAAATTTGTTTAGGTACAGCTTTGCACGACCGCGCAATTGTCCATTAAGTCACGCAGTGCCGAATCGCAAAATAGGGTCTGGTCAGGAAGGGGGTAAAATCTTCCAGGGCTTAAGTGGTTAAACATCCTACACACAAACAGTTCTCGTTCTATTCTGCTGCGCACAAAATGCACTCTAGATTGGACCACTTCTTTATCTCGGCCCCACTAATCCCTTGTATGGTGCACTCCGAGATCCTCCCCATCACCTGGTCTGATCATGCACTTATCACCTTTGATGTATCCCTGACAGCTGCTCCACCAAATCCTGTCATTGGAATCTCAATGATCGTCTTTTGCAGACTCCTATGATCCGAGAGCGATTGGCGGAGGGACTGAGAGAGTTTTCTACCCTAAATGATGGGTCGGTAGACGAGATTTCAACGCTGTGGGAGGCCCATAAAGCCTTTTTTAGGGGCTCCTGCATTGCGGAGGGTGCCCGCTTAAAGAAGGAGACTGAGAGCATTTGGACCTCGCTTCTGGCTGACTTACGGGCAGCGGAGTCACGGATGCAGGTGGTTAGTACTAGAGACCGCATCAAGACCGCATCAAGACCTTGGATATGTCCAAGATGGTCAAGTCCTTGATGTGGGCTCGGCAACATTTTTAGGAATATTCCAACAAGCCTCATAGGATGTTGGTTAACAAGCTCCGACCTCGGCCATTTCACTCCATCCCGGATCTTCTGATGCAGCCCGACGGTACTCCTACTCATTGCCCTTACACTATGGCGGGGTTTTTGGCACTTTTTATAGTAAACTTTACAATTGCTTTACCCCGGAACATCGCTTTAACTTTACTCAGGAAAACTTTGAAGAATTTTTTAGGGATCTTTCCCTCCCCAGATTTTCTTCTGCAGACCTATCCAAACTGAATGCTGACATTTCATTTGAAGAGTTGGCGGCCACAATCAAGGACCTACCCTCCCGGAAGGCTCCTGGTCCTGACGGGCTGCCATATCTTTACTACAAGACCTTTTTACCTATCTTAGCCCCGCATCTTCTGGACTTATACGCTTCTCTGCTCGAAGGCAAGACTCCCCACCCTCAATTTGTCCATTCCTACATTTCAGTTATCTCCAAACCAGGTAAAGATGCTTCACTCCCAGACAATTACAGGCCAATCGGCCTTCTAAATTCTGATTACAAGATCTTCACCAAGATACTAGCCAATAGACTGGCAAATTTCATGTCAAAATTGATAGACCGTGACCAGGTGAGCTTTGTTATGTCCCGCCATGCCGGGGATAACACCAGACGCTCAGTGGACCTGACTGACCTCCTTAACAGATTTCCGTGTCCCGCAGTGGTCCCGAGTTTAGATGCTCAGAAGGCCTTTGATAGGCTAAGCTGGTCCTATCTTTTTTCTACTCTGTAGAGATTCGGTCTCAGAGGTCCCTTTTACAAGGCCCTGGAGGCTCTTTACTCCCCAGCCACTGCCCAAGTACGCATGCCGTCTGCCTTTGTGTCGCCTACGTTCCCCATGTCTAAAGGCACTCGTCAGGGTTGTCCTCTATCCCCTTTACTTTTTATATTATGCTTAGAACCACTGGCGGAGGCCATCCGTTCGCACCCTGACATCAGTGGGGTTCTTATGCGACACAGGGAATACAATCTTTTTTTATTTGCAGACTACATACTGTTGACTTTGACGATCCCTTTGATATCCCTACCATCGCTCCACTCCGTGTTGGACTCCTTTAGCGCCATTTCCGGTTACAAGATCAATACCTCCAAAACGGAGGCCATGCCGCTCCATATGCCACAGGATCTTTTGACTCAGCTGCAACAGTCTTATCCTTACAGATGGTGCCCGTTGGCGCTAACATATTTGGGCGTTAAACTGACACCATCCCACTCATTGCTGAACTCCACTAATTTTGCCCCCCTCTTTCATGAAATATCCAGATCCCTCCAACAATGGACGAATTTTCCATTGTCGCTTCTAGGTCGAATTAATGTTTTAAAAATGTCCATTCTACCGAAACTGCTCTATTTGTTTGAAACTTTATGTGTAGCTATCCCCCTATCCCAACTTAAGATATTACAGAGGTCTTTCTTGAAATTTATTTGGAATAACAAGGCTCATAGGGTGGCAGCCTCTGTGGTATTCTCTCCAAGGAGGAGGGGGGACTTGGGGCACCTGAAATTATTAAGTACTATTACGCGTCTCACCTCCGGGTGGGTGGCCTCTTGGTCCTCATGGATGGCCTCAAACCGGTGGTCAGAGATTGAAAGAGGGGTGATTTTCCCGGTTCATCCCTGCTCCCTACTTTGGTCCACTACACTTCATACGGATAGAGTGTTGAAGGGAATGTGTTTCGATTATATGCTTGTTACTATGGAAGTTTGGAGTAAATGCCTGCACAAGTTCTCTGTCTCTTCGCCATGCCCGCCCCTTACCACAGTTTTATTTAACTCTTTACTCCCTGATGGCCTTCACATGGGCTGGTTGTGGGCCTGGACCCAACCCCCCCTTTTCCAACTTCGAAACCTGGTCCATCCGGTGTCTCGTACCTTTTTCACCTTTGAGAAATTGCACGATAAATGTGCTCTACCGAAACATTCTTTTATTTTTATTTACAAATTCGCCATTTCTTCAGATCATTGTCGGCATCGCTGTCCCTGGAGAGGCCTACTGCCTTTGAATTTTTGTCCTCATCAGGGTCACATGGTGTCTTCAATTTACAATATTCTTCACAATGCCACATTGCTGACTGAAGAGTACCACCCTTATATGCGCCGGTGGTCCGAGATCTTGGATCGACCTATTACTTTACCCATGTGGAACAAAATTTGGACTTCTGCTTTTAAGTCTTCTAGATGCGTGGCGCAGAGAGTGCCTGCACTTAAGATCCTCTTGTTCTGGTACTGGACTCCTGTCCGTCTCCACAAGATGGACCCATCCTACTCTGCTATGTGCTGGTGATGTAAGATGGAAAGGGGCACCCTCTATCACGTTTTTTGGAGTTGTTCTATTATACAACCTGTCAGGCTTATTTGGGGAGGTTAAATTTAAAAAAAGAAATGAAATGTTATTTTTTGTTTTATATAGAAATATGAAGCAATGACATCCATTTTTGTTAGGTTACTGAAAGGTTAAATATCCTTTAACAAAAAAATGCCTATTCAACAGGTTTACCCCAAACATGCTGTGTTGACCTAAGGTAATAAATAAATAGTCTGTTGACTTTCTTTAGATAAAGTCTAGCTGACGCTATACCAAGATAATCTTTAGTGTGTGGGACCATAAAACATTGGTTAAATATTCTGTGTTTAAACCCATGTAAAAATAAGATTTAAAGATATATTATAATCTTATATGTAACAGAATATTAACAATGAAATATATATATATATATATATATAACTAACATACATAGATATGTAGAAAACCGTTATATATTATAATTGTTTCATTCTTGATAACTGATATTGATGACTCATCTCTGTATGTCAAGAGAGGCTTCAGTAAACATTTGTAAATTGTAAGTTGTAGAAAGCATCATAAAATTTTGTTTAACCTTGCTAGGCTCTAGGAAGTCTGAGATGGTAAGCTCTTTGTCAATATAAGGTGCAAAGTTTATTTGAAGATAAATAATGCTGTAATATTCTGTGTACTGAAGCTAAGAGCAATACAAGACTGCCATCTCTGGTGACTGACTACTACTAATTGAAGTCTTAGGTTAAAAAGTAATTTCCAATATATATAGATATATATATTAAATAAGATATATTAAATATTAAAATGGTGTTACCAGATTTAATCTTTATTTAGATACATAATGGATATTAAATGGACATGTAATAGATGAGAGCATGGATACTTTTTATGTTATGATACTCTTAAATATGGAGGAATCATCATTTAATTTTTTTGTTTACAAAATATTTTTTATTGGAAAGTCATACTAGAATAACACAAAGATCAGTATAACAATATAAAGATCAATGTAGTAACAGTGCAATATACAAAATGGATAGTTGCATAGACTAGAAAAAAAACAAAGGCATAAAGGGGTACAATAAGAAATACCCTGACTTATACAGGATAATGAGTAGCAATGTACATATATGGAAGCAGTTCAAGCATATCAAACCGTCACAGTTCTCAGTGTAAACAACAATAGGGATAAAGATCCTTGTAAAGAGGTTGCTAACTGTTAAAGTTATCTCACACTTCCCATTTGTTATGGAAAACTGGCATAGATCCCTGAATAGAATGCAGCACTTTTTCTGACATTTTAATGTTGTCCATTCTGGAGACCACCTGCTTCCAGGAAATCAAGTCAGATCTCCAATTGAAAGCTATCGTCCAATGGATAGAAGATATTAAGGTGTGGAATAATTTGGATTTATGGGGGGAGAGCCCCCAGGATGTTGGCATATAAAAGGCATATACTTGGCGTGAGGGAAATATCAGAGTCAGTTATGAGCAATAACAGTTGACCCACTTTTCTCCAGATAGGCTGAAGATGGTCACATCCCCAAAATATATGCATAAGCGTGCCCTCATCAGAGCAACCTCTGAAACACCTAGAAGAAACTGAATCATAATAGGTATGAAGCAAAGAGGAGGTCAGGTACCACCTAGTAATCAATTTAATTGGAGAGTCTCTACTTGTGGATGATCGGGTACCAGCCCTCATATTTTTGATCATGCATCTCCAGTCCAGAATTGAAAAGGAGCAATTCAGTTCCTCCTCCCACCTATGCATGTATTTGTGTTTCTCCGGTAAAAGGGACTTATTAATGTGGTTGTATATTAGGGAGATTAAGCCCTTGCCCCTAGGGAAGGAGCAACAAATACTTTCAAAAGGGGTGTAGGGGGGGGGCTAAAGTTAAGGAGTGGTTTAAATTGAAAAATTCTCTAATAATATCATATTGGGCATGTTCGGATTCAGGCAGTCTGTATAACGCCAGGATTTGGTCAAAGGAATAAAAAAACGTTTCCAGTAGATAGAGCCTTAAGGGAGACTAGACCCTTCAAAATCCAGGGTTGAAGTTGATCCCTATCCAGGGGGAAAGAGAGTGAGTCAACCTCTGACATAAATGTTGCTAATGGGGAAACCTGGGAAAGCATGGTGCTCAAATCTTTATATTTAAGCCATAGTTGAAGTAGATTATAAACAATTTTATTAGACTGAAGGTGATTTTTAAGTGTGTTAGGTTTGGTCCATAAGCTTGCTTGTAAAGAGCATGGAGCGATTGAGGACTTCTCAAACGAAAGCCAGGGAATATCATTCCCTACGTAATGCCATTGGGCAATTTGTATATATTTTGTCGCCAGGTAGTAGGACCATAAGTCTGGTAGGCCCAACCCACCCATTTCTTGTGGTGCATGTGAAACCTGTTTATTAAACCTAGGTTTTCTACTATTCCACACAAATCTGGAAATCTCCCTCTGGAACCTCATAATGTGTGATTTAGGTATCGTAACTGGGAGTGCTCTAAAGAAAAATAGAAGTTTAGGGAGAATCACCATCTTCACTGCCGCAACTCTTCCCAGAAGCGAGATATGGTGCGAAGACCAAGATTGAAGCAGGGCTCCTAGTTTCTTAAAAAATGGGGGAATGTTAGTTATGTATAGGGATTCAAAGTGGGGGGTGATTAAAACGCCCAGATATTTAAAGGATCCAGAGCACCAAGAGAAAGAAAAACTTTCCCTGATGGAGGTCTGCATCCAAAGGGGCATGTGTAGCGGCATTAGAGAGCATTTGGAGATGTTGACCCCCAAACCTGAAACAGATTGGAAATCAGCTAATTCAATAAGTACGTGTGGTAGGGATATATGAGGATCTGACAGATATAAAAGAACATCATCCGCATATAAACTAAGTTTATACTCATCTTTGTCTTTATTATACCCCTTGATCTTAGGGTTATTTCTAATTGCGCAAGCCAGTGGCTCAATGGCTAGAGCAAAGAGCAGGGGGGAGAGAGGACACCCCTGTCTGGTGCCCCTGTTAATTGAAAAAAAGTCAGAGTTGCATACTGGTATGCGGAACCTTGTTTGGGGAGAATCGTTTAATGCCTTGAAACCGTGCACAAAGTTCCCACCCAACCCGTATTTTGGCAAGAGGTTTTCCATGTATTCCCAGCTGACATTATCAAAAGCCTTGTGTATGTCCAAACTGACCAGGCAGGTTGGTGATTTTGTACGGTTAGCGTCTTGGTCTTGGACTATATTGGCTGTGAGTCTTATATTATCTGTTAGTTGCCTTCCCGGTATAAATCCAGTTTGGTCAGGTGCGATCAGTTTAGATATGTGTTCAGCAAGGCGATTAGCCAGCAGTCTACCAAATAATTTGAGATCATTATTCATGACCGATATGGGCCGGAAGTTCTGGGGAAGTGTATGGTCCTTGTCTGGTTTGGGGATAAGGGACATGTTCGCTAGGAGCATCTCATTTGGAAAATGACCACCCTGGAGGACCCAATTGAATAGTTTAGTAAGTCTGGGGATGAGAGTTTGAGAAAAGGTTTTATAATAAGATGCTGAAAAACCATCAGGGCCTGGGGCAGTGGAGGTTTTAGGGATTTAATTATTAGTGATACCTCCTCCTCTGAGCATGGGGCTTCAATCTTTTCCCTATCTGTCTGTGATAGAACTGGGAGATGTAGTTTGGTGACCCAAGATTCAAATTTATCTACTGGAAATGGGGAGGGGTTGGATAATAAATCTTTATAGAATTTGGTGAAAACATCTAGTACTTGTTTAGGATGGGAAACCACTTTACTGTCAGATCTCCTTAGTTTGTATACATGGGTAGACCTAATGTTCTGGGCTAATTTTCTGGCAAACATGGATGAAGGTGAGTTACTATGCAGGGTGAATCTAGCTTTGGACCATCTAAGAGATTTTTCAGTATCATTAGTAAGGATCTCGTTTAGAGCTTTTCTTTTGGTATTAATTTGATCCCTTAGGACCTGGGAAGGGGAATGGTTGAATTGCATGTAAAGGCGATCTAAGTCCTTTGTCAGTTGTTTAATATCTGCTAATCTAGATCTGTTGCGGGCAGAGGCCAGGGCAATAATTTTCCCTCTGATAACCGCCTTATGGGCCGTCCAAATGGTGGACATTGGAGTTTCACCATTCTCATTAAGAGTAAAGTAATCATCCAAGGAGGAGGACACTTGAGATATAAAGGAGGGATCATTTAGCAATGAGTCGTTCAGTCTCCAATTATATGTAGAACTCGTAAGACCTATATATTTTGTTTCAAAGGAGACTATCTGGTGGTCCGACCATGGGTATGGGTGGATCTGAGCATCTGAAAAGCCCGCCAAGATAATTGGGTGCAAAATATATAATCCAGCCTCGCTGAGCTATCATGTGGGTGTGAATAAAAGGTGTATGATTTGATACCAACATTGTGAGCCCTCCATGCGTCCACTAATTGCATGTCACTCAGCTAGCGGGTCAGGATTTTGGGAAATGTTTTAGATGAAGGCAAAACCTTGCTCCTGTCCAGTGCCGGGTGAAGCACCAAATTAAAATCCCCACCGACAATCATATGTGGAGATTCAAACTTGCTCAGAGTGTCCAAAAATGTCTTAAAAAAACAGAATGAGAGTCATTTGGGGCATAGATTGATGCCATGGTGACCATTTTCCCATTTAAATTACCCCTAAGAATAAGGAATCTGCTCTCTGGATCACAGAATGAGGAAGTGATGTTAAACATTATATCGTTACGAATGAAAATGGCAACCCCCCTAGTTTTATTGCTAAATGTAGAACATCTGAACTGTTGATAGGCTTTGTGAAAGTACTTGGGACTGTTAGTGGCAGCAAAGTGTGTCTCCTGTAGAAGAATGACATCAGCTCACAAACGCTTATAGTGTCTGAAGGCTTTATGTCTCTTATTAGGGGAATTGAACCCCTGCACGTTGTGAGATATAACCTCAAGACCCATTCTGCACACCTAGGAAATCGCTAAATGCATGAAAGATATCAACAAGCAATAACATATAGGACCAGTGGAGAAGGCTTTTGATATCCTGAAATATACATGAATATGACAATTCACCTATTCCTTGTAAAAGGCGTAAAACGATGCTACCCCGTCCAGGGGACCACCCAACCGAGGAGGTCCACACAGGGCGGAGCACCATAGCAAGAGAAAACACATTGATCAAAAAAGTAGACTTTCCTTTATCATTGCTAATAAACTTAAGCAGCATAACCATGAAAGAGAATAGTTGAAAGAAAAAAAACATAGATTCGTGAAACACAGATGGGGGATGGGTATAAAAAAAATGACCTATCCACAGAATCAAGTAACTATGGACTGTTACGTCCATCATCTGCCTATGGAGAACCACAGCCAGACCGTCCGGCCACACAGAACCCTCTGGGAGCCCAGATGGGGTCAGGGTGGGGATCAACACAGGCAGAATAGTGGGGACAAACCAGCGAAAGGGGAGAGAGAGTGGCAAAAATTTGGTATAACTAGTAGCACACCATATATCATCAAGCACAAATATCCGCTATATCTTGGATCCTAGTCTGTTCAGACATATTTAAGGAAGATGTCTCCATATCCATAAGGGAGGCAAAACAAGCGAGGCCGAGTGTCACGCTAGCGTAAACGTCGTATAAGGCAGAAACCACAGGTATTAAGCTCGATGGCGCCCCTCCAGGAGCACAGAAACAACAAGAAATCAAAATGAAATTAAAACGAACTTTCAGATGTTCACGAACTGGAAAAATGTAGACCCAGATGACTCCACCTGATGGTAATCAAATAGACGGATCCCTGAATGGGTTTCGCCCCCAGCGGCTGTCTCTTCTGGAGGCAGGGGTAGACCAAATTGGTGAGGGTCTGGGAGTGACATGCTGATGTGACACAGGCTCAGCCGTGATAAGGCCCAATTTGATTAGAAGCTCTTTACCCTCTGCAAGGTTGAAAACAACATACGTCGTGCCATTGTGTGGAACCCATAGTTTAAAAGGGAAACCCCATCTATAGCGGATCCTAGCAGCCTGCAGGACAGATGTGACCTCCTTCATTCTGCGGCGTTTATCCAAAGTAGCTTGGAATATGTCCGGGTATATCTGGATCCTGTTGCCCTCAAAAATAATGTTGGGAGTATTCCTAGAAGCTCGTAGGATATCTTCCTTTATCAGGAAATCCTTAAGGCACAGGGCAACATCCCTCGGTGGCTTGTCCGGGGGGGGGGGGGGGTTTTGGACGTAAAGCTCTGTGGATCCTGTCGCAGATGAAGGCAGAGGCTGGTTTATCTGGGAGAAGCTCCCCAAACAGCTTGAGTACTGCAGGGGTGAGATCAGCAATGGTTTCAGGGAGACCTCTGAGGCTCAGATTATTTCTGCGATTTCGGTTATCCAGGTCTTCAACCTAGGATTGTAATATTGAATAATTATCTGAGAGTTGTTCAAAGTCTTTCCTCAGATCATTATGGGCTATGGCAAGTTCATCGTGCTTGGCCTCAAGCAGATCAGTGCGCCCCCCCAGAGCAGCGATCTCTGCTGTTAGGGTATTTGTAGATTTATCAATCTCAGTTTGGAACTTCTCCGCTATTTTCTCATATACAGCGGCGAAGCCCGCGTCAAGATCAGCTTTAGTAACCGACTGGGGGTACTCACGATTCGTCGTATGTGCAGCAGGCGTAGCTGGGAGAGATGCTAGGTCTGGCTCTGGCCCGGGAGATGACTCGGCGCCATCTTTGGACATCCTGGAGGACTCCTTGGCCCGGAGCAGGTACGTTGTCAAAGTATGCTTTGGAGGGCGGCCTCGCTGTCCCTTCGTTGTGCATGCCTTCAGCTAAGATGTCCTATGGGGGTGCGAGATATTTTGAGGTAAAAATTTTGTTTTTATGGCCCCGTGGAAGCGGCCTCTCCCTGTCCCCTTCAGCGGAGCTAAGTTCCTAGCTTCAGTCCAGCATTGCGCCGCCTCATCATTTAATTTTAATATACTGGTTGACCAAGAGGTGTCACCCAATGACATCACCAGTTAATGAATAAGATGTCCCAGCCAATGGGGATAATGTCACTCCTTCTGGATTTAACTTATGGTAATTTTAATAGTCCTTTGTTCTATACCGTATAAATAGGAAAACTCAGATGAGAGGGAGACACATCACACATGACAATTACCCAACATACATCACATAAACAACATACACGCGACTACAGCCATGTATAGACTCATCTATACAGACTCCATTTTGCTCCATCATGTATTTGAAACTTTGAGGGACGCCAAACGCAACTCCTCCCTACCTGGCCACCATCTTGGGAAGGCGGCCATCTTAAGGACTCTGGTAACGACCATTCTAAGCTAGCAGCCATTTTAAATATGGTAAATATGCCTTGCTAATTATTTGATTCTTATTCAATATTGTTTATGTACTTCCTTAAATGTTTTACATTGCATATTCAAGGGTAACGAGAGTACAATCCCAGCCGTATAAACCATATGTAGATTTTTCTCTAAAAAGCAGATTTTTGTTTTTATAACCTTTTTAATAATATCAGATTTAGCGCATATTGGCATATTAGTCTCACGTTTTGCATAGTCTATCCTCGCATCTTCTGCAGTGGAGTGACTATCAGACTGTGCATTGCGCAGACAATTGTGGTCTGATTATATAGAACATTAATTTATGGTTTATACTATACCTGGAGAAAACGTAATCTTGCTTTATTTTTACTTTCATTATTGAGCTACAAATCACATTGCATTCATTGTTTGAAGTTCATATTTTATGTAAAGTTCTCTTTTTGTGTCATCTCAAGTTTGATCATTTATCGTGATTACATGTCTCGTGAATAAATATTTTATATATTCCATACTGTAGACTGTTTTCACTAAGATTGGTATATGCTTTTAAAAAGAAATTAATCAATAAAAAGAATTCGCTACATATTGATTTGTGGAAATACGTTGAGATTCTCCTTCCGCACAGATCTTTGCTTATTAACATAAATAGACACGGTTATATTCAGAGCAGTATAAACATTCTGACAAACCCTTTTGGTGAATGGTCATGTCTTTACTTTTGTCTGTTACGGGTTTACATTTGCCACTGGATCCAAGCCTGCAAATAAACTGATCTCCTTCCTCCTTCTGGTTGCTAAGAGAGCTATCCCACTTTGTTGGTTACAACACACGCCTCTGGATAAGTCTCTCTTGCTACGTTTGGTCTCAGAGATCCGGGAGATGGAGTCTCTAACGGCTATTGTGCATGATAAACTTAAAAGATTTAACGGGCGACTTGGACCTCCGTACCTCTGAGTCTGCCTGATTTTTGTTCCCTTTCCGATTGATGCATTAACCATTTGTCCCTTTTTTATCATATGCCGTATTGCAGTTCTGTGTTACATCAGACTTTGCTCTTTGATGGTGTTTATTTCAGGTTTCGATGTCTCCCTCGGGGGCACCGTTCCCACCCCTTTTTTTTGTTCGAACATTGCATTGTTCCTTTTTCTGTATTTTCTGTATTGTATTCTCTTTTTCTTAATAAAAATTATAATTTAAAAAAAAAAGAAAGAAATTCGGGGATGTTAGAAACATGCAGAAGAAAAAAGGCTGGGTCATCAGGAATTTTATACTCTGTAAATCTCTGAATTGTAGATCTTACCTTTGTCCAGTAATGTAGTAATTATGGGCATGACCAGAAAATATGGATCAGCGTTCTGCTTTCCCCCTGATATCTCCAACATCTATCAGTGGTGTTTGGACAGTATTTGTGAAGTTTATGTGGGGTGACATACCATCTAGTTAGTAGTTTGAAGTTTGTTTCTTGGATTTTGGTGCAGATGGATGATTTGAGAGAGAATTTGATAATGTTTTGAATTTGATCTGGTGTAAATGTACACTGTAAATCGGTTTCCTATTTCTGTATACATGATAGACGAGGCTTTTAAGGCGGGGTGATTAGCAGGTTGTATGTTTTGTCTGTGAAAGAATAGCAGTGTTTGAACAGTAGTCATCAAATGTTGTAAGTAGAGTTGAGAGAACACCTGGATGTCCGGGTTCGGCAGGTCTAGCTGAACTTGAAAAAAAAGTTTGTAACCCGGACTTAACCTGGACTTTACCCCGATCTCGAACCCCATTGAAGTCAATGGCGACCCTAACTTTTGAGCAGTAAAATGGCTCTAAAACAAACATGGAAAGGGCTAGAGGGCTGTAAATGGCAGAAAATCATCTTAATAGCCTGGCAAGTGCTCTGCAAACAAATGTGGATAGGGAAGTAACTTAAAATAACATAAAAAAACATAAAAATAAAAAATAATCATCTTGAATGATGTAGGAGGAGGACGAGGCCCATATGGAGTAGGAGGTTGAGGTGGCGGTGGATATGGCGGTGAAGGTGGAAGCGGCGGCGGCGGAGGAGGACGAGGTAGCGAACACTGGTTTTGGTTTTTAATTACATTTTTTCTAAATTAGGGTACACCCCAAAAGAGTAAGAAAGATCAAATACAACAATGACTGGGTAAGGCCGGTATACATGTCTATTCTGCACAAGGTACGGACAAGTCCTGTGGGATCCATGCTTGGTTCATTTTAATGAACGTGAGCTTGTCCACATTGGCTCTGGACAGGCGGCTGCGCTTGTCTGTGATAACGCCCCCAGCCGTGCTAAATACCCGTTCAGATAATACACTGGCTGCAGGGCAGGCCAGCACCTCCAAGGCGTAAAGGGCAAGCTAAGGCCATGTGCCCAACTTTGAGATCCAGAAGTTGAAGGGGGCAGACCCGTCATTCAGTACGTCTAGGTGTGTGCACACATACTGCTCCACCATGTTAGTGAAATGCTGCCTCCTGCTAAGACGTTCCATATCAGCTGCTGGTGCTGCTGCTTGTTGTGGCGTGCTGACAAAGCTTTTCCACATTTCGGCCATGCTAACCCTGCCTTCTGAGGTGCTGGCGGTGCCCTGGCTGCATTGGCGACCTCTTCTTCCTCCTCTGCCTTTAGCCTTCTGCTTCCACTGTGCCCCCGCTGTCAGGTGGGAATGCCACCAGCAGCGCGTCTACCAGCGTGCACTTGTACTTGCGCATCTTCCGATCATGCTCCAGTGAGGGAATTAAGGACAGTACATTGTCCTTGTAACGGGGATTCAGCAGGGTGGCCACCCAGTAATCAGCACAAGTTACAATGTGGGAAACTCGGCGGTCATTGCGGAGACACTGCAGCATGTAATCGCTCATGTGTGCCAGGCTGCCCAGAGGCAACAAAAAGCTGTCCTCTGTGGGAGGTGTATCCTCTGTGTCATCCGTATCCCCCCAGCCATGCACCAGTGATGGCCATGAGATGCCCTGGGTGCCACCCTGCTGTGAACATGGTTCCATATCCTCCTCCATCTCCTCATCCTCATCATCCTCCAGAACTGTGCCCCTGCTGGACAATTGTGTCCCTGGCGTTTGTGGGTGCAGGAACCCACCCTCGGAGCCACTTGTGAACGACTGCCCTGAAAGCCTTGGAAATTATACCTCTTCATCCTCCTCCTCATCCTGTGCCACATCCTCTTCCATCATCGCCCAAAGTGTTTTTTCAAGAAGGCATAGAAGTGGGATAGTTAAGCTGAGAACGGCGTCATCGGCACTGGCCATGTTGGTGGAGTACACGAAACAGCGCAACAAGGCACACGGGTCTCCCATGGTGGCCCAGTTATTGGTGGTGAAGTGGTGCTGTTACGCAGAGCAACTCACGCGTGCGTGCTGCAGCTGAAACTCCACTATGGCCTGCTGCTGCTCGCACAGTCTGGTCAGCACGTGCAAGGTGGAGTTCCACCTTGAGGGCACGTCACTTATGAGGCAGTGAGCGGGAAGGCCGAAGTTACGCTGCAGCCCTGACATGCAAGCAGCAGCAGGGTGAGAACGACGAAAGTGTGCACAGACGGCCCGCACTTTCTGCAGCAGCTCTGACGTATCGGGGTAATTTCTAAGGAACCTCTGCACCACCAAATTCAGCACATGCGCCAGACAAGGGATGTGTGTCAAACCGGCTAGGCCCAGAGCTGCTACGAGATTTCGCACACCACCAGGCTGGGCTTGAGGCTCACTGGCAGCAACCACTCATCGGTCTGCTGTTCAGTGCCCCTCCACAACTCCTGAGCGGTGTGTGGTTTTTCCCCCAAACAGGCAAGTTTTAAAACTGCCTGCTGTCGTTTACCCCTGGCTGTGCTGAAGTTGGTGGTGAAGGTGTTACGCTGACCGGAAGAGGAGGCGGTAGAGGATGAGGAAGCGGAGTAGGAGGAGTTAGGAACAGGAGGCAAACTGAAGCGCCCTGCAATCCTCGGTGGTGGAAGGACATGCGCCAAACTGCTATCCAAAACTAGGCCCAGCCACCACTGCATTTACCCAGTGTGCGGTTAGGGAGATATAACGTCCCTGACCGTGCTTACTGGTCCACGTATCCGTAGTTAGGTGGACCTTGCCACAGGTGGCGTCGCGCAGTGCACACCTGATTTTGTCACCCACTTGCTTGTGCAGGGAAGGGATGGCTTGCCTGGAAAAGTAGTGGTGGCTGGGCATGACGTACTGTGGGACAGCCACCGCCATAAGGCTTTTAAAACTCTGCGTCTCCACCAGCCGGAATGACAGCATTTCAAAGGCCAGGAATTTTGAAATGCTGGCATTCAGAGCCAGGGATCGGGGGTGGGTAGGGGGGCACTTCCTTTTCTGCTCCAGTGTTTGGGAGATAGAAAGCTAAACGCTTCCACGGGACATTGTGGAGATGGTTGTTGGTGACCCAGGTGGTGGTGTTGCTGGTGGATCCTCTCTTGCGGGGTGGCAGGTGCCGGTCTCACTACAGAGGTGGGTGAAGAGGCCGAGACTGCAGCAGCAGAAGAGGAAGCAGGAGGGGCCAGAGACTTTTCTTGGTTTTTGAGGTGTGTACTCCACTGCAGCTCGTGCTTTGCACTTAGATGCCTGGTCATGCAGGTTAAGAAGGTTTATGCCTCGCTTCAGGCTCTGATTGCACAGCGTGCAAACCACTCGTGTACTGTCATCATTACATTGTCTGAAGAACTGCCATGCTAGGGAACTCCTTTGAGCTGGCTTTGGTGTGCTCGGTACCTTGCTGCGTTGGGCAGTAGCAGGCGTAGTGTCTAGGGCACAGCCATTCCGCATTTGCACCCTGCTCCCTCTTCTGCTGTGCTGGTGGCTCTTTGCGACTACCGCCTCTTCCTCCAAACCACTCAGGTCACCTGCATGACGTTCATTCTATGTGGGGTCGAGGACCTCATCATCCTCCACATAGTCTTCCACCCAGTCTTCACCCCTGCCCTCCTTGTCAGTCTCCACAATTCAGAATTCCGCAGCAGTTGGCACCTGTGTTTCGTCATCATCGGAGACGTGCTGCAATGGTCCTCCCACAGGCCCGGACTGGGACAAAAAATAGGCCCGGGCATTTTGAACTGAGCAGCCCGCGAGGGGGGGCGTGGCGGGGCGGGGCGTGGCGTTCGTCGGGATGGTTGATGACAGGATTTAATGTTCCAGGATGTGTGGATTCGATTACGGTACCTTTTTTAGTTTAATCTTCAATTTAGATCAGAGCTGCCATATGATGCTGTTTATTTTGTCTTACTTTAAATCCTGTTTTGATGGTTGAGTCCTAAAAATAGTATGAAGCAGATCAGTCCCAATTCCTGCACTATCACACATCAGGTCAGTCCCAATTCCTGCACTATCACACCTCAGATCACCCCAATTCCTGCACCTTCACACATCAAATCACCCCAATTCCTGCACTATCATACCTTAGATCACCCCAATTCCTGCACCTTCACACCTCAGATCAGCCCCTGGTAGGCTGGCACTGGCAGCAACAATTTTATTCAAATCAGGATTTCTTCTGCAAATAGGCTGATCTGGCACTGGCAGGCATAGTACTAGACTAGTATTATGCCTGGCTGCTAGTTCCAGGCCAGCTTATTTGCAGAAGAAATCCTGATTTGAATTAAATTGTTGCTGCCAGTGCCAGCCAATTTGCAGAAGAAATCCTGATTTCTTTGAATAAAATTGTTGCTGCGAGTGCCAGTCCAGCCTATCTGCAAAAGAAATCCCTAAGTAGAAGTCACTCCTCTCTCCAGTCCTCCACTTACCTTGGGTGTGCTGTGCGGTGTGGCTGCAGAGTGTTCCTGCTGGACATAGTACAGGAGATGGTCAGAGACTGCAAACATGATACAAGAGATGGTCAGAGACTAAGGACATGATACAGAAGATGGTCAGAGACTGAGGACATGATACAGCAGATGGTCAGAGACTGAGGACATGATACAGGAGATGGTCAGAAACTGAGGACATGATACAGGAGATGGTTAGAGACTGAGGACATGATACAGGAGATGGTCAGAGACTGAGGACATGATACAGGAGATGGTCAGAGACTGAGGACATGATACAGGAGATGGTCAGAGACTGAGGACATGATACAGGAGATGGTCAGAGACTGAGGACATGATACAGGAGATGGTCAGAGACTGAGGACATGATACAGGAGATGGTCAGAGACTGAAGACATGATACAGGAGATGGTCAGAGACTGAGGACATGATACAGGAGATGGTCAGAGACTGAGGACATGATACAGGAGATGGTCAGAGACTGAGGACATGATACAGGAGATGGTCAGAGACTGAGGACATGATACAGGAGATGGTCAGAGACTGAGGACATGATACAGGAGATGGTCAGAGACTGAGGACATGATACAGGAGATGGTCAGAGACTGCGGACATGATACAGGAGATGGCCAGAGACTGCGGACATGATACAGGAGATGGCCAGAGACTGCGGACATGATACAGGAGATAGCCAGAGACTGAGGACATGATACAGGAGATGGCCAGAGACTGCGGACATGATACAGGAGATGGTCAGAGACTGCGGAATTGATACAAGAGATGGTCAGAGACTGCGGACATGATACAAGAGATGGTCAGAGACTACAGACATGATACAGGAGATGGTCAGAGACTGCGGACATGATACAGGAGATGGTCAGAGACTGCGGACATGATACCTGAGAGACTGCAGATGTGATACAAGAGAAGGTCAGAGACAGGGGGGCTGGAGAGCACAGGGAAAGCAGATAGCACTGGAGGACCTGAAGGGCAAGGGGGGGACTGGAGAGAATTAAGGAAGGCGCAGGGTGTGGATAGCACTGGGGGGGGGGCAGGGAAAACCAGGGGGATGGAGAGCACGGGGTAGGGGGACTGGAGAGCACTGGGGGGGGAACTGGAAATCACTTAGCCAGGGAGCACAGGGGGGTGGAGAGCACTAGGGGAGCCAGGAAGCATAGGGGGAGATGAAAAGCACTGTGGGGACTTGAAGAGCAGGGGGGGCTAAAGAGCACATGGGGGGGGCTAAGAGCACTGGGGGAGGGTTAAGATCATTGGGGGAGCAGTAAAAGAAGTTGAATAGGAGGGGGATGGGACAGCTCAGCTGCATATAGAGAAATTGATATTTCTCCTGCAGCCGCAGAATGCCTGCAGAAGGGAGGAGGAGAATCAGGTATCCATCCAGCGGCAGCAGGATCCGGAAGAGGGAAACATCAAATCCTCTATATGAAGCCGCCCCATCCCCCTCCTATTCAGTAGCAGTACACACAGCCGGTGACACCGGGGCTGCACAGCACTGAAGACACTGGGTCGTGAGGAGCCACACTTACCTTGTCTCTCCGGCCCGTTGCCGCCCCCACGAGCAGCCCAGAGTCAGAGTGAAGAAGCTGCCATCTGCAGCTGCTTGCTTCGATGGCCGATGCTGCGAGTGCGGGCTGTGCTGCTGGCCGCGCCGGGCAGGACACCGGCTGCGGCGGGAAGGAACACACAGACGAACTTCTCTTCACTTCCGGCTCCCTAGCCAATCAGCCTCCTGCTCAGGGGGGTGTGACTCAAAGCAGAAGGCTGATTGGCCGCGGAGCCGGTGTAGCTGACCTGGCAAGAACACCGGCCGCGGCCGCCGCATTGAGGGAAAATGAATGTCTGGCTTCTCTACATTCTACTGTGAGGAGTCGGACTAATTGAGAGCCGGTGCCGTGGCCCACCGGGATTATGCCCGGTCCGCCCGATGGTCAGTCCGACCCTGTCCTCCCATGTACTCATCTGGAGACATAAGTGGTTGGGCATCGGTGCACTCAATCTCTTCCACTTCTGGGGCAGGGATAGGTGGATGGCCATGGGAAACCATGCTAACAGAGTCATCAAAAAGAAGAAGAGACTGCTGCATGACTTGGGGCTCAGACTGCTTGGCTGATTTGCAAGGGAGTGAGGTGAAAGTTTGATGGACATCGGCTGCAGGTGCCAACTCTGACCTTTCAGCAGAAGACTGGGTGGGAGACAATGTGAAGGAACTGGAGGCACTGTCAGCAACCCAATCTACTATGGCCTGTACTTGTTCTGGCCTCAACATTTGTAGAGGCTTATTAGGCCCTGCCAAATACTGCTGCAGGTTCTGTTGCCTACTTGCAGATGAGAAAGGTGTTTCACCTGTGCTTGTAGCTGGCACAGATCGACCACGTCCTCTCCTTGCAACAGGAGCTCAACCAGCAACACCACGACCCAGGCCTCGTCCCTTATTTGACCTTCTCATCATATTTATCACATTTTGGATCTTCCCCTAAATGGGTTTTTATTGATAAGCGGAATACAACAGCAGTATCCAAAGGGTGTATCTCACTGTACCATATGCAGACTAGGCCGCAATTAAATTTTTATCCCCTAAATGGGGCTTTATTGCAAAGCGGAATACAACAACAGTATGCAAAGGGTGTATCTCACTATAACATATGCAGACTAGGCCGCAATTTATTTGTATCCCCTAAATGTGTTTTTATTGCAAAGCGGAATACAACAACAGTATGCAAAGGGTGTATCTCACTGTACCATATGCAGACTAGGCTGCAATTAATTTTTTATCCCCTAAATGGGTTTTTATTGCAAAGCAGAATACAACAACAGTATGCAAAGGGTGCATCTCACTGTACCATATGCAGACTAGGCTGCAATTTATTTTTTATCTGCTAAATTAGTCTATCCAAAGGGTGTATCTCACTGTACCATATGCAGACTAGGCCGCAATTAAATTTTTATCCCCTAAATGGGGCTTTATTGCAAAGCGGAATACAACAACAGTATGCAAAGGGTGTATCTCACTATAACATATGCAGACTAGGCCGCAATTTATTTGTATCCCCTAAATGTGTTTTTATTGCAAAGCGGAATACAACAACAGTATGCAAAGGGTGTATCTCACTGTACCATATGCAGACTAGGCTGCAATTAATTTTTTATCCCCTAAATGGGTTTTTATTGCAAAGCAGAATACAACAACAGTATGCACAGGGTGTATCTCACTGCAACATATGCAGACTAGGCTGAAAATTATTATTTTTTCCCCTAAATGGGTTTTTATTGATAAGTGGAATACAACAGTATGCAAAGGGTGTATCTCACTGTACCATATGCAGACTAGGCTGCAAATTATTTTATTTTTTTTTCCCCTAAATGGGTTTTTATTAATAAGCGCAATACAACAGTATGCAATGGGTGTATTTCACTGTACCATATGCAGACTAGGCTGCAATCTGTTTTTTTCCCCTAAATGGGTTTTTATTGCAAGCGGATACAACAACAGTATGCAATGGGTGTATCACACTGTAATGTATGAATGAAAATCTGAAAAATAATTGTCCCCTTAATTGGTGCTTGTTGAATAGCAGATTTGAAATGCAGTGTCTAAACGCTGTAAGTCACAGTAAAATATGAAGGAAAAATGTTTTTTACTTTTTTAAATGCAGACACATATGCACTGAGCTTGCATTAAATGGCTGCTACACACCGCACGCCTAACAGGTTGGATACTGTTGTTGTTCTATTCCGCTATTGAATAAAAAAACCCATTTGAATAAACAACTGAGAAATATTTTTTTTTCCCTAAAATATTTTTTTTCCCCTAAATACTGAAAAATTATTATTTTCCCCTTACATTGGTGCTTTTTGAAGAGCAGGTAAGAAAAGCAGTGTCTGTCTAAACACTATATCAAAGTAAAATATGAAGGACATTTTTTTTTCTTTTTTAAATGCAGATTAGGCAGACACATATGCACTGAGCTTGCATGAAATGGCCACTACATACCGCACGCCGCCCACCTAACAGACTGATGAAAGTTTTTTTTTTCTCCCTCCTCCCTTTTTTTTTCTCCCTCCTTCTCCTCACTGGGCTCAGGTCAGGGCATAAAGATTGTGCACTGCACCCCCACACAATGTAGATCAATCAATGTAGATCGCTGTCTGATTAAAGAAGATTCTTCCTATTCTTTCCCTCAAAGCAATCTTCAGCCTGACCCTACAATAATCTCCTATCTCTCCCTCAAATCGGCAGCATCAGGAACCTCTCCCTACAGTAGTTAGAGCAGAGTGAGGTGTGACGCTACATGATTCCAGCTTATATAGAGGCTGGGTCACATGCTGCACTGGCCAATCACAGCCATGCCATTAGTAGGCATGGCTGTGATGGCTTCTAAGGGCACACTAGTTAAATGCTTGCTGATTGGCTGCCTTGCACCTGTTGAAACCTCGCCATTAAAACCGCGCCAAAACATCAAATAACATTACCGAACAACGGACAGTACCCGAACATACAGTGAAATGTTCGGGTACCGAATACCCAAAAGTCTGGTACGAACCCGAACAATACAGTTCGGGTTCGCTCAACCCTAGTTGTAAGTCGTCGATCGAAACTCTCAGGATTCAGAATGGAATGTAGAAAATGGTGTATTTGCAGAGTCTGCTAAAAGGGAAGTTTATAAGGCCCCTCTTTCCTTTTCAATGTTGCTATAGAAGGCCACACTTGCATTTATCTTAATTTTTTTTTAGCATCATACTCTATAGTATATATATATTTTTTAGTAATCTGTTTAAGCACTGTGAATCATAACTTATGAGATATTGGTTACTTTAGCAGCGCTATAACATAGCTATATGAACTATTCTAAATGTGTACTATTGCACGGAAATATACTGTGTTAAACGTACAGTAACACACTGAAATGTGTTGCAGTAAACGTGCACAAACAGACAGATATATACTGTGTTAAATGTGCACTAACGCATTGAAATATACTGAGTTAAACGTGCCCTAAAGCACACAAACTGGATTTTTGACTTAGCGTAAAATCCTTTTTTCTGAAGTTCACTGACAGAAGCAGCTCCTTATTTTTCTTAACCATTGGGATATACTGCCCCCTACAGGAGTAGGACACTAGGCAGGAAAAAACTTTACCCCACCTATGAGTCCCTGAGGGCATACACCCACTCACTCTGCTATAGGATTCCGTTTTTTTGCAAGCAGTGTCAGAAGAAAAAAAAACCCAATCCACTCAGAAATAGAGGGGCGGGTGCTGCGTCTGTCAAGGAACTTAAGAGAAAAGGATTTTACGGTAAGTCAAAAATCTATTTTTCTCTATCGTTCATTGACAGACGCAGCTCCTTATTCTTCTTAACCATTCGTCCCATAGTAGTATTTGCATGAGGGATGGGAAAACAAAGCAGAAAAGAATGTAATTCCCAAAGGCTAAACTTAGCCAACCAGGTAACATGGAGCTCATATAAAGGAAATATACCGAGGTATATACCCCGCGCCTAGTGAGTCCAATTAATAAAATTAAAATTATATAATTTAATGTGTATAAATATGTGTACGTTTAAAGCAGCTGCTATAAAATTATTGGATAGGTTGTAAGGAAGTAGTCTACTAGTGAGGCTACCTATAGCGCTTGCTCATATAATTGTGGGTCTTGTATGCCTTATAGAACCAAGATCAACCAGGCTTAGGTAGCCTCCAGGCTAAATAGGGGTCTCCTCGTGGCTCACTTGGGGTGGATAGGATGGTGGGCTCCCCCTCTCTCTCCTCTCACCTCAGGCCACATTTATTTATATATTTATATATTTATTTATTATTAAGGTTTAATTATATGAGCACGCGCTATAGGTAGCCTCACTAGTAGACTACTTCCTTACAACATGGAGCTCAACCAGGAATAACTGGAGCTCACCTAAGAAAAACATACACCCTCAAATAGAGAATTTTTTTTTTTTTAAACAGCAGCCTGCAAAATCTTGCGGCCAAAAGAAGCATCCAAGGATGCCAATACAACTTTTGTAAGAATTTTGTGACCGTGTGCACAGATGACCAAGTTGCTGCCTTGCAATTACTTATATTACTTGTATTACTGACGCCTGAGGGCGAAAAGCCCAAGTGGCACTCAGTGCCCTAGTAGGTGTTCCAGCCTCCCTCTCCAAAAATTAAAAGTCAGCAGCTACACATACTGTAGCTGCTGACTTTTAATATTAGGACACTTACCTGTCCTGGAGTCCAGCAATGTCGGCACCATAACCGATGTTTCCATCAGCTGTCGGTGCTGCCGCCACCATTGCCGGTAAGGGAACCCGGCAGTGAACCCTTCTGATTCACGGGCGGGTCCCTACTGCGCATGCGCGAAATGCGCTGCCCATTCGGATTGGCTTGGCGGCGGGGGAAGAAGGAGGGGGCCAAACTTCCGAGGGACAGTGCCATGGCGCCTTCTCCCGGCAGTGGGGAAGGGTACCTGTCAAAAAACGGGTACCTGTTCCCCCCCGAAAGGTGCCAAATAAAGCAAATGAGTAGAAGTTCCACTTTTGGGTGGAACTCCACTTTAGGTGAATACGCCTGTACCACCATCTGCCAGACTCATCTGGATATGGTCGCAGCAGACGCAGCCAATCAATTCTGAGGTCCTTCCGTGAGGACAAAACGGAGGTAACAGGGACTGTATCAGAGGAGCCATAAGGCAAACTCCTTGAATAAAAGTGAAAATCATGGAATGCGTATCTAAAGGGGCGTTGGAAAAACACAGCCAAAGCCGACACCTGGCCTTTAATAGCCCTCTTTGGAGAAAATCCTGGCCACTGAAAAGGAGTGTGGATGCACCTTAAGCAATTCACACCATGAGATGTACGATTTCCATGTACGATGATAAATCTTCCTGAAGGTAGATTTTCTAGCCTTCAACAGTGGGAAGAGTACAAATCACTGAGTCAGAAAGATCCCTATCCTTCAATACTTGTCTTTCAACAGCCACGCCGTTAAAGCCAGCGACTGTAAAGCAGGCTGGAAGATCAGCCCTTGAGACAGCAGAGCTTCCCTCAGATAAGTCCCCAAGGAGCATCGGTGACCAACCTTACCAGATCTGTGTATCAAGACCAGCGAGGCCAGTCTGGGGCCACCAGAACGACCGGAATCCCTTCCACCTCTATTATGTGCAGAAGCCTCAGCAGACGTTTCAGCGGAAGGAAACGCATAGATCAGCCGATACTGACCCCAAGGAGTCACCAGTACGTCTGTGGTGCCGCCAGATGATCCCAAGACCTGGCTACAAACCTCTGTACCTTTTTCGTTGAGCTGAGAAACTAAGAGATCCACATCGGGTGTCCCCCACTGGACACACAGCAGGTGAAAACACCTCCGGGTGCAGGGACCATTTCCCCTCTTTCCCCATTTCTCCACTCCGAGGATATGCACGGTGGAGAGGGCTGGAACTAAATTTTCTGCCCATTTTAGGAACTCGGCCACCTCCCAGGCTGTCGGGACACTCTTGATGCCCCCTTGATGATTGACGTAAACTACGGCCATGGCATTGTCTGATTGAATCCGAACTGAAAAACCCTGCAGACTATTTGTCCAGTGACTTAAGCAAAGCATTATCACTCTGAGTTCCAGAATATTGATCAGAAGTCTGTTCTCTTTCAGAGTCCAGGTCCCCTGGACATGCAGCTTCCCAAATATTCCAACCCCCCAGCCGGACAGGCTGGCATCTGTGGTTACCACAGTTCAATACAATGAAAGGAAGGACTTGCCCTAACGCAGGGCCAAGGAACGGAGCCACCATAGAAGAGCAATTCTTGTTTTTTAACCTTCCTAGCGGTATTCCCAAGTGTGGCTCGGGGGTTAATTTTCAGTACCAAAAGCAGTAACCCCGAGCCACACTCGGGAATACCCCAGATCGATACTCACCTTCCCCTGTGATCCCCTGCTGTCCTCCCCAGCCTTCCTGCAGCCATCCTCCTGCTGTCCTATCGATCTGTGTTCGGCCGATGCCGACACCTTCTTACGGTTCCCTTCCCTGCGTCTGCTGCGTCGCAGGGGGGTGGAACCGGCGGGAGATTTAAAATAAATAAAAAAATGACAAGATACAGTATAATCTGTTAGAATTACAATTTTGTATCATGCCATTTCACCTAGAGGCTTTTCCAGTGCCTTGCCTGTACTTTTTGCGGTACTTTGTGCCTGAAAAATTGATAACGTCCATGGTGTCCAAAAAGCGTTCTTTTAGCTCAAAAACGCTTTTAAACGAACTGGAAAACGGCGACGGCGTATCGGAATTATTTGAAGAACTGAGCGATAGTGATTCGTGAGAAAATTCGTCATCAGGTACTAAAAGTGACGATTCTGCAACTGAGCTCAGCGACGTGCGGACTTGGTGCTCTATTGACTGCGATACCGATCAGGCAGCGCCTCCGTGTACAGATTCTCCCTCATAATGAAATATCTCCACTTTGAAAACAATGAATAATTTGATGAAATTTATTATTATTACATTATAATTTATGATTTCATGTTTCAAACTTTATCATACCTGGGATGTCTACTAGATTCTTTTTGGACAGATTTAATTGAGTTATTCCTAAGAATTACAGGCCTAAAATAAAAAATAAAAAAAATATGCGAATGGACTCCATTCGAAACCTCTGTACCGGCACAAAGCGATTCAGAGCCTTGAGGTCTAGAATTGGACGCACTTTCCCTTCTTTCCTGGGAACAGTAAACAGGTTTGAATAAAACCCTTGAAAGCATTCCCGAGAGGGAACCGCCCACAATCACCCTTTGCAACAGCAGATCTTCTACCGCCTCTCGTAGATCCCTTAACCGATCTAAAGATAGGCATAGATTGTATGGGAAGAATATTTCCCACGGTCGGGACCTGAATTTGAACTTGTAACCTGGTCGGAGCAGCTCGTGGGCCCATTTGTCCTGAATCAAGGAGGTCCCTGGTTCTGGACAGAAAACAAAGACGTCCCCCCACCCCAGATACGGGTGAGGGAATCCCTTCATACAGACAGAGATTTGTCCTCAGATCTGGAAGGGCCTGTTCTCAACTTACTCGACCACCTAATCTTGGAACCCCCAGATGACCTAAATGGCTTGGGTCCTTTCTCCTGTATGCCAAAGGCACAAAGGGGCCGCCTGTGTGCTGAAACATAAGGGCCCCGTCTATTACGCAGTGACTTGCCCTAGCGAATAGAGGGAGATGAGTACTCTTCCCACCTGTGAGTCCTTTGATCAGTTCATCCAACAAAGACCCAAAATGCCAGTCCCCCATAAAGGGGAGATCTGATAGAGCCTTTTTAGAAGCCTGGTCCGCAGACCAGCTTTTCAACCACACCATGCGTGGTTACCATTATTGCGTTTAGAACAACTTTACTGACTCGTGACAATTTTGTCACAGTAGGCAGGAAAAGGGAGTACCTTTGCTGCTTTTAGGGGATCTGCGTACCCTGAGGGGACCGGAGCCCCCCATGTTAAAATTTTCTGCACCGATACAATTAGTGCAGCCACCAGCGCCCATGCATGCGCATGTGCAGTAAAAAAGGAATTATCCTCACTGCAGAGCACCCGAAGTGCGTGGACACAGAGCCAGTAGAGTCTCTATATGCTAATCTCACCCTGAGAACAGAACAAGCAGGGGTGGTCACCGAGCACAGTCCCGCAAGGAGACTCTGGTTAAAGGTCCACAAAAGGATCACCTATTAGACCTAAGAGACATAAAAGGACATAGTCCCTTAGAAAAGGGAGGAAGGGGCCCATTATGATGCCGACACGCATTCAGAGTACCCCCACACCACAATGCCCCCATGAAACCCCCCAGGTTCAGGGGAAGGTGCCAGGCAGTCCATATGTCCACCCCCCTGAGGGAGGGAGGGCGGACGCCCATCTGCTGCTCTATCACCCCGGTCAGCAGCTCAAACAGCCTGGTCAACAGCTCGGTTAACTTGGCCAGCAACTCGGTCAGCCAGCCAAGAGTAGGCCACAAAGCCGCAGCCTAAAATTGGGGCCTGATCCAGTCGTGAGCCTGCCGTCAGCTCTGTCAGCTTGATCAGCAGCTCGGACAGCTCGGTTAGGAGCTTGGACAGCCTGGTCAGTCACTCGGTCAGCTTGGTCAAAGACCCCCTTATGGGAACAAGTGGCAAAGCCAGCTCCTACCTCACCCTGGAAGGGGGGGGGGGATGTGGACGTGGAGGTATGTTGGGCCCAAAAGACTGCCGTGACTGTTAGAGGGGCTGGGGGCAATGGAAAGGAACCCAGGGATCCGACCATCCCAAGGAGGGACCCACGTCCACCCAGAGGGACCACAAAGGGGGTGGGGGGGGACACTGCTTACCACACCATGTACTAGATGGGCACCAGGCTGGGCAGACCACCTGCCCATCTTGGAATAGGGGGTGCTGATGGCCAAGGGGTGCTGATGGCCAAGGGGGACTCAGGCCGAACCAGGTCGTGTGCGTCCCGTTTCACTCGCGGGCCAGCCCCCGTCCATTGAGGCTCTGTCCTGGCGATGCCTAGCGCAGGGCCATAACCTGCACATGCTCACTGGCCAGACTGGGAGACCTTAAGGATCTAGAATATCTAGTCCGACACCCAGTCCGGCTGTTCTCTCAGGAACATAACTAGCTAAAAAAAATAAAATTTTAACAAAAGGTTCCCTTTTAAATAAAAAACATGCTAAGACCGAAGTCCCAGCAGGGAACTAGGTCCTACTCCTAAACTAGGCGGAAACAAACTGAATCCTATAGCAGAGTGAGTGGATGTATGCCCTCAGAGACTGCCCCATAGGCGTGGTAAAGTGTAGCTGCTGACTTTTAATTTTTGAAGGGGGAAGCTGGAACACCATTTTTAGGGTCAGGTTCCACCTTTCCCTGTTAAGGCACATTCTACTAGGACGCTGAGTGCCGCTTGGGCTTTTCGCCCTCAGGCATCAGTAATACAAGTTTGCAAGGCGGCAACTTGGTCGTCTGTGCACACGTATACAAAATTCTACAAAGTAGATGTGTTGGCATCCTAAGATGCTTCTTTTATCCGCAAGGTTTTGCAGGCTGCTGTTTAAAAAATAAAAAATGTTTTCTCTCTTTGAGGGTGTATGTTGTTTCTTAGGTGAGCTCCAGTTGTTCCTGGTTGAGCTCAATGTTACCTGGTTGGCTAAGTTTAGCCTTTGGGAATTACGTTCTTTTCTGCGTTGTTTTCCCACCCCTCATGCAAATACTGCTTTGGGACGTCCCAATGGTTAAGAAGAATAAGGAGCTACGTCTGTCAATGAACAATAGCGAAAAACTGAATTTTTGTAAAATCTTACCGTAAAATTCCTTTCTCTGAGTCCTCCGACAGTCGCCGCCCATTCACACAGTCTTCACTAATGGGGTATTGCTTCCTCTCCACAGGAGTTTCTAGGCATATGACTTGTAAAGGAACAATTCATCTACATAGTCACACCCATGGAGGCTGTCCTTCTAGTCCAATACCCCCCTGCAATAGCCATCCCAATTCAGTTTGGTCGCAAGCAGCGAGCAGTGATAGTGTATATAAAAAACCCCCAAAAGAGGGGCGGCGACTGTCGGAGGACTCAGAGAAAGGAATTTTATGGTAAGATTTTACAAAAATTCAGTTTTCTCTTACGTCCTCCGACAGTCGCCAGCCATTCACACAGTCTTCACTAATGGAGACGTCCCAAAGCAGTGTAGACATGAGGGGTGGGCAACGCAACCACCAGAAAAGCAACGCAGTACCCAAATCAGAGAAAGAAACCTTACATGCACAGAAAGATAACCTTCTGGGTAACAAAAAAGGGCCCAACATGAGCAACAACCCAGGAAAACAAATAACCAAGGGGAAAAACAACCCCAACAGCCAGGGACCCGAACAAAACCAGGGTTCCCTAGGGCACTGCCGCACAGAGAACTTTGCGGCCAAAGGATGCATCAGCTGATGCCAGAACATCAATTTTGTAGAATTTGGAAAACGTGTGCACCGACGACCAAGTCGCAGCCTTGCACACCTGGGCCACCGAAGCCTGATGCCGGAGGGCCCAGGATGTACTCACCGACCTGGTAGAATGCACCTTGACAGGGAAGGGAGGAAACCTCTCTCACAACGAATAGGCCTGGACAATGGTCAGTCTGATCCATTTGGCAATGGTTGCCGTCGACGCAGCCATACCCTTCCGAGGACCATCAGGAAGGATAAAGAGAGAATCCGATTTCCTAAAGGATTCAGTCGACGACAGGTAAACCCTGATTACCCTGACAACATCCAAAGAATGCAAGGCAACCTCCTTTGGATGCTTAGGGTTCGCGCAAAGCGAAGGTAAAACAATGTCCTCATTGAGGTGAAAATCCGAAACCACCTTTGGCAGAAAGGACAGATTAGGTCGCAAGACCACCTTATCCCTATGAACCACCAGGTAAGGGGAACGGCAGGATAACTCCGACACTCTGCGAGCAGAAGTGATCGCTACCAGGAATGCAACCTTCTTAGATAACATAGGTAACAAAATTTCCCTGATGTTTTCAAACGGGGAACGTTGCAACATGGACAGAACCAAGTTCAAGTCCCATGGAGGTAAGGGCTCCTTTCTGGGAGGGGCTAAGTGACGCACACCTTGGATAAAGGTGCGAATCAAGGAATTAGACGCCACAGGGTGCTGGAAAAGAGCAGCCAGGGATACCTGGCCCTTAATCGTGGCCAACGCAAGGCGCTGATCCACACCAGCCTGTAGGAAAGCTAACACTCTCGCCACCGAGTAGGAATGAGGAGAGAAACCCCTGGACTCACACCAGGCAAAATAGGCTTTCCATGTACGGTAATAAATCTTACCAGAAGAGGCTTTTCTAGCCTTGATCAAAGTAGGAATAACCTCTGAGGGGAGACCCCTGTCTCTCAGGACCTGGCTTTCAACAGCCATGCCGATAAAGCCAGCGACTGCAAAGCAGGATGGAAGATCGGTCCCTGAGACAACAGATCTTCACGCATTGGCAGCCGCCACGGAGGCTCTACAGCCAGGTGAACGATGTCCGCATACCAGAACCGGCGAGGCCAGTCCGGCGCTACCAGAATCACCAGGGATTGTTCCGAGGCCAACCTGCGAAGGAACCTGGACAACAACTGAATCGGAGGAAAGGTATATATCAGACGATACTGCTGCCAAGGCACCACCAACGCGTCCGAGGCGTCTGCCAGAGGATCACGCATTCTTGCCACGAACCTTTCCACCTTGTGGTTTAGCCGAGACGCGGACAGATCACATCCGGGGATCCCCACTTCGCGCACAGCATTTGAAAAACCTCCGGGTGCAGGGACCATTCCCCCTGGTCCAGGGTCTAGCGGCTCAGATAATCGGCCTGCCAATTCTCCACACCCGGAATGTGAACTGCCGATATCGCCGGGACATGAGTCTCGGCCCAAGACAGAATACTGGTTACTTCCTGGGCCGCCCGGGCACTCCTGGTGCCTACTTGGTCGTTGATGTACGCTACCGCAGTGGCATTGTCCGTCTGCACCCTTACAGGGCGGCCCTGAAGACGATCCGACCAATGGATCAAGCACAGCCTGATCGCTCTTAACTCCAGAATGTTTATCGGAAGGGAGGATTCCTCCTCCGACCAAGTGCCCTGGGCAGACAGGTTGCCCAGAACGCCACCCCAGCCGGACAGGCTGGCATTCGTGGTAATCACCGTCCACATAATTGGCCGGAAGGATTTCCGGTCTGACACCGCCGGGGACTGAAGCCACCACAAGAGATCCAGTCTGGTTTGGCGACTTAGAGACACTCTCAGGTCCAAGGACTGAGGTAGTCTGTCCCATCTGGCGAGGATCTCAGCTTGGAGAGATTGCGTGTGAAACTGTGCAAATAGTATCGCCTCGAAGGCTGGCACCATCAATCCCAGGGACCACATGCAGGTCCTGAGTGACGAGGATTTGTTGTCCCTGAGGGACCTGACCTCGTTCTGCAGGGTCCGGAGCTTGTTCTCCGGTAAGAACACCTTTGCTTGAGCAGAGTCCGGAACCATTCCCAGATACGGGAGACGAACCGAAGGCGACAAGGTCAACTTCTGAATGTTGATTGTCCAACCGAACTCCTGAAGCATCTTAGCCGTAGTGGACAGTTCGCGCAGCAGGCTCTGACTGCCACTCGATCTTAACAGGAACTCGATGTGTAGATACGCATCCTTCAGGTCTATAGAGGCCAGGCCACCACCGAGCGGAGTGATTCTATGAGGAACTTTCAAACGCGCACAAAGCGGTTCAGCGCTTTTAAGTACAGAATCGGATGCACTTTGCCCTCCTTTCTGGGTACAGTGAACAGATTCGAATAAAAACCCTGAAACCTGTCCCGATGAGGCACCGGGACGACAACCCCCTGGGCGAGAAGATCCTGCACCGCCTGATGTAGGTCCTGTAACCGTCCTGGGGTCAAATGAAGATTTGAGGGAAAGAATCTGTTCGCCGGCTGTGAAAGAAATTCCATCTTGTACCCTGACCGAATGATTTCCTGAACCCACCTGTCCGTGATTCGGAGCAGCCAAGGTTGGAGGAAACCGCGCAAACGTCCCCCCACCCCTGAAACGGGTGAGGGTGTCCCTTCAGGCAGAGGCAGACTGAGCCGCCGTCCCAGCCTGACTGGATTTTTGTTTGCCGAACCAGGGCTTTTTCTGGCCACCTTGGCCCTTGAAGGGTTTTCCCTTGTTCTGCGCCATGAAGGCACGAAAGGACCCCTGATTAGGTTTAAAGGAGGGGGCCCGCTTACCGTGGAAAAATTTTCCCTTCGGGTTCTGGGGCAGCAAAGGGCTCTTGCCCCACGTGACTCCTTTAACCAATTCATCCAGGGATTCCCCAAAAAGGAGAGACCCCGCATAGGGGATATCAGCCACCGTCTTCCTGGATTTCTGGTCAGCCGACCAGCTTTTCATCCAGATTAAACGACGGGTAATCACTGCGACACTGGACAGGCGTATCGCCAAAGGGGCCTCATTTAGAGCCGCATCGCACAAATACATGACCCCTCGATAAATCTGATCCACCATCTCCACTGTAGTGGGAGGGGTGGAGTCAGCCACGAGGGTGCGTTTTAGCACCTTGGTCCAATGCGCCACAGCCTGAGCCACCATCACCGAGGCAAAAATAGGCTTGAGCATGGAACCCGCCACCATGTAGGAATGTCGGGCAAGAGATTCCAGCCTCCTATCAGTAGGGTCCCTAAACACCGGAGAGTCCTCGGTGGGGACCAGGGTAGCTTTGTTCAATCTGGCCACAGTGTGATCCACTTGAGGAGGCACACACCAGCGCGTAGCCGTAGTAGCCGCAAAAAAACTTCTTAGGCACCACGAAGGTGTGTTTTAAATTACGACATAGCTCATTCACCTTATGGTGAAACTCCGTGGGGCAAGGAAAAACCTGCGCCATCTTGCGGGTCCTGTGTGTACCAAAAGAGGACACAACGCCCGGAGGGGTGGGCTCATCCTCCAAATGTACTGTTTCCTTTACTGCTAGGATCAACTCATCCATAGCTGCGCGTTCCTCGGGTGACCCAGGGGGGGAGTAATCCACCCCTGCAGCCTCCGCCTCCCCCTCAGACTCTTGAGAAGAGCGAGACCCCGAAAGGGCCACGCTACCTACAGCAACCATGTCACACTCAGAATCAAAAGAAAAGGAAATCCTAGACCTTTTTCCTAGCAGCACGTTCAGACATCAGTACATCCATTTTTGTCACCAAAGTAGCCACAACAGCCGCCAAATTAGTCTGGTTAGAGGATTCAGAGGATCCTGAATCCCCCACCAAAGCTGGAGGGAATTTGCTGTCCTGGGATTCCATAACAGAAATAAAACGTTTTTAAAACTGGCCCTTTAAGAGCGCCGCGGACCCCGCAGCGCACCGCTATAGAGACTGTGAGACACAGACCCCCCCGCAGGGACAAAACTGACCAGGAAGATTGCACAAAGTAGGACAAGGAAAAGAACAGCAGGACAGAACCCCACAGTGTGTTACCAGCTCCTTCGGTCGGCTCTGTGAGAAAGAAGGAAGTGATGTCATCGCTGGAGGCTGAACTCAGGCTGCAGGCCAAGGGAAAATGGCTGCCTATTGAAACTAATGGGAGGCTTCGGCAACATGGCCGCCGACATGTGCTCTGAAACAATCGCATGCCACACACAAGATGGCGCCGCAAGGTGCCAAAAAACACTACAGCATGTTGTAAAGATGCCCATAATGAAGCCAGACATGCTGCCCACACTTAAAATGGCGGACCGGTGGTTTTTAACCCCGCAGCGGTCGCCGCATGCGTCTGCACCTCCAAGCACCCTAAAGTGACTTTAGGAGAGGGACCCCAAAAACCCCACACAGCGCCTCTGTGAGAGAATAAAACCCCCGCAGGGACCGGGAACAGGGAGTCCAAAACGCACAGACATAGGGGACACCACAGACACACAGGACTGCCTACCCCAGACAGAGGCCCCACACAGAATGTACTTACCTGTACCCGATGGCGTGGGGTGCCTCATATCAAGCGGGAAACCGCCCACCCTCAGATGGCAGGGGAGTGCCACCAGCCAGAAACGCAGGACACTAGTAGTGCACGGATGAACCTATGCTGTGTCCAGTGAGGTAGCCACCTCACATGGCTGAATCCCTGATGGACAGCGATGGGTCCTTTGCGAGGCCAGGGCGAACACATAGCCTGTGAAACGCTCGATGGCACGCTGGGATTCCATCTGATCCTCTGTCCTGGAGAACCAGGACAGTCAGTCCGATTCCCAGCTCCGCAAACGCCGTCTTCATCCGAAGATCCAACTAACTAGAGCTGACAAATAAACAGCTAGCAAAGTAAAGAAAAAGGACATTTTCAGAAAAAAAATCATAAAAGAAAGAGAGGAAGGCTGAGACTGTAGCCTCAGCACAGGGAAGCCAATCCACTCCTTAAGCTAGGCAGAAGACAAACTGAATTGGGATGGCTATTGCAGGGGGGTATTGGACTAGAAGGGCAGTCCCCATGGGTGTTACTATGTAGATGAATTGTTCTTTTACAAGTCTTATGCCTAGAAACTCCTGTGGAGAGGAAGCAATACCCCAGTGAAGACTGTGTGAATGGGCGGCGACTGTCGGAGGACGTAAGAGAAACTGGATTTTTACTTACCGTAAAATCCTTTTTTCTGAAGTTCATTGACAGACGCAGCACCCGCCCATCTATTTCTGAGTAGATTTGGTTATTTTTCTTCTGACACTGCTTGCAAAAAAACTGAATCCTATAGCAGAGTGAGTGGGTGTATGCCTTCAGGGACTGCCCCATAGGCGTGGTAAAGTTTCTTCCTGCCTAGTGTCCTACTCCTTTAGGTGGCAGCATAACCCAATGGTTAAGAAGAATAAGGAGCTGCATCTGTCAATGGACGATAGAGAAAATAATACTGCGTTAAATTTGTAGTAACGCACAAAAATGATATTGAGTTAAATGTGCACTATCACACTGAAATATACTGCGTTAAATGTCATGTATTGCACTGAAATATACTGCGTTACACATGCACGAACGCACAGAAATATACTGCAGTAAACATGCAGTAACGCACTGAAATATACTGCGTTAAACGTGCTCTAACACACAGACATATACTGCGGTAAACGTGCAGTAACGCACAGAAAAAATACTGTGTTAAACGTTCACTAACGCATTGAAATATAATGCGGTAAACATGCACTAACACACCGAAATATACTGCGTTAAATGTGCACTAACGCACAGAAATACGGTATACTGCATTAAATGTGCATTAACGCATAGAAATATACTGTGTTAAATGTTCACTAACACACAGATATATACTATATATACAGTAAATATGCACTAAAGCACAGAGATATACTGTGTTAAATGTGCACAAACGCCCAGATATATATTGCCTTAAACGTGCAGTAACTCACTGAAGTATATTGCATTAAACATGCACTAACGCACTTATATATACACTGTGTTAAATGTGCACAAATGCAGAGAAATATACTGTGTTAAATGTGCACTAACGCACAGAAATATACTGTGTTAAATGTACAGTAACACACTCAAATATGCTGCTTTAAACGTGCAGTAATGCACTGAAATATTCTCTGTTAAATGTAAACTGAAACAACTAATCGATTAATCGGCAACTAATCGATTATGAAAATAGTTGTCAACTATTTTCGTCATCAATTAATCGTCAGCCGATTAGTTGCCCTGCATACAGAATGCATTATTTGTTTACATATCAGAAAATACAGTGCGACGCACATACTTCTCAGTACACCATCCATACATGTATGTAGATAGCAGAGAACTTGTGAATGTGTGAGGAGCAATGCCTCATGGGAAATGTAGTCATGGGCAAGAGAAGGAACCAAGTGATTCTAAAGGCAGAGGTTTTTGTACCTTGCCATAGGGACACTCTATACAGTACTATACTTTGCTGCTTCCTAAAGGGGCACTTTGAAGGCAGGAGGGGCCTGAAGTGCCGTTGGGGGGGCAGAACTGGAGAATCAGTACTGCTCTGTGCAAAATCATTACACAGAGAGGGTAAGTATGACACGATTTTTGTTAAGAAGAAGAAACCCAACGTTTACAATCACGGGCTCTTGTGCAGGGAAGATGAGCATCTGAACACAGAGAAGGTGGAGGCCGATAGACTAGAGGTGATAAAGGCATTACAATTACATTTAAAGTAAAAGTTTACTAGTATTGTGCATTATATTTAAAATTATTAAATCCATGAAAAAAAAGTCTCAGCTTTTAGTAGTACTTTAATATAAAAATGTTATCCCCTCCACCCTTCATATACCTTAATGTCTGACTCCCAGTTAAAATATCCGGCATATCCGACTTCTGAGCATATTTTTTTTTTTATATACATACACATGATACAAGATATTACTTTCACTGTTTCACAGTAGAAATTATATTTATGTTTTTTTACAATAAAGGGCTATTTTTTTTTTTAACCCCATCATGACAGGTGATAAAAAAAAGCATGCTGCTGCTACTAAATGTCTTCTGCTGCCCATACATGTATTGGATTTTTGGACAAAAATATTTCCATCTATATTTGTCCAAAAATTATTTGTATATTCGTTGAATGGACAAGTGTTGTTTGAAAATTCCACTTGCTTTTAACATTAAATTTTAAAATGTATACAACTTCTGAGCAAAAACCACATACACTATTTGAAGATTCGTTTGATCGATTAGCTTTCTATTCTGCTCCTTCAAATTTTCCTGTCACTGTGGTTGACAAGGAACCCCGAATCGACCCCACTAATGGTTAGAAAAATTGGATGAATGTTTTAAAAATTTTCTAAAAAAAATTGAGTTTGTGTATGGCCAGCATAAGTGACAGCAGGCGCAGGGAGCATGTATCAAGCTACCTGCCTATTAATAAGGGGAATGTATCATAAATATTATATACCAATCCGGTCTAAAGATTTGCAAAACAGTGTTTTAGGTAATTTAAAAATATTGATCTCGGAGTCTGATATGTACCACATTTAAACCTCTAATAATACATATATATGTCTCAGAGTGGATTAAATATCCAACTATATAGCTGGATATTTATATTTACCTCTGCATATAGATATTCAAGAATATTAACTAAATTATACACCAACCTTTTTTTTTTTTTAGGTTTTTATCTGATTAGTCGATTAATCGAAACCATAATCAGCCAACTAATCGATTATGAAAATAATCGTTAGTTGCAGCCCTAGTTAAATATGCACTAGTGCACAGAAATATACTCTGTTAAACGTGCACTGATGCACAGAAATATACTGTGTTAAACGTGCAGTAATGCACTGAAATATTCTCAGTTAAATGTGCACTAGCGCACAAAAATATACTCTGTTAAACGTGCACTGACCTACAGATATATACTATGATAAATGTGCACTAACACACTGAAATATATCGAGTTAAACATGCACTAATGCACAAAAACATACTGTGTTAAATGTGCACTATCGCACTGAAATATACTGCGCTAAACAGCATGTAATGCACTGGAATATTCTCAGATAAATGTGCATTAACGGACAGAAATGTATTCTGTTAAACGTGCACTAACGCACAAAAATATACTGCGTTAAACGTGCAGTAATGCACAAAAAAACTGAAAATTGTTTCATACGTACCGTAATTTTCCTTTCTTGGTGCCTATCCATGGCAACATACCAATGATAGAGATGATAGAGCTCTGCCTTGACTCGTCCCTTAGGACCAGTGTATAGCTTAAATTAAAGATGTAGTCCCTCCCCCAACATTCTCTGTAATATAGAATACTGAGAGTTCATATGTCATGCATAGGCACCAGGAAAGGAAACCTACGGTAAGTATGATATAGTTTTCCATTTTCCTGGTGCCTCCATGGCAGCATACCAATGATAAATAACTAGCTTACATGGGTGGGTTTGATATGCTAACAGATAAATCTTAATTAGGCAAGTACATGGCCGCATAAAGTGTCTTTCTTCCAAACTCTACAGTTGTAAGAGCTCCCGGGTCGATACGGTAATGTTTGAGAAATGTGTGATGAGAAGACCAAGAAGTTGCCCTGCAGAGTGTTTCCAAGGAAACGTTCGCTCTCGCTGCCCATGACGCTAAAACTGCCCTTATTGAGTGCGCATTTATTCTATGTTTTTCAACCTGTAGGCTTTCTGTATTAACTTGGCCACTTAGGATGCTAAGGTATTGCTAGATGCTTCTTTTCCTTGGTTCCTGCCCCACAGGATGATGAATAGTCTCTCGGAGGATCTTAATTTTCCAGTAGCTTCCAAGTAGGCCCTGAGAACTTTGGATACATCCAGTTCATGACAGGCTTTTGACTCTGAATCCGAAAAAACTGGCAATGCCCATGGTTCTACTAGGTGATCTGGAGTGGCCACCTTAGCAGTAAACCCTCGGAGATGGCGAAGCTCTATTCTGTCCGGAACAAAGAAATGTGTTCGTCCCCTATTCCCAGAGAATGGAGTTCTTAGATCCTTCTACCAGATGTAATGGCGACAAGGATAGCCGTCTTCAGAGTCAGATTCAGACTGAGGCTTGTTCTACAGGTGAAAATTGGGACCCGGATAGAACCTCCAGTATCAAAGGAAGGTCCGAATTGGGAAAAGAGCGTCTCACAGGAGGGTGCATCTTCAATACCCCCTTGAGGAATATAATTACCAGCGGGTTCTCTGCCCACCTGGTATTAGTTGCTGCCAAAATCGCCGATACCTGAAATTTAAGGGGGCTTAGGCTGAGCCCCAAGTCAAAACCAGTCTGCAGGAACCCCAATATATTGGAAGTAGAAGGGGAGATAGGGCTGAAATAATTTTCTGCAGCATGAAATAGGAATTTGTCCCAGATCTTTCCATATATGGAATTTATTACTAGTTTCCTTGCTTTAAGAAGGGTGGATATGACTTCCTGGGAGCACCCTAACAATTCAAACCTCCTCCTCTCAACCTCTATACTCAAAGCCCCAATTTCTGAGGGTTTAGATTGCCCTGAGACAGAAGTTGAGGTAAAGGAGGAATCCTGTCAGGGGGGCCCACACTGAGCTGCATTGCTAACAGGAACCATGGTCTCTTCGGCCAGTAAGGTAGGATCGGTAATACTTGTACTGGCTCAGAAGAAACCTTTGAGATGAGTGGGCGAGGAGGGAAGGCATATGCTGTTGAGAACCTCCAAGGGCAGGATAGAGCATCTACCTCCTCCGCCTGAGGATGTGGAAGGAGAGAAACAAATCTCGTGAGCTTGGTATTCTCGCAAAAAAGGTCCACTTGTGGCGGGTCCCAGAGTTGGAAAATCTGGTGGATTATCTGTGGGTGAAGGCACCACTCATTGTCCCTGAAATTTTTCAACAAGGAATCTGCTTCTGTAGTCAGCCTGCCCGGAAGATACACTGCTCTACCAGGTTTCTCTCTGCCCAGACCATTATTGGCTCCACTTCTCTGAGGAACGTCTTGCTGCAGGTACCCCTTGCCTCTGCAGATATGTGACTGCCATCCTGTTGTCTAGGCGACACTTCCGCATGGTCTCAAGCATCCTCTGAATGATGATTCTCATCTTCCGCCGAGGTAGGGACACTGTCCCGTGGGCTGTATTGAACATTGCCCCCAAGTAAATAATTCTTTGTGATGGTGAAAGTTGGCTCTTTCCGTAATTTATCAACCCTCCTAGATCTGACAATGACTGTAGAAGAATGTTCCTGTGCAGTATGAGCTGGTTCAGGGTGCCTGCTAACAGGAGAATATTGTCCAGATAATGACAGATCAACCCTTTCTCTCTGAGAGGAGCAAGAACTGAGATCAACACTTTGGTGATTACTCTGGGAGAGGTGCACAGGCCAAAAGGCAGAGCTTGATATTGCAGGTGGACATGACTGAATCTTAGGTACCTTTGAAAGGAGGGTAGGGTAGGCACATGCAGGTAGGCATCCTGCAGGTCTACCAATATTAATCAATCCCAGATTGTATGGCTTGTATGATAGTGTACAGGGACTCCTTCTTGAAACTTTTGAGATGGATATACCGGTTGAGCCTCTTTAAGTCTAATACCGGTCTCCAACTGCCTGCCTATTCGGCACTAAGAACAGGGTGGAATAAAACCTTGTAAATTGCTCCCCAGAGGGCACAGGTACCACCGCTCGCTAGAGCAGAAGTGATGTTATATACTGACTTAGGGCCATCGCTTTCTGCGGGGAGGCTAGCGTTTCTGTCCTTTTGAAAAATGTGTGAGGAGGTTGCCGAAGAAAAGTCCAGAAATTACCGAACTGGATTGTGGACAGAAGCCATGCCTGGCATTTGATGGCCCAAATCGTAAAGAAAAGTCTTGGCCGATCTGGGCCATCAAATGCCAGGCTCTCCTGGCGTCAAAGGATTTAGTTCCCTCCTGGGGGGTAGGGAGTGTTTTGTCTCTTCTGCCCCCCAGGAAGGATGCTAGCATGCCCTTACATGATCTCCTGTTGTCTCTGAATTGTCGAGACTGCCTGAAGTCTCTGGCGTTAGACTGTCTGAATCTTGATAAATAGGTTTAACTTCCGTGCTTTCCTAACTTGGGGAAGCAGGCCAGATTTGCCCCCAGTTACTTGGGAAATAGCTTTGTCCAGCCTTTCCCCAAACAAGGACCTACCATCAAACGGAATCTTGGACCAGCTTTGCTTTGAAGCTAGATCAGCCGTCCAAGGTTTCAACCATAAGGCCCATTTTGCCATAACCAAATGAAGCATTGAGTGGGCCAAGCAATGCATTGTGTCTATGGCCGCCTCTCCTACAAAATCTGCCGCCAACTTGAGTTATTTCAGTGCCTTAATTATATCGTCCCATGGAACATTTTGGCGCAGGGCTGTCTCAACATTTTCCATCCAGGACCTAATGGCGTTATAGATCGAGGTAAGCGAAATAGCGGGCTTACAGGCTGTGGCCAGATAACTTCTCTTTAGGTCTAAGTCAATACGCCTATCCAGGGGGTCTTTGAAAAAGGCTGGATCCTCCATAGGCAGGGTTACATTCTTCACCAATGGTACCACTGCCGCATCTACCAACGGCATTGAATTCAAGGACTGTGAATACGTTTCTGCTAACTAATACAATTTGATTAGTCGTCCCATGGAAAAAAATTTGTCCATTTTGCTTCACTCATCCTCTATAATTTCTTTAATCTCCCCCATCAAGGGGAAGACAATTTGTTTCCTTTTGAGAAACAGAAAGTAGGTTTTAGATTTCTGTGGTACCTCAGCCGGTTCCTCCCAAGCAATGGCATTCTTCACTGCCTGAATAAAAGGCTGTACAAGAGCAAAACTGAAACCTGACGGTTCTGAATCCTCTGAAGACTCCTCTGAAGGATCTTCCGGAGATTAACCTCTGGCTGTTCGTCCTGAAGAAGACAGAGGGATATTGACAGCTGAGGGCCCAGGGATATTGGGCTCTGTATCCTGAACGCGAGATCCTTGATAAACTGATTGGGCAGGAATTGTAGCCGCCAACTCCGAGAAGGAGTCATTCATGGTCTGTTTGAGTAGGTCCACTACTTGCCCACTTTCAAGCTCTTGGATCACCACATAGTCCCTGAGGCAGTCTTTGAAGACTAATTTATCTGGGAGCGGTACCGCGCCACATGCCCAACATTTTTTTCTTGACAAATGTGTCTGTGCGGGAAAACCTCAGACCAAACAGGAATAAAAATAAGCACCATTCACTATCAACTTCCAAAAAACTAAGAGGGGTATATGTAAATGCCAGGAGCCTAGCTAATAAAATGGATGAGTTGGAAATGTTAGTACATGAGGAGGACATAGACCTTGTGGGAATAACGGTAACTTGGTTCGACCCCTCACATAACTGGCTGGCCAATATCCAAGGGTATTCGGTGTATCGGAAGGACAGGGTAGAAAAAAGAGGGGGAGGGGTATGTCTCTATGTCGAGAATAATGTAAGGGTGATAGAGAGGAGTGATATTATGGAAGGGATGAGTATGGAGTTAGAATCCGTGTGGGTAGAACTCCATAGGGAAGAAGAAAAGGGAAAAGTAATTGTGGGGGTTTGCTATAGGCCACCCAACCAAAGGGAGGAGGTAGAGCTGGAATTTATATCACTGTTGGGTAAAGCGGCAAAGTTGGGATCAGTTATCATATTAGGGGACTTAAATTATCCCGACATTGACTGGGAAGAGGGGACTACACACTCACAGAAGGCCCGTCTCTTCATGGAAACCTTACAGGACAACTACATGTCTCAGTTGGTGGATTATCCTACTAGAGAAAATGCAGTGCTGGATCTTTTGATCAGAAATGACCCAGACCTAATCTCGGAGGTAGGAGTCCAGGACAACCTGGGCTCTAGCGATCACAGGATGATCACATTTAGCGTAAATAACAATATAACAAGGCAAGAGGGGAACCCTAAACTTCAGAAGGCCAAACTTTCCCAAATTGTGCTCAATGATGGAACGGGTAAACTGGGACCAAACCCTAGGAACACTGACCACAGTGGAAAAAAGGGAATGCTTTAGGAACATATTAAACAAATGCATCTCGCAGTGCATTCCTATGGGAAATAAATTTAGAAGAGACAAAGCCAAACCTGGCTGGCTAAACCGTAATGTTAAAAAACGTATTAGGGGTAAAAAAATGGCCTTCAAGAAATATAAATCAGAGGGCACATTATCGGCTTTCGAGCAATACAAGGAGGCAAATAAGAAAAGTAAATACAAAATCAAAATGGATAAAATCAACTTTGAGAGACAAATAGCGGAGGATAGTAAAAAGAAAGCAAAGACATTCTTTAAATATATCAACAGAAAAAAAACTAGGGCAGAGCATATTTCACACATAATTAACGATGATGGGAGGATGGTTACAGTGAAAAAGCAACCGTGCTGAACGCTTTTTTCTCCTCAGTCTTTATACAGGAAAAGGAGGGGTACACTGACCATGACTGTATGGTTAGTAGTAATACACAAGACTTGAGGCTATGGCTAACAGAGGGTGAAATCAGGGAAAGGCTGGATAAAATGAACACAAATAAATCACCAGGCCCCCGGATGGCGTACATCCGAGAGTACTCAAATAACTTAGTAAGACTATATCTAGACCACTGTTCCTGATCTTTGCTGACAGTATTATGACAGGAAATGTACCAGGGGATTGGAGGAAAGCGAACGTGATACCGATATTCAAAAAAGGGCAAAGGCATGTCCCGGGAAATTATAGGCCTGTCAGTCTGACATCGATAGTATGTAAACTCCTGGAGGGGATGATAAGGGACTATATCATAGAGTTTGCTAAAGACAACAACATCATCAGCAGTAATCAGCACGGGTTTACAAATGGGCGTTTTTTGTCAAACCAATCTCTTAATATTCTACGAGGAGGTGAGCTGTGAGCTAGATAGGGGGAGACCAGTGGATGTGGTGTACCTGGATTTCGCTAAGGCGTTTGATACAGTTCCCCACAAACGCTTAATTTATAAAATAAGGTCCACAGGCATCGACCGCCAAGGTCTGCTCTTGGATACGGAACTGGCTAAAAGGGCGTGTCCAAAGGGTGGTAATAAATAGCGCATACTCAGACTGGTCTGGGGTGGTAAGTGGGGTCCCCCAAGGCTCAGCCCTGACCAACCTTGGTAATTTATTCGTAAACAGCATCGAGGACGGGATGAGTAGTTCTATATTAGTTTTTGCAGATGACACAAAATTGGGCAGGGCAATAACTGCACAGCATGAAGCAGATATCCTACAGAATGACCTGAACAAAATAACAGAGTGGGCAATGACATAGCAAATGAGGTTTAATGTGGAGAAGTGTAAGGTTTTGCATTGGGGACTAAAAACATAAAAGCACAATACGCATTAGGGGGGGAAACTTTGGGGGAATCAAAAATGGAGAAAGATCTGGGAGTCTTGGTAGAGGATAGACTAAGAAATAGCATAAAATGTCTAGCGGCAGCTGCCAAAGCTGGCAGAATATTAGCATGCATAAAGAAAGGGATGTATTCCAGAGATAAAACTATAATCCTACCAATTTATAAAACTCTGGTCCGACCGCATCTGGAGTATTCTGTCCAGTTCTGGTCGCCAGTCCTCAGGAGGGATGTGTTGGAGCTGGAGAGAGTCCAGAGAAGGGCAACTAAACTAATTAGGGGATTGGAGGACCTTAATTATGAAGAGCGTCTGCAATCGCTTGATTTATTCTCCCTGGAGAAGAGACGCCTGAGAGGGGACATGATAGCAATTTATAAATACCTCAATGGTGATCTCAGAATAGAAAAAAAGCTATTCAGTCGAAAGGATTGCATGAGGACTCGAGGGCATACAATGCGATTAGAGGAGAAGCGTTTTAACCTCAGGTAACGCAGGGGGTTCTTTACTGTTAGGGCTACAGGATTGTGGAATTCTCTACAACAAGAGGTGGTTTCTGCGGGAAGTATGGTTACTTTCAAAAGACTCTTGGACGTACATTTCAAGGATCAGAACATTCAGGGGTATCAGAGATGATTACGGCCATAGACACCTACACAGGTTGAACTAGATGGACTATTGTCTTTATTCAACCTCAACTACTATGTAACTATGTAAATTAGCTGGGGGTGAGGGGGAGTGATGGTGGCCCTCTGACCTTGCTCTGACGACCTATGGTGCGATGAATGCAACCTGTGGTCTGGACTGTAGTCATCGCAACGTCTTGAAGATTTCCTGGATCTCTTAGAGGGCAAAGGACTGTAACAAACAAGGACTGATTGTCAGTGGCGCTCTTTTTTTTTTTATGCTTACGGACCGATGCATTAATGTAAAAAAATGTTTTTAAAACAATCGTTTTTACAGGAGCAGTGATAATAATGATGCCTAAAGTGAAACAATAAAAATAAAAAATTCCTTTAACCACTTCAACCCTGCTCACCTTGCTGCTACTGCGGCAATGTGGCATGATCCCGTCCAGCAACGTAGACCTACGTCGCTGGACTCCGCGCGCCGCCGGAGGTTTGCTCCCGCTGTGTTCAGTCACAGCGGGAGTCGGGCCAGGGGAGGAGCAGCGGCGATCGCCGCTGCTCTGCCCCGATCGTCGGGGAATCGAGTGAGGAGATCCGCCCGCCTGTGTAAACAGAGCGGGCGGATCTCCTAAGTGACAGGGACTGACAGATCGGAGTGTTCAGCATAGCTGGACATCCGATCTGTCCTTCTGTCACACAGTCACCTCCCCCCCCACACGTCAGTAAGCACCAGGCATACATTAACCCCTCCCTCTCCAATAAAATTAACCCCTTCCCTGCCAGTGTCATTTTTACAGTAACAGTGCATATATATAGCACTGATTACTATGGTAATGTCACTGGTACCCCCAAAAGTGTCAAAAATGTCAGTCAAGGGTCCGATCTGTCCGCCGCAATGTCGCAGTCCCGCAAAAAAAATTGCAGATCACCGCCATTACGCGTTAAAAAATAAAACACCAAAAATGACAGAAATCTTTCCCTTAGTTAGTGAACGCAATAACTTTTGCGCAAACCAATCAAAATACGCTTATTGCGATTTTTTTTACCAAACATAGGTAGCAGAAAACAAATTGGCCAAAAATTTGAAAAAAAATAGATTTTTACATTTTTTTGGGGGGGGGGGGGGGGGGAATTTCATATAAAAAAATGTTAAAAATATTGTTATTTTTTTAAAATAAACGCTCTTTTTTTGTTTATAGCGCAAAAAGTAAAAATCGCACAGGTGATCAAATACCACCAAAAGAAAGCTCTGTTTGTGGGAAAAAAAGGACGTAAATTTCGTTTGGGTACGGTGTCGCACGACCGCGCAATTGTCAGTTAAATTCGCACAGTGCCGAATCGCAAAAAGTGGCCTGGACGGAAGACAGCAAAATCCTCCGGTGGTAAAGTGGTTAAATATCGTTTCTGGGGGAAACCCACGCCAAAATTAAAAAAGAAAACGGCGTAGGGTCCCCCCCAAAATCCATACCAAACCCTTACCCGAGCACACAGCCTGGCAGGGCAGGAAAGGGAAGGGGACGAGCGAGTCCCTTACCCCCCTTCTTATGAACCATACAAGGCCGCTTGCCCTCAACATGGGGAGGATGCTTTGGGATGCCCTATTTTGTCGCTACCATTTGTTACCAACATTTTGCTCCTCGACTATGCTTCTGCTTGATCCTTATCTGCAACTATTGGTTACCGATCGTTGGCTTGTTCCTCGACTCCCTTACCGGGCGCAGGAACCTGCTGTTAAAATTTAGAAAGAAAAATTTAAATTACATGTACTTGTCATACAGGTGCAGAAAAATTGGTCCTTGGGTGTTGGTGGTGGCTGAACACTATAACCCCTCACAGTTACTCTTGCTGGGTGCAGGAACAGGCCCTGCTGTAAAAAATTAGAAAGGAAAATTGAAATTACATGCACCTGTCATACAGGTGCAAAAAAATTGGGCCTTGGGTGTTGGTGGTGCTGTAAACCAATAACATTGTTGGAAGCTAGCATAATCAAGCTTCAGGAAAATAATAGGCAGCATAGGCAGTCTTCAAGGGATCCCAAAACCCTAGCAAATTCAATCAGTTGCATCAGGGGCTTGATAGCTGCTGTTGATCCAGGACTGATTCATTTTGATAAATGTCAGATGGGCAATGCAATCTGTGGACAGACACACTCTTTTATCCGTCACAAAACCTCCAGCAGCACTGAACGTCCGTTCGTAAAGCACACAGAAAGAAGGACAGGCGAGTAGCTCGATTGTATATTGAGCAAGTTCTGGCCAGTGATCCACCCTCAAGGCCTAGTAACCCAATGGATGCTCAGTTGGAAAGGTCTCCAAGTCTGCTCTTGCCCCTAGATAATCCTGCACCATATGCTGCAGACGCTGCCGATGGTTGCTTAAACCTAAAAGCCCTGGGTGCTGAGGACTAAATAATTGTTTAAAGGCATTGGTCAGCCGGCCACCTTCTCTGCTGCTCCTCCTTTGAACGAACAAAGCCCCAGAGTCACATTGTCCAGGAAATGGTAACCTCCCAGTGTCTGTAAAGGTGTTACCCAAATATTTCTTTAAGGCATCCTCAAGATGTTTCATTCTCTGCTTCACTGCGAAGGCAATTTTACCCTTGTAACGTGGATCAAGAAGGGTTGCCAACCAGTAATGAGCCCTCTCTTTTGATACCACAAATCCTCAGGTCCTTTGCGCAGTATCAGGGAGCCCATGCAGCATAAGTTTGAGGAGGCATGAGATTATGAGTCCTCTGGGTCACTAAGGATGACATTGTCAGGAGCAACCTCTCCTCGGCCACATACAACTCCTGTTGTTTCTGGGGAATGAAAACCATCTCTTAAAGACTGCTGTATGTTATCCTCTACATACATTCTGCCACAATCCTCTTCCTCCTCCTGTGTGTTTTGTGGTCCCGCAGAAATGTTATCTGCATAAAGGGGGCCTTGTGAAGAAAGGAAGTCCTCCTCTTCCTCCCGCTGTTCTGCCTCAAATGCCCTGTCCATGATTTCACAAAGAGTGTGCTCCAGCAGGAAGACTAGAGGGATAGTGTCATAGATACATGCATCGTTGTGGCTCACCATCCTTGTGGCCTGTACAAGCGTTGACAGGACAGTGCATGCATCCTTTATCAGCAGCCACTGGCGAGGCAAAAAGAAGCCAAGCTCCCCTGAGCCTGTCCTTGTGCCATACTCACACAGGTACTCATTGATTGCCCTCTGCTGCAGCATTGCCACTGTTGAGTTCCACCTGGTAAGCATATCACAAATGGAGCAGTTGGTGGGCAGGTTGAATTCCCGCTGAATGTCAGCCAGCTGAGCACTGGCTGGGACCGCAGGAAATGGCCACAGACTTTTCTGGCCTGCCTCAGAACATCTTGAAAGCCCGGGTACCTGTTCAAGAAGCACTGCACCACCAAATTCAGGACATGTGCCAAGCATGGAACATGTGTCAAGTGTCCCTGTCAGAGGGCAGAGAGAGGGTTGGTGCCATTGTAGCATACAACCATTCCTGGCTCAAGCTTCCGTGGCGTCAACCATCTCTGAGCCTGCCCCTGAAGAGCTGACAGAATCTCTGCCCCAGTGTGGCTTCTGTCCCCTAGACAGACCAACTGAAGCACTGCATGACATCTTTTAGCCATACTGCTTGCGTAGCCCCCTTGAAATGCTTAGGGAAGACTGCTGGTACAGAGGACAATTCAGCAGAAGAGGCCATAGAGGAATAAGAAGAGGAGGGTGTGGAGCAGACAGATGTACCACAATCACCACCAGCTTTTTGGGGGCATGGTGGCGGAACAATCTCCAGCACTGAACCCTGTCCTGCATCCTTCCAAGCTGCCAGCAGAGTTACCCAGTGCGCTGTAAAAGAAATATAATGTCCCTGACCATGCCTGCTGACCATGAGTCAGCAGTAATGTGAACCTTTCTGCTGACCGCTCTGTTCAACGAGGCCAAACATTGCCTTCCACATAATGGTACTGAGCTGGAATGGCCTTACGTGAAAAGGAATTTCTTTTTGGAAATTTCACGAAAGGGGGCAGAGTCTACCAGATGGAAAGGCAGCAGTTGTAGTGCTAGCAATTTGGCCAAGCTAGCATTTAGAGCATGTGGATGTTGGGACAATATTTTTTTTACTTTTCCGCAACTAGGGTAGCGAAATTTGCCTGCTGGTCAAATCAACAGGGTGTGTACTGTTAGCAGATTGGGTGAAAGTACCTGTGGCACCCATTGCTATACCATCATCCCTCTCAGTGCAGGTTTTTGAGAGGACTTGAGGAATAGTAGGGGTAAAGATCCCAGATGAGGAGCAAGGAGAAGTCTGCATTTTATGATGTGGATCTTTCAGGTGCTGTTGCCAATTAACTGCATGGCAGGTCGTCATATGTTTTGTCAAGCATGGTGCCCAAACAGCTGGTGTTCTGGCCACACTTGATCCGCTTCAGACAGAGATTGCAAACAGCAATGCTGCGGTCTGCTGCATGTGTTAAAAAAAGCCCACACCAATGAACTTTTGGAAGTCAGCAGGGAGTTAGCAGTGCCCTGCACCTGTGGAGCAATAGGGTGACTTCCCTTAAGCCGGCCCTGGAGGACATCCTGCCTCATTGGAGTTGGTCTGCCTCCTCCTCACTTTCCTCCTCAATTCTCTCAGGCACCCAAGTACGGTCAGTAACCTCATCATCCCCTCCCTTCTCTTTACTGGGGCAAACTTGGCAGTATGCTGCAGCTTTTGGAACATGACTCTAGGCTCACGTTATTTCCTTCCTCAACCGGGGAACCAACTCCGAAGCATTCAAATTGCTGCGCATCCTCCAGCATCATGTAACAGACACTATAATGGAATAATTCAGGGGATATGCATGATTTTGAGGCTATGGAAGGAGTAGCTGTGGACAAGGAGCCTGTGGAACGGGCCACTTTGGCAGCTGAGGTAGAAGGCAAACTAGCATGAGCCTGGGTGAAAGAGGATGAGGAGGATGAGGACGGTTTAGTTATCTACTCCACCAACTCTTCTTCATGTTGTGGCTCAATACCATGGCCAGCACAGGAAAAAAAAAGACAAGCATGCCCCGTTTACAGAGGATGCACCATGTCCACAACCACCACTTTTCACTGTGGACACAGAGGCTGCTTTCCCTCTTTTAGTGGTGTGTGAGAGTCTGCCTCTCCTTCTTGTTGGCCTTTTCGGACATGATGGGGATTTGTGGAGGGGTTTTTATAACTTTTTATTATAGAATGTGGGATGGAAAAATGATGCTAGGGTGCAATAGTTTTTGTGCTTGGTGCACTAAAAACTGTTTTATTATATATATATATATAATATTTTGTTAACAAAGAAAAACTTAGTAAAGCCAAAAAAATAATTATGTCCTAAATGCAATTAGTGCTGCTGTGCCACAAAAGAAAATCACTGCTGATGCAGAAGTAATAGCACCTGCAACACAAAAGGGGAGTACTAATATTGCAGCAACAAACCCCGATGCTGCTGCCGCTGCTGCTGCAAAAAAAATATATCAATGAAAAAAAAAATAGATATATCAACACTTCAGTGGCCCCACTACACAGTGTTACACAAGAATCACAGCACAGCACTTCACTGACTGAACTCTGACAATCCCCCAATTTTCAAAGTAATCCCCCACTCCATCTTCATTTATAAAAGGGGAACTCTGCTGGCCACTTTACCGTCTGCAGGGATAATTCTATTTCTTCTCAAAGAGACTGCATCCTTTAGTATGCACCAACGTATGGGCCCCAACTAGCCAGCAGACAAGTCAATCATTTGCTTTGGCTTAGTTGTTGAAGAGTTTTTGTCAAACTTCCTGAAGTTCAAACTTTGACTCTTTTCACTGAGAGCCCACAAGTGATTTAGCCTTGTGTTTATTTACTTCCTTTTGCTCACCTGGGGAAAATCTCTCAGTTTGAGAGCTATCGTTTATATCTTCAGTCCTGCAGGACGGGTGGGTGTGTCTTAAAGTGGTACTGTCCTGTGTTATATTGCCTTTTTTCTGCATTACCTTTCTTATTGATAACTAGTGTTGAGCGAACACGGACTGTATTATTCGTGTTCGTACCAAATAATTGGATTTTTTTACCCGAACACGGACACGGACACTTTACTGTATATTCGGGTAAAAATCCGTGTTCGGTCGTTTTATTTCCGGGTTTTGCTTGCTTTGGCGCGCTTTTCATGGCGGGCTTTCAACAGCCAATCAACAAGCGTTTAACTTGTGTGCCTAAGCCATCCAAGCCATGCCTGCAAATGTATCAGTAGCTGTGATTGGCCGTCTGAAGCATGTGACCAAGTCTTTATTTTTTTTTTTTTTTTTTTAATTGAAAATTTTTCAGACATTACACAGAACACAACAACAGCTGTAACAAAAACATTTTCATACTTTAAGCATAAAGGAAGTCCGAGCAGAGAACGTCTGCTGGCAAAGTAGGGGGGAGGTGGGTGGAGAGGGAAAGGGGGGGGCCTCAATGGTCCTTGAGGTTGGAAGGTGAATCTGATTGTGGGGGTAAGGTCCTGGGCGAGTCTCTGAAGTTAAACCTGTATTGAGCCATAGTGGGATCAGTCTGGGGAAAGGTGTAAGTTATATATCTGTCCCATTTCAGGTGGAAGAGTTCCCTTGAAGATAAAGCTGAGAAGTCCGTATTGGCGATATCTATTGTGAGAAGTGTGGAGAGCTCTGATCTGACCCGAGAGAGAGATGGAGGAGATGTGGAGATCCAGTTGCTTAGGATAGTCCTCCTGGCGATTAGTAGACAAGTCAGGATCCACACACGGGGTGTCCCAGAGGGGGGGCTAGACCATTTTTGGAGTCTCTTGTCCCAGTAGCCGAACAGGAGTATCATAGGGTCCTTGGGTAGGCTGAACTTGGTGACGTCCGTAATGTACAAAAGGACTTGGTCCCAAAAGTGACTTATACCGGGGCAGGACCAAAATTTGTGGTGGAGTGAAGGTCTTACCACCAGACACAAAGGGCATTTGTGGGCGTCCGGCATGGTTTTGTCCGATAGAAAAGGAATATGCGCCGATGGAAGATTTTTAGTTGGGTCTCTTTCCAAATTGAGTTAGGAGTTAGAGCAAGGGTGGTTTGGAGACCCTTGACCATATTGGGTAACGTGTCATTGCCTGGAAAGTCCTTGAGCCAATTGGAGGCAGTAGAGGTGGACAAGGCCGGCGGGCATTGCCGCAAGAGGGGCTTGTAGATCGTGGAAATAGTATAGGTGTCAGCATCCAGCAGGGAGTCAATTAAAGACAGATGAAAGCGGGTCCCTGGTTTCCCAGTGATTGAGGAGAGATAGTGAATGCATTGTGTCCAATAGAAAAGGTCCTTGTCCTGGACACCGAATTTATCTTTAACGACCCGGAAGGGAAGGGGAGTACCCGAGCTGGTGTCGCACAGTTGTCCGAAGGTAATCAAACCCTTCTCCTCCCATTGGTGGAAAACGAAATGGGTCAATCCTGGAGTGAAAGTCGGGTTACCCCGTATTGGAAGGAATTTGGAAAAGTGTATTGGCAGTTTCAGTAGTTTTCGTACCTCCCTCCACGCTATGGCAGTGTCCCTCAAAAGTATATTTTGACGTAGATCAGGGCACAGCGTCACCCATTTGGCATGCAAAAGAGCAGTTAGGGAGAATGGACTGGCCATCTGAGACTCAAGTTCATAATTAGAGTAATGTGAGGTCTGTGATACCCAGTCCAGAGCAGCCCTGAGCAAATAAGACAGATTATACATTCTCAGATTAGGCAAGTTAATACCCGCGTCGCTTCTGGAGAGTTGCAATTTGTTATACGAGATTCTCGGTCTCCTTCCCCGCCATAGAAATCGGGAGAAAGTTTTCTGCAGGGTTTGCGCATCTTTATGTCTGATTAATAGGGGAAGAGTTTGCAGGAGATAGAGAAGGCGGGCAAAGCTAACCATCTTAATAAGGTGGCATCTCCCCAAAAGCGACAACGGCAGTTCCTTCCAGTTTTCCAGTTCCTTCATTATTTTGGACAACAGGGGGGGGTAGTTCAGAGTGTAAATTGATGCCGGAGTGCGTCCTATCTTGATACCCAGATAGGTAATGTGATTAGATGCAATCATGAATGGGGATTCCCTTTCCCATGGACGAGGGGGGCCAGTTCCCAAAGGGAGGATCTCGCTTTTAGAATAATTTATCTTGAGACCCGAGCACAGTCTGAATCTGTTGAACGCGGAAACTATTACGGGGATGTCTGCTGTGGGGTTTGAAGTAAACAGTAGAACATCATCTGCAAAAAGGGATATGCGCAGCTCCTGAGAGCCTATGCGAATACCATGGAGAGGGGCTCTGGTCAGTAGATACCGGGAGAGGGTTTCTAGAGCGAGGTTAAACAACAGCGGCGATAGGGGGCAGCCTTGTCTAGTGCCTTTGTGTAATCTAAACTCGTCCGTAAGCGCCCCCCCTACACACAATCTGGCTGATGGTGTAAGATACATAGAAGTGATGAGATTCACAAAGGGTCCACTAAAGCCCATGCCGTGCAAAACCCGACTCAGCCATTGGAAGTTGACATTGTCAAATGCCTTTTCGGCGTCGAGAGTCACAATAGCCATGTCTCGGCCAGGGTGTATGCGAGCCTGGTCCAGAGCAACCAGGACCTTCCTTATGTTAACAGTGGCTGAACGACCCTTGGTGAACCCAGACTGCGCGGGGTGGATCAGATGCGGCATGATATTGGCCAGACGCGTGGCCACAATTTTAGATAGGATCTTGACATCAAGATTTAATAGGGATATGGGCCGGTATGAGCCCGGCTCCAGCGGATCTTTCCCTTTTTTCGAGAGAAGCTTGATAATGGCTTGGTTACCCGTCTGGAGATAGGGTCCGCCGTGCCAAATTGAAGAGTACACGTCCACTAGAGTCGGGATCACACCAGGGGAGACTAATTTGTAAAATTCCCCGGAAAGACCATCGGGGCCCGGAGACTTATTGGCTGCAAGATGTTTTATAGTCGACGCAATCTCGTCCGCCGTGATCGGGGCGTTAAGTGTATTTAAATGCTCTTCGGATATTTTGGGGATTTCAGTCCCAGATAGGAAAAAATCAGCTACTGAGCTGTCCATGGCCTCGGAGGCGTATAGCGAGGCGTAAAAGTCGCGCATGATCCCCTGCACCCCTTGCGGAGTGGAGTCCACTGCTCCCGATTTGTTCCGTAACGAGCCTATGTGCGTGGTGGACATCGGGCCCTTGCATAACCTGGCAAGCAGTTTCCCGGCCTTGTTACCGAAGCGGTGTAATGTCGCCGCAAGATGTGCTTTGTGCATCATTTCAACCCTATCAGCCCAAGTGTCAAAGTCCCGTTTAGCCTCAAGCCATGCCGTGCGCACCGTGGGGGTGTCGGCCTGTATCAGTGCCCGCTGGGCCGCCGCCAACCGTTCACTAGCCATTTTGTAGCTGCTATTCGTGTGCCGTTTGAAAGCCGCCGCATAGGAAATAATACGACCTCTCAAAAAGGCCTTCCCCGCCTCCCAGAAGAGGAGAGGGGAGCTGCTGTGTTGTTTATTCGTCACATAGTAATCATCCCACTCCCGACGAAGGTACAGGGCAAAATCCAAATTGTCTTTAAGGTAGGAAGGGAACCTCCAAATTAGGGGGGCTGGGGGGGATTCCGCAAATGGTAGAGATACTGAAACTGGGGAGTGGTCTGAGATCGCAATGTAATGTATGGTGGCGTCGCGCAGGAGAGGAAGGAGGGAGTCCGTGCAGAACAGGTAATCGATTCTAGTAAAACGTTTATGGGGGTGGGAGTAGAAGGAGTATTCCCGATCCGCGGGGTGCGAGTGACGCCAAACATCCGACAAGGAGAGTGATTCTATTAACGACGCTAGCGGAGTGGGGTCAGCTCGCAGGGTGTCGCGCAGTCCCTGCCGGGGCGTGGATTTATCCATAACCGGGTCCATTACCGCGTTGAAGTCACCGCCCACAATACGGGGGACATCAGGGAGGGAGAGGAGCCGGGCCGCAATTGTGGTGTGGAAGGAGTGGTCCAGGACATTCGGGGCATATATGTTGGATATAACTAACTCAGTGTCATGAAGCCGTATGTGTGCGGATGCATATCGCCCCTCACTATCTGTGTCTGTGGAAAGAATTTCCACCGGGAGGCGCTTATGGAACAGTATCATCACCCCGGCTTTGCGGCCGGAGGAAGGTGACCCTACTATTTTGCCTACCCAGAGTTTCTCCATGCGCTTCATATCCTCCGCAGGCAGATGCGATTCCTGGATAAGAGCAATGTCCGCCTTTAACCGTTTGAGGTGTCGTAAGACTTTCATCCTCTTAGCCGGGGATCGGAGGCCCTTAACATTCCACGTCACTATAGGCATGGGACAGGAAAAAGGGGAATTATACTGGAAGCATGCAGGGTCGGCCTAGCCCCACTCTGGGGCAATGTTATGTAAAACACCGGAATTACATGTCTGACCTTAGACAGCTCTCGGAACCAAGAGCTCGCATACTGAGGATAGAAGCACACCTTCGTTGGGGGGAGGGGAGAAGGTAGGGAATGTAGGAAAACAGGGAGAAACCAAGCATAAACATACAATGCAATACGGCAGAATAACAATGTAAGCATTAAGAACTTCTCTTTTTTCCGCATGTGTACAACACGGAGCCCAGCCCACCAAGCGTGCCCCCGAGTCCAACCATGGTAGTAAACCCACTTAATGGTCCGAGTGGTCAGTATGGCTCAGGTACCCAGCTCTTCTGGCATTCTGGGCAGCCGGGGTGTACAAAGCGGAAGAAGAGCAGGAGCACACAGTGTAAAAATACATGAAACAGTAAACGATATACCTAGGCATCGGAACAAACAAAAGAGACATGCCAATAAAACAGAGCAAAATAGATATCAAACCTGAGGGAAAGGCGGGAGTACCCCGAGTCCTCTAAGCCCACGTCCTAGTGGGAACAGGCCCATACATGGGCCCAGTAGTGCAAATCAGAGACAGTCGGGAGGATCAGATCAACGGTGAACATTCGGGCGACCAGAGCTGACCACATCGGCATATCTTTGCCGTTTGGCAGGTTTCTTACTGGGGCTCCTTTGATCTAGCGGTCTGGAGAAAGGAAGGGCTTTAGCAGATGAAGAAAAAGAGGGGCCCTGATCCCCCAGGCGAAGTGAGCGAACAAAAGCTTCCGCTTCCTCTGGATCCTGAAACGCCATTTGGTCGCCGTTAGGTGCACGAAGGCGCAACGTCGCCGGATAGGCCAAGGTGAACTTCAAGTGTTCCTGGTGCAGTTTTGAGCATACGGTCTGAAAGGCTTTGCGTCTTTTTGCGACATCCACAGAATAGTCCGCAAATATTAGAATTTTCATGCCCTCAATTTGGAAATTGGAAGTCTGCCGGAATTTTTGTAGGATAGCAGACTTGTCCGCATAATTCAGGTATTTTGCAATGATCGGGCGTGGGGTTTTACGGTCTTCGGAGTAAAGCCCCATCCTGTGGGCCCATTCGACCACACACGGACCATGTAGCCCCAAGGCAGCGGGGATTTTTTTTGCGCAAAGTTCAGGAATGGCAGAGGGGGCAATGTTCTCCGGAATCCCAATAAATCGCAGATTGCTCCGACGCGATCGGTTTTCCAGATCCTCCAACTTATCCATGATGATGCGATTAAGCTTATCCTGAGCCTGTTCAGTTCCCTGCATTTGGTACACCTCATCCTCGATATTAGATAAGCGGGATTCAGCCTCATTAAGCCTCTTATAATGTGCCTCCAGCTCCTTCTTTATGCTGGCCATGCCAGCAGCCACCGCTTTCTCCACAGAGGCCGCAATGGTGGGGTTTAGCAGAGCTGCTACAGCCTGAGCTATTTGCTCCGTGGAGGTGCCTAGCCCTGCAGAGGAGAGAGCCAGCGTAGGGGGCTGCTGTGTCGTGCCCGGCTGTGGCGGAGTGATGTCCATGGCTGGGAGCTCCGCGGCCACGCCGGAGCAGGCCGAGACCGGGGCCTCAATTTGCGGAGGGGCCGGCGGAGGTCGGGACACGGCCTTCTCGAGGAACCGCTCCATTCGGCCGGACTTTGAACAGCACCGCCGGGTCCCTGGGTGTCGATGGACCTCCGGAGGGGGGTTCGAGGCTGATCCTGGGCTGTGGGCAGGTTTTTTAAGCCGGTTTTGGAGGGCACGCCGCGGGAGCTGGAGAGCGCTCACCTACTCCATGCGGCGCCGGAACCGGAAGTTCCAAGTCTTTATAAGTTCGAGGCAGCGCCGCTACGACGTCAGTCTGCTGCTTAGATCAGGGAGAGAGCACACATCAACGTGCTGGCTGCTGAATAGGGACAGACAGGCAGGAAAAAACCATTTGTGTCCGGATAGAATTGAGGGACAGGTTGGAGTGTTTTAGGCAGGACGAGTTGTAGGCATTTTAGGGACAGAGTCTGCTGAATTTTAGGGAAAGTGTGTTCTACAAACTACAATCGATATTGCTGTGTGGGGTCTGCACTTAGTCCTGATCTACGATCTCTTCTCAATCCTGTTAGGGACAGAGTCTGCTGAATTTTAGGGAAAGTGTGTTCTACAAACTACAATCGATATTGCTGTGTGGGGTGGGGTCTGTGCACTTAGTCCTGATCTACGATCTCTTCTCAATCCTGTTAGGGACAGAGTCTGCTGAAATTTAAGGGAAAGTGTGTTCTACAAACTACAATCGATATTGCTGTGTGGGGTGGGGTCTGTGCACTTAGTCCTCCTGATCTACGATCTCTTCTCAATCCTGTTAGGGACAGAGTCTGCTGAATTTTAGGGAAAGTGTGTTCTACAAACTACAATCGATATTGCTGTGTGGTGTGGGATAGGAGATATGCAGGTGTCAGTGATCCACATCCATTTTGCTGTGTGTGGGCTGCAGTGAACACAATCTTTTTGGGGTGCAGTGAACACAATCTTGGTGCAGTGAACACAATCCTTTTGGGGTGCAGTGAACGAAATCCTTTTGGGGTGCAGTGAACACAATCTTTGTGGGGTGCAGTGAACACAATCTTTGTGGGGTGCAGTGAACAAAATCCTTTTGGGGTGCAGTGAACACAATCTTTGTGGGGTGCAGTGAACACAATCTTTTTGGGGTGCAGTGAACAAAATCATTTTGGGGTGCAGTGAACACAATCTTTGTGGGGTGCAGTGAACAAAACCCTTTTGGGGTGCAGTGAACACAATCTTTGTGGGGTGCAGTGAACACAATCTTTTTGGGGTGCAGTGAACAAAATCCTTTTGGGGTACAGTGAACGAAATCCTTTTGGGGTGCAGTGAACACAATCTTTGTGGGGTGCAGTGAACAAAATCCTTTTGGGGTGCAGTGAACACAATCTTTGTGGGGTGCAGAGAACAAAATCCTTTTGGGGTGCAGTGAACACAATCTTTGTGAGGTGCAGTGAACAAAATCCTTTTGGGTTGCAGTGAACACAGTCTTTGTGGGGTGCAGTGAACAAAATCCATTTGGGGTGCAGTGAACACAATCTTTGTGGGGTGCAGTGAACAAAATCCTTTTGGGGTGCAGTGAACACAATCTTTGTGGGGTGCAGTGAACAAAATCCTTTTGGGGTGCAGTGAACACAATCTTTGTGGTGTACAGTGAACACAATCTTTTTGGGGTGCAGTGAACAAAATCCTTTTGGGGTGCAGTGAACACAATCTTTGTGGGGTGCAGTGAACACAATCTTTGTGGGGTGCAGTGAACAAAATCCTTTTGGGGTGCAGTGAACACAATCTTTGTGGGGTGCAGTGAACAAAATCCTTTTGGGGTGCAGTGAACACAATCTTTGTGGGGTGCAGTGAACAAAATCATTTTGGGGTGCAGTGAACACAATCTTTGTGGGGTGCAGTGAACAAAACCCTTTTGGGGTGCAGTGAACACAATCTTTGTGGGGTGCAGTGAACAAAATCCTTTTGGGGTGCAGTGAACACAATCTTTGTGGGGTGCAGTGAACACAATCTTTGTGGGGTGCAGTGAACAAAATCCTTTTGGGATGCAGTGAACACAATCTTTGTGGGGTACAGTACAGAACACAATCTCATATTTCTGAAGATTTGAGGGTGCTGCCTGTTCCATACTCCTCCTACTCCTCATCCATCCTTTTAGGGGTACAAACAATAGTAATTGGGGCCTAGTGTGGTTGTGTACGTGTGAGATACATACACTTTTTTTGATCATATTTCCTATTCCGCTATTCAATAAAAACCTTTGGGGATCAATTAAATTGCGGAATAGTCTGTGTCGGTACGTGTGAGATCCACCTTTCCAAGTTTTTGGGGTTCATCTCATACTTCTGAAGATTTGAGGGTGCTGCCTGTTCCATACTCCTCCTACTCCTCATCCATCCTTTTAAGGGTACAAACAATAGTAATTGGGGCCTAGTGTGCTTCTGTACGTGTGAGATACATACACTTTTTTTGATCATATTTCCTATTCCGCTATTCAATAAAAACCTTTGGGGATCAGTTAAATTGCGGAATAGTCTGTGTCGGTACGTGTGAGATCCACCTTTCCAAGTTTTTGAGGTTCATCTCATACTTCTGAAGATTTTAGGGTGCTGCCTGTTCCATACTCCTCTTCCTCATCCTCCCTTTAGAGTAGGAAAAAATTTAATCGGGCCTAGTCTGTGTTTGTGCGTATGAGATACGCAGTTTTTTATCCTATTCCGCTATTCAATACACACCCTTTTGGTGTAAAAAACATTAAATTGCGGCATAGTTTGCATATTTGACTGTGAGATACACCCGTGTGATACTGTTGTTCTTTTGTTCCGCTATACAATAAACACCTTTCTAGGGCAAGATCTTAAATTACAGAAATATGAGGAGAGCGTCAAATAAGGGCCGTGGCCTGGGTCGTGGTGCTGCTGGTAGAGCTCCTGTTGCAAGGAGAGGACGTGGTCGATCTGTGCCAGCTACACGCACAAGTGAAACACCTTCCTCAAGTGTGAGTAGGCGACAGAACCTGCATCAGTATTTGGTAGGGCATCATACGCCTTTAGAAGTGATGAGGCCAGAACACGTAGAGGCGATAGTAGATTGGTTTGCTGCTGACAGTGCCTCCAGTTCCTTCACATTGTCTCCCACCCAGTCTACTGCAGAAAGGTCAGAGTTGGCACCTGCAGCCAATGTCCAACCGTCTTTCACCTCACCCCCTTGCAAATCAGGCAAGCAGTCTGAGCCCCAAGCCATACAGCAGTCTCTTATTCTTTTTAAGGACTCTGTCAGCAGGGTTTCCCAGGGCCATCCACCTAGCCCTGCCCCAGAAGTGGAAGAGATTGAGTGCAGCGATGCCCAACCACTTATTTCTCAAGATGAGTACATGGAAGGGCCATTACAGCACGTCTCCGATGATGACGAAACGCAGGTGAAAACTGCTGCGGCGTTAAGCATTGTGGAGACCGACAAGGAGGGCAGGGGTGAAGACTGGGTGGAAGATGATGTGGAGGACGATGAGGTCCTCGACCCCACATGGAATGAACATCATGCAGGTGACCTGAGTAGTTTGGAGGAAGAGGCGGTGGTCGCACAGAGCCACCAGCACAGCAGAAGAGGGAGCAGGGTGCAGAAGCGGAGCGGCCGTGCCCTAGACACTATGCCTGCTACTGCCCAACGCAGCAAGGGAACGAGCGCACCAAAGTCAGCTCAAAAGAGTTCTCTAGCGTGGAAGTTCTTTAGAAAATGTGCTGATGACAGGACACGAGTGGTTTGCACCCTGTGCAATCAGAGCCTGAAGCGAGGCATAAACCTTCTCAACCTGAGCACAACCTGCATGATCAGGCATCTAAGTGCAAAGCACGAGCTGCAGTGGAGTACACACCTTCAAAACCAAGAAACGTCTCTGGCTCATCCTGCTTCCTCTTCTGCTGCAGTCTCGGCCGCTCCAGCCACATCTGTAGTCATACCGGCACCTGCCACCCCGCAAACAGACGATCTGTCAGCAACACCACCACCTGGGTCACCAACAACCATCTCCACAATGTCCCGTGGAAGCGTTCAGCTTTCCATCTCCCAAACACTTGAGAGGAAGAGGAAGTACCCCCCTACCCACCCGCGATCCCTGGCCCTGAATGCCAGCATTTCACAATTATTGGCCTTTGAAATGCTGTCATTCCGTCTGGTGGAGACGCACAGTTTTAAAAAGCTTATGTCGGTGGCTGTCCCACAGTACGTCGTGCCCAGCCGCCACTACTTTTCCAGGCAAGCCATCCCTTCCCTGCACAACCAAGTGGGGGAAAAAATCAGGTGTGCACTGCGCAACGCCATCTGTGCCAAGGTTCACCTAACTACCGATACGTGGACCAGTAAGCACGGTCAGGGGCGTTATATCTCCCTAACAGCACACTGGGTAAATGCAATGGCGGATGGGCCTGAGGTGGATAGCAATTTGGCGCATGTCCTTCCACCACCGAGGATTGCAGGGCGCTTCAGTTTGCCTCCTGTTCCTAACTCATCCTACTCTGCTACCTCATCCTCTACCGCCTCCTCATCCAGACAGCGTAACACCTTCACCACCAACTTCAGCACGGCTAGGGGTAAACGACAGCAGGCAGTTTTACAACTTGCCTGTTTGGAGGACAAACCACAAACCCTGCAGGAGTTGTGGAGGAGCATGGAACAGCAGACAAATGAGTGGTTGCTGCCAGCGAGCCTCAAGCCCGGCCTGGTGGTGTGCGATAACGGGCGAAATCTCATAGCAGCTCTGGGCCTAGCCGGTTTGACGCACATCCCTTGCCTGGCGCATGTGCTGAATTTGGTGGTGCAGAGGTTCCTTAAAAACTACCCCGATATGTCAGAGCTGCTGCAGAAAGTGCGGGCCGTCTGTGCGCACTTTCGGCGTTCTCACCCTGCTGCTGCTCGCCTGGCAGCGCTGCAGCGTAACTTCGGCCTTCCCGCTCACCGCCTCATATGTGACGTGCCCACAAGGTGGAACTCCACCTTGCACATGCTGCAAAGACTGTGCAAGCAGCAGCAGGCCATAGTGGAGTTTCAGCTGCAGCACGCACGCGTGAGTCGCTCTGCGGAACAGCACCACTTCACCACCAATAACTGGGCCTCCAGGAGGAGGAGGATGAAGAGGTAACATTTCCAAGGCTTTCAGGGCAGTCATTCGCAAGGGGCTCCGAGGGGAGGAGGAGGAGATGGAACCATGTTCACAGCAGGGTGGCACCCAGGCCAGCTCATGGCCATCACTGGTGCGTGGCTGGGGGGATACAGAGGACACGGACGATACACCTCCCACAGAGGACAGCCTTTCGTTGCCTCTGGGCAGCCTGGCACACATGAGCGATTACATGCTGCAGTGTCTCCACAACGACCGCCGAGTTGCCCACATTCTAACTTGTGCTGATTACTGGGTGGCCACGCTGCTGGATCCCCGTTACAAGGACAACGTACCGTCCTTAATTCACTCACTGGAGCGCGATCGCAAGATGCGCGAGTACAAGCGCACGCTGGTAGACGCGATGCTGCTGGCATTCCCATCTGACAGCGGGGCCACAGTGGAAGCACAAGGCAGAGGAGGAGGAGGAGGTCGCCAACGCAACCAGGGCACGGCCAGCACCTCAGAAGGCAGGGTTAGCATGGCCGAAATGTGGAAAAGCTTTGTCAGCACGCCACAACATACAGCAGCACCAGCAGCTCAGATGGAACGTCTTAGCAGGAGGCAGCATTTTACCAACATGGTGGAGCAGTATGTGTGCACACGCCTACATGTAGTGAATGACGGGTCTGCCCCCTTCAACTTCTGGGTCTCCAAATTGGGCACATGGCCTGAGCTTGCCCTTTACGCCTTGGAGGTGCTGGCGTGCCCTGCAGCCAGTGTATTATCTGAACGGGTATTTAGCACGGCTGGGGGCGTTATAACAGACAAGCGCAGCCGCCTGTCCAGAGACAATGTGGACAAGCTCACGTTCATTAAAATGAACCAGGCATGGATCCCACGGGACTTTTCCGTACCTTATGCAGAATAGCAATGGATACCGACCTTACCCACCCATTGTTCCATTTTTGCTCTTTCTCACTCTTTTGGGGTGTACCCTCAATTAAAATGTGTGAAAAGAAGCAGTGTTGGCTACCTCGTCCTCCCTCCACCGCCGCTTCCACCTACACCGCCCATAGGTGTGCGCAGCCTATTGCATTAGGGTGTGCACCCCAAAGTTTAAATACACATGCATGTGTTTGCCTACATGTACATGGCCCCGATACATTACTCTCCCTGCTGGCAAAGAGAAATAGAGCAGAGCAGGTCCAAGGGAGATCTTTCCCATCTCCTCACTGGCAAACAGAGTGATAATGCTATGTGCCCTAGGTGATTAGGGTGTGCCCAGGCACACCCGGCACACCCTGTGCGCACGCCTATGACACCGCCACATCCACCACCACCTCAACCTCCCTCCTACTCCATATGGGCCTCGTCCTTCAGAGATGAAGAACATTGTTTTATTTTTCTGTTTTTTTTTTTTGTTGTTTTAAGTTATTTCCCTATCCACATTTGTTTGCAGAGCACTTGCCATGCTCTTTATTACGTTTTGCTGCCATTTGCAGCACTCTAGCCCTTTCCTTTGGTGTTTTAGAGCCATTTTAGTGGCTGAAAGTTCGGGTCTCCATTGACTTCAATGGGGTTCGGTGTCTGGGAAAAGTTCGGTAAAAGTCCGGGACACGGACCCGGACTTTTTTTTAAAGTTCGGCCGAACCCGTCGAACACGGATATCTAGGTGTCCGCTCAACCCTATTGATAACTTTAAGTAACTGTTTTCCTCTGCCTGTTACACCACTTTACTGATATTAATACAAGCTAATCACCTATCCCATCAGTGTGTGTGCATTTTTCCTTTGTGTGGCAGCCAGAGAGTTACCTAGCCAAAGTATTTTAGTGGTGTTGGCAGGGGTAGTGCTCTGCTCAGGGCTCAGTGATAAACAGGGAACACAAAATATTCAGTGGCTCCTGTGGGGGTAGCACTACATCTCCTTAAAGACACACAGAGACTCTACAGAGAGCACACAGATCACCTAGACCCAAGCACCGGGATAGGCCCAGGTAATGCAGCACAGCGGCAGGGAGAGCAGACATTACTCCCAGCAATCTTCCAGTAGTACACCTCTTTCATAGTACATAGGCATTAGATAGCAAGCAGCTTCAGCTTCCAAACAGTTCTTGTACACACACAACCGCCAAATAGCACAACAAGCAAGTCCAAGATGATATCCTCACTGCACGCCTGCTCACATCCAGTTGAAAGCCACACCCCCTACTTTCTCTTTTTGATGTTTGTTGGTGTTTATTTTAAGTTGATGTAGCCACTCTTTCCTAGGCAGGGGTGACTATTCAAAATTTGTAAGGCTGGGTGGTAGACAGTCCATGATGATTTCAATTTCATTCACTCATTTGGTCTTCCCCTAAACTCAGTGTTGTTGTTGCAGCTCCTATTTGCCAGTAAGTGTCATCAATAATCCTGGTAACAGAGTGAGATGCCACAGTAATGCTGATTTATGAATATGTTCCCTCTGACCAACCAGTAGAAGTTTTATTTCTGCTGGTGCATGCTAGAGGAGAGTATATATATTTGGGATGGAGCTCATGAGTTCTCTCTTTCCCCTGGGCTTTACTTGTTAGGCCTTTAGTCTCTGTGCAGCCTAGTACGTGCATTATGCTGAGGACTGGAGTTAGGCTAGGTGTAGTCCCCAGAAGTTGTTCTGCCTGATCGAAGAGGAACTGAACCAATATTGATAATTAGAAGGAGGTCCCTGCTGGAGGAAGGAGCCAGGAAGAGGCTGGTGATTCTCTTGGGTGGAGGCTTTGTGATTCTCTTGGGAGAATACACAAAGAAGTCTTCTAGCCAGGTGGAGGTGCTATTTACAGTGTCGACAGTGTCAGATTAAAGGTCCTTTACACTATAGAAGCTAAATGCAGATCTGAAGTCTGTAAGTGTAGCTTTTGGCACCTGTGACCCATATCCCTCCCATATCCCTCTGTGTTTATTTTGAGCAATATGATCTTTAAAAAGACATTTAAAGAGACTGGTGCCTATTGGTTCCCAATACCCTATTTTAGTCATGGACTCAGCCTGGGATAAATGTCAGCCCACCCTGACAATGGGGGCCCCTAATGCTTCCAGGGGTCAGTCAAGGGGTGCTACATTGAAAAGATGATGTATTCATTCAGTATATCATTCACATTCACCACAACACCATATACCTATAGATAAAATATAAATTAGCCATATACTAGTTTGCCAGGTTTCACCTCCCACAGATTTCAATGAAATTTATTTCTAGGTTTGGGATCACTAATTTTGAACAGAATTCTCAAACCCCAGCCAAATTAAATCTGGGCAGATTAACTCATCCCTTCTGATAAACTGATTTCTCTTGCATGGTTATTTTTTAACCAGAAAAACTTTTAATAAAGTTGTACTTTTGGATAAAAAGCTAAATAATGAGTATCGATATTGTCATCTTAGTGTGGCTTACCTCTTCCAAAATTGCTGCTTTCCAGTCTAAAGGCTTGAACCTTGACATCCAGGAGCACAACGCTCACCTCATGACTAACCTTCAATATCACTTCCTCATGGGTAAATGAATGCCCAAGTGGGGTAACCAAGGCTTCTTGAAACCAATAAAAACCTGCGAGGCTCTGCTCTGTAAAGAAAAAAGAGACATCTGAACATTACTACAAAGTGTAGGAAGACAAATGGTGTATAATGGGGGGATGGTATACATAGGAAATAAGGTTGGAAATAGCTATAGCTGGTATACAAAGAGAATAATGTTCTACCTGCCTATAATAATATACAAGTCAGCCCAACTGAGCATTATGAGGGCCATTTCCCAAACAAACAATGAAAAAAATACAAGTAGAGTTAACAAGGAAAATGGTTATACTCCTGCCTAGATTATTGTATGTACAGAAAGCTGAGTTCAGTTTAAGCCATGACACCATGAACCAACTGATTATAGTCATGACTAATGAAAGAGGATGATGAGGGGCGTGGCCTGGCGCTGGAACCGAATGGACACCTGAAGACACTGCTCCTCACAACACAGGAGAACTAAGCTGCATCCAAGTTAATCCTTCGCCCACAAGCACTTGCAGAAGGTATGGGAAAGTCCTCAGTGCCATCCTCGCCCTCTAGGTCCCGGTCCCCGTTTGATATGCAAGCCGGAGGAAGCTGTAGCATACCGGACATGTTCCGGCAGCAGGCGCCACTACGCGAGGCCCTGGCTTCAATTGCGGCCTACAAGGAAGTCGCACGCGGCCCCCCCTCCGCTGCACACTCTGCAGATGAGAATATCACACACCAGGGACCACTACCTACAGCTCCCATAACGGCACCAGCTACAGCCCCTCCACCACCAGTGCCTATGTCACAGGCCCATGTGATGCCTGCAGCCCCCAATACAAATATGCTGGCAGCACCACTGACCTTTCAGGATTTGAGATCAATCGCAGATGAAATTTGAGCATTACTTGCAATTGCAGTAGCGGATATCCACTCCATTACTGCCAGAGTAACTGATGTTGAAGAAAAGACAGCGTCCCAGGAAGAATCGCTGCAAACCCTAAATGACACCAGTGACCTTCACACTATGCAAGTAAGAGATCTCCAAGACAACTAGAAGATCTTGACAATAGAGGCCGGAGACATAACCTTAGAGTGAGAGGTTTACCAGAATCGATCGACCAAAATCAAATCACAAACGCAACCGCAGCAATATTTAATGATGTTCTAGGATGACCCCCAGATACCCCTATAGAGTTTGAATTAAGATCTACCAAGATCTATCTCCCACGACTCTACAACTCAGGCGAGACTTGCACCCACTTCTGGACATCCTTAGAAGCAGAGAAATTACCTATCGCTGGAAATTTCCCTTTTGCCTATCAGCAACGTCAAACGGCCGCACAGCAAACCTAAGAGTTCCAGAAGAGCTCTTATCTTTCTGCACTGTGCTGAATATTCCGTATGTTTAATTACCGGACTGGTACAGAAGCCCGCAGGCACCTACCTTTCCGAAGAGCGACCTCTATGGACACAATCCCTGAAAGGGATGAATTCCACATAAGATGCCCCAGATCGACATCACCAGGCAATGAAAACCATTCACACTCCAGGGTGAATAGTAATGGAAGTCTGACAGCGTCACCAGTACAAAGAAGACCGCGCCAAGACAGAAATGCTTAAACTCCCCACATCATTGTAGCCCACAGAAAATTTCTCACCGTGAATTTCATAGGTGACCCGGAACTCTTTTGCCATATCCCCATTCTCCATTTTTCTTTTGCTTTTCTTCCCTTTTTCTCTCCCCCTTTTTTGTTATCCACAACAGATATCGGACAATGACTCCCGCAACTTTCAAAATTGAACTCCTGATGAACACTTCATAGACATCGGCAAATAACATTGTAATGATCGATCGACACTGCCTTGAATGAACTTCTACAAACCCCATCATTAAGATTGAATGTGGAAGAATTTATTTTCAATATTTTTATTGATTTTCAAGGAGCAACAATAGAATACATAAACAGTAGGTGGATGATAAAAGTAACAACAACAACAACAACCGTGCATGAAACACAAAGACATTGATGTATGGGATACATAAGGATCTACATCTGAACAAGCCATGGGTATAATGAGTCATCAACAGGACTTGTGTGAAATGTTGCAAGAGCATGAGAACATCAATAGGGTGAAGTGCAGTATTTACTCGTGATCCATGGTTGCCAGCGGGTGTGGAATTGCATGCTTTTAGATATAGAGTATGAGTATGCTTTCTCGTATGAGAATTGCGTGTTGACGAGGCGGAGTACCTCTAGGTGGGAGGGCGGATCAGATTGTTTCCAATGTCGTGCAGTTATTGATTTAGCCGCCAGTAAAATATGGGTAGTGACTGTTCTTAGGTTGAGAGTAACGGCATCAATTCCCAGGGAAAGTAAAGCCAAAGCTGGATTCGGTGCAAGTATTATGCCAGTGGTGTCGGAAATGACTTTAAATACCTTTCTGCAGAAACTGGTAATGCTTTTACAGAACCAGAACACGTGGAGATTTGTGCCAGTTTGACCACATTGGCGCCAACATAGTGGGCTATGGGATTTGTAGAATGTTGATAAACGGTGTGGAGTAAGGTACCACCTAGTGAGGATTTTTTGGGATTGTTCCCAATGGGTGACACAGCTTGAAGCCCGATAAGTACTACATAGGGCAATTTTACATTGTGAGTCAGAGAAAGGCACTTGAAGTTCCTCCTCTCACTTAAGCATGGGTGTAGTTTTGGAGAAAAGGAGTTTACAGTTGAGGAGGTTGTAAAAGAAGGAGATGCCCTTCGTGGAGGTGATGAGTGCTGTAAGGAATTGCCATAGTGGGGTTGGGAGTCGAATATTTGGCGGTGGGTTTTTTGAGAGAAAGCTGCAAACACTATTATAGGCTTACGCGGTCGTGGTGTGCGAGTTGTATTCTGCTTGTAGAGTGGTGAAACTCTTCAGAGATTGTTGGTGATATAATTGGCTTATTTGGTTAATGCCAGCCGATGTGAATTTAGTCAGGGATATACAAGGCAGCAATATCTACAAAATTTTAAAGGGGAACACAATTGAGGTGGAAGGTCCCGAAGTGTCGATTTTATCAACTAGTACCCGCCATGCCTTAATAGTAGCTTGTGTGGAAAGGGGGAGAGAGTGAAGACATAAAGGACGCCAGAGATCAGACAACAGTAGGAGGTGAAGATCTTCGGTTTTGGATAAAGCCATTTCGATATTTTGCCCAGAGAGAATCGGGGGCCGTGAGAACCAGCTCCTCAAGGGCGATAGACACGATGCTAGGTAATAGTCGTGTATGTCTGGAAGTCCGAGACCTCCCACTGTTTTATGTTTGGTGATATGTGCGAAATTGCACCTGGCTCTCCTCTTCTGCCAAATAAATAGTTGTTGGATTTGTAGAGGCTAATGAGATAATGTGTGGGGATATGAGCTGGGAGCGTACGAAAGACATATAAGATTTTGGGGAGACACACCATTTTAATTAAAGGCAGCTATCCTGCCTGCCCAGGATAATTCGGTTTTTTGAAGATTACGAACGTCGTTAGACAACGTGGCCATGAGAGGTTTCAAGTTAGACTAAATCAGGTTAGATATTGGGAAAGTCAGGTTGATGCCCAAGTAGGGGATGCTGTGTTCCTTCCAGGTGTATGGCAGTAGAGTCGTTAAGTGGGCATGTGTGGAAGGGTGGATACCCAAGTTCAGAATCACAGATTTCGTAAAATTCACCTTGTAGTAGGACACTGTACTAAAGGTTTGAAGTATTTGGTGGGCATTAGGGAGGGATATGATGGGGTTAGTGAGGCTTAGGATTACATCGTTTGCGAAAAGACTAATGGAGTGATGGAGTGATTGAAACTTGAAGCCAGATATGAGAGGGTGCTTACGGATGGATTCTGCGAGGGGTTCAATCAGGAGGTTAAAAATCAATAGTGAAAGAAGGCATCCCTGTCACGTGCCGTTGGTGATTGAAAAGGATTTGGACAAAGTACTAGACGATAGGACTTTGGCGGACGGGGCGGAGTACAATGCCAAGACGGCAGAGAGTATGTGACCTGAGAATCCAAATTTGGAAAGTGCTGCCCTCATATAGCCCCAGTGCACGCGGTTGAACGTCTTCTCTCAATAGAGAGAGGCAGAGAAGGCGTTCAAGAATGCTCTGCATGGTGAATAAGGTTAACCAGTCTCCTGGTGGCATCAGGGGCCTGTCTACCCTTGACAAACCCGTTTGGTCAGGGCTAATCAAAGAGGGGAGCACTGTAGCGATTCTGTTAGCAAACAATTTTGAGTACAATTTCACGTCTGTATTCAGTAGGGAGATTGGTCTGAAGTTTGCGGGAGTGTTTGGGTGTTTGCCAGGTTTAGGAAGGGTGGTGATGTGGGCTTGTAGCATCTCTGACGGGAACCGTTGTTTTTCAACGGTCGCGGAAAAAAGGCGGAGAAGATAAGGGGTGAGCGTATCTTTCAGGGAGCAATAATATTCATTAGTTAATCCATTGGGGCCAGGGGATTTGTTCAGTGGTAGGGATTTGATCGTGCGATGCAGTTCCATCGGGGTGATCGGGCTATTAAGGAACGTCAGTGATTCAGGGGAGAGAGTGGGCAGGGATAGGTTTTGTAAAAACTTATGGATATCAAGATCTGTGGGTTGAGGGGTATCTAGGTCGTCCTTGAGATTGTACAGCGAGCTATAATAGTCCGCAAATGCGTCCGCTATAGCTTGAGGGCACATCAGTTTAGTCCCGGTATGAGGGTGGAAAAGCGAGTCTATTTTGGTTTTGGTTCGTCTGGCTTTAAGTTTTGCGGCTAGGAATTTTCCTGCCTTATTATGCATTGCATAATATTTCATGCGGAGGCGCGCTAGCATCTTGTCGTGGTGGTCACAGAGCAGTCTGCGTAAATCTGCTCTGAGCAGGGACAGTTTAGACGAAAGAGTAGGGGAAGGAGTGACTTTGTTGCGTCAAGGGAGTGTATGTCAGATATTAATTTGTATAGAGCCATTGAGTATAACTTTTTCATTCTAGAGCCCAATTGTATTAAGACACCTCGGACAAACGTCTTGAGAGTGGGAGGGATCTATCTCTGGCGTGTCATTGTGTGCGAAAAAATCGAGCAACTGGGATTTAAGGGAAGAAAGGGAGTTTGGGTTGGATAGTAGAGAATTATTACACCTCCAAATGTAAGACGAAGGATGGGTAGAGCCTGCTGTCAGGGACATGTGTATGGAAGCGTGGTCTGACCACGTGATGGAGGAGATCGACGTATCGACAACATTAGGTAAAGTTTGTTTATCTACCAAGAACATATCTATGCGGGTATAGGTATGATGACTAGGGGAGAAGTAGGAGTAATTGCGTTCCTCAACATGCTGGTAGCGCCACACATCATGGAGGTCCTCTGAACGCAAGAGATTTGCAAGTGTTGGTGCATTGGATCTTCTCTTAGAGGAGGAACCCATGACGTGGTCCGCCACCAGGTTAAAGTCTCCAATTATTATTACTTTTTCGACCTTAACTTTTACAATCGTAGCACACAATTTCCGTAAAAACCTTAGTTGACGTGTATTGGGCGCATAAACATTCACTAGAGTGTAGGAACAATTGTCAATAACACACACCAGGATCAAATATCTACCATCTGTGTCCTCCACAACTCGTGAAGAAGTGAAGGACACAGAATCTTTGATGGCGAACATGACGCCTCGCTTCTTAACAGGTGCCGAGGCAAAAAATACATGAGGATAATTATTGTGGGAACAACGGGGTGCACAATCTTTCCGGAAGTGAGTCTCTTGGACTGCCAGGATGTCCATTTTGGATTGAACTGCTTCTTTCCATAAGGAATAGCGTTTAGCGGGGTGGTTTAGACCCCTAACATTCAAGGACAGGAAGTTCAGAGGCATGTTAGCAGTGGAAATAAAGTGATGTATATGTCAAGCAAATTGGTGGTCGGGAGGAGTAAGAGGGGAGAAAAAACCTTTTGTCGTGTGTAGAACACATGGGGGTGGCAAAAGAACAGTACCTTTTCAATGAAGTTGCAGAGAAGAATAGAGCGAGCAGCCATTGGTGTTGTGAGGAGGATTGGACTGAAGGAAGAGGGACAAATAAAGATGAGACAAGTGGGAGAGTTCCTGAAGGCACTGGCGGCAGTCTTACATAGCAGACGGTGTCAGTTCGGATCAACTGTGGGCATGTCAGGGGGGTACTCCTGAGAAGAAAATCAGCAAAAGGAAGAAAAAACAAAATAAAACAACACTTAAGAAAAAAAAAACAGGTAAAAAGGACCTGCATAATATAAAAACTAGGTAAAAAAAGACCATAAGAGCAGTAAAAGCTGCAGAGCCATCGGAGGCTAGAGTACATTGTGAGGTACTCATAAGCAACATCAGGGCCAGGTGATCCCGGCCAAGAGATCAAGTGCTGCAGTTGGGATCAGCGATGATGGTTTCTGGAGCTACTGGAGACAACTTGACAATCAGGTTGAATGCGGGCGGTGGAGGAGCTGCAGGATCAGGGGGTGATGAGCGAGAGGGGTCAGGAACGATGCCCCATTGCCGGAGGAGGGGGATGCCGTCGTCTAGTTTAGTGATGGTTGAGGACATGCCTTGGTGAACCACGCATAGCTTGGAGGGGTATTTCCATTTGTAGGTTATTTGATGGTTGCGTAGGGCCTTGGTTATGGGGTTAAGGTTGCGTCGGAGCTGAAGCGTATACTGCGAGTAGTCAGGAAGAATCTGTAGTGTAGCCGCCCGTTCTGGAAGATGTTCCTTACGGTGGAAGGATTCCAAATTTTTTTCTTTGACCTGAAAGAAGTGGACTCGTAGTAAAACATCTTGTGGGATTTCTTGTGGTAAAAAAGACTGTTTAGGAATGTGATGTATCCTATCGATGGTTAAATCTGCAGATGTAGAATTGGGCAACACTTCTTTAAACAAGTCCCGCACATAGTGTGGCAGTTGGTGGGATTGGACAGATTCTGGGATACCTCTTATTTTAAGGTTATTGTGTCGCAATCTGTCCTCAAGATCTGCGAGTTTAGCAGTTATGCGATGCAATTCCTCCTGCTGAGATGTGTGGGAATCCACCATAGAGTTGTAGAAAAGGTAAATTCACTCAGTTTATTTTCCACAAAACTAACCCTGTCTCCCAAGTCATGGATCTCTCTCTGACAGCGGGTGATAGAAGAAAACATGTTAGCTTGTATGGATGTGTGGAGAGTGGTCAGCATTTCCTTAAGTGTTGTGTCGTACACTGGCTGCCTGGTAGTGTGGAAGGAGGCAAATGGGTCGGGGGGGGGGGGGTTGTAGCAGATAAAGAAGATTGCTCCATGCTCACCTCCATAGTAGACAGTTGATGTGGGGATGATGGATGCTCCCACCGGGGGTTTAGACTTCACAGGGCTTTGCGTGGAGGGAGTGGGCGGTGTAGAGGCTCCAGACGCAGGGGAGCTACAGTCTGCGGGTGGTAGGAAGTCGCTCTGCAGGGCAGGCTCGGTCTGTGTCCTGTTTCCTGTGTTAATTACGGCTGTCACTAGAGGGCCGGCAGCGCGGCTATGAGAAGCGTCTCAGCCGCCATCTTGGCAGAGACCGGCTGGAGCCGAGGGGAAGAATTCTGACAGTTTCTTAATAGACATGGGCGGTGTTCGCCTCTTGCGCATCTCCGGGAGCGGGAGCCGGTGCTTAGATGTCCGGGACCGGGTTGGGTGAGTCACCAACTGAGCCGTAGATAGGCGTAGATCGGTCAGAAGCCGGGATCACGCTGGAGCTGAGGAGCTATGCGGCCATCACACTCGGCGGTCGCCACGCCCCCCGAATGTGGAAGAATTTAAGCATACTCACCACTGTTCCCAATCTCCAACCCCCCACTGCTAACAGAACTGGTAATGTACTGCACTCAAAACCCATAATGCACACAGCTACACCCCCTAACGCGTTACTTGAAGCAACACACCCTTTATCAGCTGGTATTTTCGCTTGAGGAAGTAACACACACTTCTTAAGGGAAAAGACCAATATATCCACCTCCCTCTCAAATTAAATATTCTGGCACTGTTGTACAATGTCAGATTATAATGCTATAACAATGTATGCCTAGATGTTTCTAAGACTAATGCCCCACAGAGATAAAGATCTCGCACACCTATATTTATGAAATATCATATAAAATATCATATAAAATGTTTAGTTTACACATCCAAACTCTTGTGGATACAAAAGGATGGGTTAATCCTCCGAGACTCCTAAATAACAAACTCTATGCTCCTGTTCATTACATTAGTTCATTTTTAGACTTGAGCAGACACCTGGACGTCCGTGTTCGGCGGGTTCGGCCGAACTTTAAAAAAAAGTCCGGGTCCCGGACTTTTGCCGAACTTTTCCCGGACACCGAACCCCATTGAAGTCAATGGGGACCCGAACTTTCAGGCACTAAAATGGCTCTAAAACACCAATGGAAAGGGCTAGAGTGCTGCAAATGGCAGCAAAACGTTGTTAAGAGCATGGCAAGTGCTCTGCAAACAAATGTGGATAGGGAAATAACTTAAAACAACAAAAAAAAAAACAGAAAAATAAAACAATGTTCTTCATCTCTGAAGGACGAGGCCCATATGGAGTAGGAGGGAGGTTGAGGTGGTGGTGGATGTGGCGGTGTCATAGGCGTGTGCACAGGGTGTGCCGGATGTGCCTGGGCACACCCTAATCACCTAGGGCACATAGCATTATCGCTCTGTTTGCCAGTGAGGAGATGGGAAAGATCTCCCTCGGTCCTGCTCTGCTTTATTTCACTTTGCCAGCAGGGAGAGTAATGTATCGGGCCATGTACATGTAGGCAAACACATGCATGTGTATTTAAACTTTGGGGTGCACACCCTAATGCAATAGGCTGCGCACACCTATGGGCGGTGTAGGTGGAAGCGGCGGTGGAGGAGGACCAGGGCCGGATTAAGAGCATCATGGGCTTGGTGCTGAGGATTTTAAAGGGCCTTAAGGGCCGTGCCTTGGCATGCACCCAGAGGAGGAAGGGTGCAGCCATGCATGCCTAATTCAACATGGGATGCTGTCTCTGAAGCCCATAAACACATCCATGCATCGGCAACTGTCCCTCCTTGTCCGGCCTTCGCGCTGTGTGGGGAGGTTCTGAGGGTGCTGCCTGGGGAAGCGAGCATAGAAGCCAGACTTCTGTGTTTACAAGTGACAGAAGAGCGGTAACAGTGAATATGGCCAACCCGGGGCCTATATAAAAGGTAGGGGCCTGGAGCTGCAGCTCCAATAGCCCCTACGTTAATCTGGCCCTGAGGAGGACGAGGTAGCCAACACTGCTTCTTTTCACAAATTTTAAATGAGGGTACACCCCAAAAGAGTGAGAAAGAGCAAAAATGGAACAATGGCTGGGTAAGGTCGGTATCCATCGCTGTTCTGCACAAGGTATGGAAAAGTCCCGTGGGATCCATGCCTGGTTCATTTTAATGAACGTGAGCTTGTCCACATTGTCTCTGGACAGGCGGCTGCGCTTGTCTGTGATAACGCCCCCAGCCATGCTAAATACCCGTTCAGATAATACACTGGCTGAAGGCACGCCAGGACCTCCAAGGCGTAAAGGGCAAGCTCAGGCCATGTGCCCAACTTGGAGACCCAGAAGTTGAAGGGGGCAGACCCCTCATTCAATACGTCTAGGCGTGTGCACACATACTACTCCACCATGTTGGTGAAATGCTGCCTCCTGCTAAGACGTTCCATATGAGCTGCTGGTGCTGCTGTTTGTTGTGGCGTGCTGACAAAGCTTTTCCACATTTCAGCCATGCTAACCCTGCCTTCTGAGGTGCTGGCTGTGCCTTGGTTGCGTTGGCGACCTCTTCCTCCTCCTCCTCTGCCTTGTGCTTCCACTGTGGCCCCGCTGTCAGGTGGGAATGCCAGCAGCATGGCATCTACCAGCGTGCGCTTGTACTCGCTCATCTTGCGATCACGCTCCAGTGAGTGAATTAAGGACGGTACGTTGTCCTTGTAACGGGGATCCAGCAGCGTGGCCACCCAGTAATCAGCACAAGTTAGAATGTGGGCAACTCGGCGGTCGTTGTGGAGACACCGCAGCATGTAATCGCTCATGTGTGCCAGGCTGCCCAGAGGCAACGAAAGGCTGTCCTCTGTGGGAGGTGTATCGTCCGTGTCCTCTGTATCCCCCCAGCCACGCACCAGTGATGGCCATGAGCTGGCCTGGGTGCCACCCTGCTGTGAACATGCTTCCATCTCCTCCTCCAGCTCCTCATCCTCCAGAACTGTGCCCCTGCTGGACAATTGTGTCCCTGGCGTTTGTGTGTGCAGGAACCCACCCTCGGAGCCCCTTGCGAATGACTGCCCTGAAAGCCTTGGAAATGTTACCTCTTCATCCTCCTCATCCTGTGCCACATCCTCTTCCATCATCGCCCGAATTGTTTTTTCAAGGAGGCATAGAAGTAGGATAGTTAAGCTGAGAACGGCGTCATCGGCACTGGCCATGTTGGTGGAGTACTCAAAACAGCGCAACAAGGCACACAGGTCTCGCATGGAGGCCCAGTTATTGGTGAACTGGTGCTGTTCCGCAGAGCGTGCTGCAGCTGAAACTCCACTATGGCCTGCTGCTGCTCGCACAGTCTTTCCAGCATGTGCAAGGTGGAGTTCCACCTTGTGGGCACGTCACATATGAGGCGGTGAGCGGGAAGGCCGAAGTTACGCTGCAGCGCTGACAGGCGAGCAGCAGCAGGGTGAGAACGCCGAAAGTGCGCACAGACGGCCCGCACTTTCTGCAGCAGCTCTGACATATCGGGGTAGTTTTTAAGGAACCTCTGCACCACCAAATTCAGCACATGCGCCAGGCAAGGGATGTGCGTCAAACCGCCTAGGCCCAGAGCGGCTATGAGATTTCGCCCGTTATCGCACACCACCAGGCCGGGCTTGAGGCTCGCTGCCAGCAACCACTCATTTGTCTGCTGTTCCATGCTCCTCCACAACCCTGCGCGGTGTGTGGTTTGTCCCCCAAACAGGCAAGTTTTAAAACTGCCTGCTGTCGTTTACCCCTGGCCGTGCTGAAGTTGGTGGTGAAGGTGTTACGCTGTCCGGGTGAGGAGGCGGTAGAGGATGAGGAAGCGGAGTAGGAGGAGTTAGGAACAGGAGGCAAACTGAAGCGCCCTGCAATCCTCGGTGGTGGAAGGACATGCGCCAAATTGCTATCCGCCTCAGGCCCATCCGCCACTGCATTTACCCAGTGTGCCGTTAGGGAGATATAACGCCCCTGACCGTGCTTACTGGTCCACGTATCGGTAGTTAGGTGGACCTTGCCAGAGATGGCGTTGCGCAGTGCACACCTAATTTTTTCCCCCACTTGGTCGTGCAGGGAAGGGATTGCTTGCCTGGAAAAGTAGTGGCGGCTGGGCACGACGTACTGTGGGACAGCCACCGACATAAGGTTTTTAAAACTGTGCGTCTCCACCAGACGGAATGCCAGCATTTCAAAGGCCAAGAATTTTGAAATGCTGGCATTCAGGGCCAGGGATCGCGGGTGGGTAGGGGGGTACTTCCTCTTCCTCTCAAGTGTTTAGGAGATGGAAAGCTGAACGCTTCCACGGGACATTGTGGAGATGGTTGGTGACCCAGGTGGTGGTGTTGCTGACAGATCCTCTATTTGCGGGGTGGCAGGTGCCGGTATCACTACAGATGTGGCTGGAGCGGCCAAGACTGCAGCAGAAGAGGAAGCAGGATGAGCCAGAGACGTTTCTTGGTTTTGAAGGTGTCTACTCCACTGCAGCTCGTGCTTTGCACTTAGATGCCTGATCATGCAGGTTGTGCTCAGGTTGAGAAGGTTTATGCCACTCGTGTCCTGTCATCAGCACATTTTCTAAAGAACTTTCACGCTAGAGAACTCCTTTGAGCTGACTTTGGTGCGCTCGTTCCCTTGCTGCGTTGGGCAGTAGCAGGCGTAGTGTGTAGGGCACGGGCGCTCCGCTTCTGCACCCTGCTCCCTCTTCTGCTGTGCTGGTGGCTCTGTGCGACCACCGCCTCTTCCTCCAAACTACTCAGGTCACCTGCATGACGTTCATTCCATGTGGGGTCGAGGACCTCATCGTCCTCCACATCATCTTCCACCCAGTCTTCACCCCTGCCCTCCTTGTCGGTCTCCACAATGCTGAACGCCGCAGCAGTTGGCACCTGCGTTTCGTCATCATCGGAGACGTGCTGCGATGGTCCTTGCATGTACTCATCTTGAGAAATGAGTGGTTGGGCATCGCTGCACTCAATCTCTTCCACTTCTGGGGCAGGGCTAGGTGGATGGCCCTGGGAAACCCTGCTGACAGAGTCCTCAAAAAGAAGAAGAGACTGCTGTATGGCTTGGGGCTCAGACTGCTTGCCTGATTTGCAAGGGGGTGAGGTGAAAGACGGTTGGAAATCGGCTGCAGGTGCCAACTCTGACCTTTCTGCAGTAGACTGGGTGGGAGACAATGTGAAGGAACTGGAGGCACTGTCAGCAGCAAACCAATCTACTATTGCCTCTCTGTGTTCTGGCCTCATCACTTCTAGAGGCGTATGATGCCCTACCAAATACTGATGCAGGTTCTGTCACCTACTAACACTTGAGGAAGGTGTTTCACTTGTGCGTGTAGCTGGCACAGATCGACCACGCCCTCTCCTTGCAACAGGAGCTCTACCAGCAGCACCACGACCCAGGCCACGGCCCTTATTTGACGGTCTCCTCATATTTCTGTAATTTATGATCTTGCCCTAGAAAGGTGTTTATTGAATAGCGGAACAAAACAACAACAGTATCGCACGGGTGTATCTGACAGTCAAATATGCAAACTATGCCGCAATTTAATGTTTTTTACCCCAAAAGGGTGTATATTGAATAGCGGAATAGGAAAAAGGATAAAAAAACGGTGTATCCCACACGTACAAACACAGACTAGGCCCCGATTAAAATTTTTTGTACCCTAAAGGGAGGATGAGGAAGAGGAGTAGGAGGAGTTGGGAACAGGAGGCAAACTGAAGCGCCCTGCAATCCTTGGCGGTGGAAGGAGATGCGCCAAACAAATTTAAAAGGTGTATCTCACACGTACCGATACAGACTATGCCGTAATTTAATTTTCTTACACTCCAAAAGGGTGTATATTGAATAGCGGAATAGGAAAAATGTTATAATACGGTGTATCTCACACGTACAAACACAGACTAGGCCCCGATTACAATTTTTTGTACCCTAAAGGCAGGATGAGGAAGAGGAGTAGGAGGAGTTGGGAACAGGAGGCAAACTGAAGCGCCCTGCAATCCTCGGCGGTAGAAGGAGATGTGCCAAACAAATTTAAAAAGGTGTATCTCACATGTACCGATACAGACTATCCCGCAATTAAATTTTTTACACTCAAACAGGGTGTATATTGAATAGCGGAATAGGACAAATTTTACAAAACGGTGTATCTCACACGTACAAACACCAACTAGGCCCCGATTACAATTTTTTATACCCTAAAGGCAGGATGAGGAAGAGGAGTAGGAGGAGTTGGGAACAGGAGGCAAACTGAAGCGCCCTGCAATCCTCGGCGGTAGAAGGAGATGTGCCAAACAAATTTAAAAAGGTGTATCTCACATGTACCGATACAGACTATCCCGCAATTTAATTTTTTAAACTCAAACAGGGTGTATATTGAATAGCGGAATAGGACAAATTTTACAAAACGGTGTATCTCACACGTACAAACACAATCTAGGCCCCGATTACAATATTGTGTACCCTAAAGGCAGGATGAGGAGTAGTAGGAGTTCGGAACAGGCAGGAGGCAGACTGAAGCACCCTCAAATCCTCGGCAGTATGAGATGCGCCCCAAAAATTGGAAAGGTGTATCTCACACGTACCGACAAAGACTATCCCGCAATTTAATTGATCCCCAAAGGTTTTTATTGAATAGCGGAATAGGAAATATGATCAAAAAAAGTGTATGTATCTCACACGTACAGAAGCACACTAGGCCCCAATTACTATTGTTTGTACCCCTAAAAGGCTGAATGAGGAGTAGGAGGAGTATGGAACAGGCAGCACCCTCAAATCTTCAGAAGTATGAGATGAACCCCAAAAACTTGGAAAGGTGGATCTCACACGTACCAACCCAAACTATCCCGCAATTTAATTGATCCCCAAAGGTTTTTATTGAATAGCGGAATAGGAAATATGATCAAAAAAAGTGTATGTATCTCACACGTACAGAAGCACACTAGGCCCCAATTACTATTGTTTGTACCCCTAAACGTCTGGATGAGGAGTAGGAGGAGTTTGGAACAGGCAGCACCCTCAAATCTTCAGAAGTATGAGATGAACCCCAAAAACTTGGAAAGGTGGATCTCACACGTACCAACACAAACTATGCCGCAATTTAATTGATCCCCAAAGGTTTTTATAGAATAGCGGAATAGGAAATATGATCAAAAAAAGTGTATGTATCTCACACGTACAGAAGCACACTAGGCCCCAATTATTATTGTTTGTACCCCTAAAAGGCTGAATGAGGCGTAGGAGGAGTAAGGAACAGGCAGCACCCTCAAATCTTCAGAAGTATGAGATGAACCCCAAAAACTTGGAAAGGTGGATCTCACACGTACCAACACAGACTATCCCGCAATTTAATTGATCCCCAAAGGTTTTTATTGAATAGCGGAATAGGAAATATGATCAAAAAAAGTGTATGTATCTCACACGTACAGAAGCACACTAGGCCCCAATTACTATTGTTTGTACCCCTAAAAGGCTGAATGAGGAGTAGGAGGAGTATGGAACAGGCAGCACCCTCAAATCTTCAGAAGTATGAGATGAACCCCAAAAGATTGTGTTCACTGCAGCCCACACACAGCAAAATGGATGTGGACCACTGACACCTGCCTATCTCCTATCCCACCCCACACAGCAATATCGATTGTAGTTTGTAGAACACACTGTCTGACCCTAAAAATCAGCAGACTCTGTCCCTAAAAGGATTGCTAAGATCGTAGATCAGTCACTGCAAACCCCACCCCACACAGCAATATCAATTGTAGTTTGTAGAACACACTGTCTGACCCTAAAAATCAGCAGACTCTGTCCCTAAAAGGATTGCTAAGATCGTAGATCGGTCACTGCAAACCCCACCCCACACAGCAATATCGATTGTAGTTTGTAGAACGCACTGTCTGACCCTAAAAATCAGCAGACTCTGTCCCTAAAAGGATTGCTAAGATCGTAGATCGATCACTGCAAACCCCACCCCACACAGCAATATCGATTGTAGTTTGTAGAACACACTGTCTGACCCTAAAAATCAGCAGACTCTGTCCCTAAAAGGATTGCTAAGATCGTAGATCGGTCACTGCAAACCCCACCCCACACAGCAATATCGATTGTAGTTTGTAGAACGCACTGTCCCTAAAAATCAGCAGACTCTCTCCCTAAAATGCCTACAACTGGCCCTTCCTAACACACTCCGACCTGTCCCTCAATTCTATCCGGACACAAATGTTTTTTTTTCCTGTCTGTCCCTAATCAGCAGCCAGCACCCCAAAAAGATTGTGTTCACTGTACCCCAAAAAGATTGTGTTCACTGCACCCCAAAAAGATTGTGTTTACTGCAGCCCAAAAAGATTGTGTTTACTGCAGCCCAAAAAGATTGTGTTCACTGTACCCCAAAAAGATTGTGTTCACTGCACCCCAAAAAGATTGTGTTTACTGCAGCCCAAAAAGATTGTGTTCACTGCAGCCCACACACAGCAAAATGAATGTGGACCGCTGACACCTGCCTATCTCCTATCCCACACCACACAGCAATATCGATTGTAGTTTGTAGAACACACTGACCCTAAAAATCAGCAGACTCTCTCCCTAAAAGGATTGATAAGATCATAGATCGGTCACTGCAAACCCCACCCCACACAGCAATATCGATTGTAGTTTGTAGAACACACTGTCTGACCCTAAAAATCAGCAGACTCTGTACCTAAAAGGATTGCTAAGATCGTAGATCGGTCACTGCAAACCCCACCCCACACAGCAATATCGATTGTAGTTTGTAGAACACACTGACCCTAAAAATCAGCAGATTCTCTCCCTAAAATGCCTACAACTCGCCCTGCCTAACACACTCCGACCTGTCCCTCAATTCTATCCGGACACAAATGTTTTTTTTTCCTGTCTGTCCCTAATCAGCAGCCAGCACCCCAAAAAGATTGTGTTCACTGTACCCCAAAAAGATTGTGTTCACTGCACCCCAAAAAGATTGTGTTTACTGCAGCCCAAAAATATTGTGTTTACTGCAGCCCAAAAAGATTGTGTTCACTGTACCCCAAAAAGATTGTGTTCACTGCACCCCAAAAAGATTGTGTTTACTGCAGCCCAAAAAGATTGTGTTCACTGCAGCCCACACACAGCAAAATGGATGTGGACCACTGACACCTGCCTATCTCCTATCCCACACCACACAGCAATATCGATTGTAGTTTGTAGAACACACTGACCCTAAAAATCAGCAGACTCTCTCCCTAAAAGGATTGATAAGTTCGTAGATCGGTCACTGCAAACCCCACCCCACACAGCAATATTGATTGTAGTTTGTAGAACACACTGTCTGACCCTAAAAATCAGCAGACTCTGTCCCTAAAAGGATTGCTAAGATCGTAGATCGGTCACTGCAAACCCCACCCCACACAGCAATATCGATTGTAGTTTGTAGAACACACTGTCTGACCCTAAAAATCAGCAGACTCTGTCCCTAAAAGGATTGCTAAGATCGTAGATCGGTCACTGCAAACCCCACCCCACACAGCAATATCGATTGTAGTTTGTAGAACGCACTGTCTGACCCTAAAAATCAGCAGTCTCTGTCCCTAAAAGGATTGCTAAGATCGTAGATCGGTCACTGCAAACCCCACCCCACACAGCAATATCGATTGTAGTTTGTAGAACACACTGACCCTAAAAATCAGCAGACTTTCTCCCTAAAATGCCTACAACTCGCCCTGCCTAACACACTCCGACCTGTCCCTCAATTCTATCCGGACACAAATGTTTTTTTTTCCTGTCTGTCCCTAATCAGCAGCCAGCACCCCAAAAAGATTGTGTTCACTGTACCCCAAAAAGATTGTGTTCACTGCACCCCAAAAAGATTGTGTTTACTGCAGCCCAAAAAGATTGTGTTCACTGCAGCCCACACACAGCAAAATGGATGTGGACCACTGACACCTGCCTATCTCCTATCCCACACCACACAGCAATATCGATTGTAGTTTGTAGAACACACTGACCCTAAAAATCAGCAGACTCTCTCCCTAAAAGGATTGATAAGTTCGTAGATCGGTCACTGCAAACCCCACCCCACACAGCAATATTGATTGTAGTTTGTAGAACACACTGTCTGACCCTAAAAATCAGCAGACTCTGTCCCTAAAAGGATTGCTAAGATCGTAGATCGGTCACTGCAAACCCCACCCCACACAGCAATATCGATTGTAGTTTGTAGAACACACTGTCTGACCCTAAAAATCAGCAGACTCTGTCCCTAAAAGGATTGCTAAGATCGTAGATCGGTCACTGCAAACCCCACCCCACACAGCAATATCGATTGTAGTTTGTAGAACGCACTGTCTGACCCTAAAAATCAGCAGTCTCTGTCCCTAAAAGGATTGCTAAGATCGTAGATCGGTCACTGCAAACCCCACCCCACACAGCAATATCGATTGTAGTTTGTAGAACACACTGACCCTAAAAATCAGCAGACTTTCTCCCTAAAATGCCTACAACTCGCCCTGCCTAACACACTCCGACCTGTCCCTCAATTCTATCCGGACACAAATGTTTTTTTTTTTCCTCTCTGTCCCTAATCAGCAGGCAGCACGTTGATGTGTGCTCTCTCCCTGAACTATACAGCAGAATGACGCCGCAGCGGCGCTGCCTCGAACTTATAAAGACTTGGTCACATGCTTCAGACGGCCAATCACAGCTACTGATACATTTGTAGGCATGGCTGGGATGGCTTAGGCACACCAGTTAAATGCTTGTTGATTGGCTGTTGAAAGCCCGCCATGAAAAGCGCGCCAAAGCATGCAAAACCCGGAAATAAAACGACCGAACACGGATTTTTACCCGAATATACAGTAAAGTTTTCGGGTCCGTGTTCGGGTAACAAAAATCCAATTATTCGGTACGAACACGAATAATACAGTCCGTGTTCGCTCAACCCTAATCCTCACTCAAGACAAGGTCCCATGTTTTCGGCTCCTCTAGGTCTTCCTCCGCAAGCAATGCACTCACCATAGCATATGCGAAAGCTGAAGCCGTCAAGGCCCGAGCAGCCTTTGCTGAGCAAGAGATGCAGATTAAAAAGGAGAAAGTAAGGCTAAAGAAAGAGGCAGAGCAAGCCCTCCTAAAAGCAAAAGAAGAGGCTGAAGAAGCCCTTCTAAAAGTGAAACTAAAGAAAGAATCCGAGGAAACCCTCCTAAAAACACAGAAAGAGGCAAAGGAAGCCCTCCTAGAAGTAGCCCTAGAGAAACTCACTGTAGAGAAGGAAGCAGCAGCAGCCATAGCTGAAGCAGAGGTCTTAGAATTAGCTGTATATCCAAGAAGTGAATGCAGCAGACACAGCAATATTCCCAGAAGCTGAAACTCAAAATTCTCTACAACAAACTTCAGATTACATCAATCAACATTTTAAACCAAGCAGTGACAAAGATGACATCGAAGAGAAAAGCCAAAGACACTACACGGGAATGCTGCAAGTCAGTAAAGATGTCGCGAACATAAAATTTTTCGTTCGCTAACAGCGAATGCGAATTTCCGCAAATGTTCGCTCGCGAAAGGGGAGAACCGCCATAGTCTTCAATAGGCAGGCAAATTTTAAAACCCACAGGGACTCTTTCTGGCCACAATAGTGATGGAAAAGTTGTTTCAAGGGGACTAACACCTGGACTGTGACATGCCGGAGGGGGATCCATGGCAAAACTCCCATGGAAAATTACGTAGTTGATGCAGAGTCGGGTTTTAATCCATAAAGGGCATAAATCACCTAACATTCCTAAATTGTTCGGAATAACGTGCTTTAAAACATCAAGTGTGTGTATACGATCAGGTATGATGTTGTATCGATCAGGTAGTGTAAGGGTTACACCCGCTTCACAGTGACAGACCAAACTCCCAGTTTAACGCACCGCAAACAGTCCATTTGCACAACGGCAAACTCCCCATTTGCACAAGGTTGGATACCAAGCTAGCCATGTCCTGTTCTTGTCCTCACTGACGTCATTGAAGGTCTCTTCCTCCACCCAGCCACGTACAACACCAAGGGTCCCTGAAAGGTGACAACAAGACCCCTGGGACGCCTGCTGTGGTTGGTCTTCCACCTCCTCAAAGTCACCTTCATCCTCTGACTCCTCTTCTCCAGACTCCTCTCTCTGCGTTGCCGCAGGTCCAGCAATCGACAACGACAAAGCTGCTTCTGGTGGTGATGGTGAACACAACTCTTCCTCTTCATGCTCATCTACGGCCTGATCCAGCACTTTTCACAGGGCACGCTCCAGAAAAAAAATCGCATATGGGATGAGGTCGATGATATTACCTTGGGTTTGACTGACCTCCGCAAAAGGACACATGAGCCTACAGCCATTGTGCATGAGCGTTCAGTAACGCGGCCAAAAAATACCCAGCTCCGCAGAGGCTGTCCTTTTTTTTAAATTAAAAAAATCTGTTCTTACCAGTTTAATCCCTGTTATGTCCCCTATCAGGGGCCGGTGTATGGAATAGATTTTAGGAACTGGGAGATGGAAAAAGATGGTTGGTCGGTCCTCTTACTTCCAATTTGGGGCACTATGTGTGCGCCGTGCAATGTACTGTGCCACCCTAAATGAGTGCACACAGTACAGTCTGTGGGCCTGTGGCCTCTCACACACGGGCAGGCAACTGCAATATATATATATATATATATATATATATATATAAAAAGCAGACTGATGTACCAGCCCTAAAAAGGGCTTTTTGGGATGCTGTCAGGACTCTGTCCTTACAGCAGATGAGTCTTTGAGGACTGGAGTGGACACATAACACTGGCCTAGCTATCAATTCAGCAGCAGCAGCAGCACTCTCCCTGCTCTAACTAACACTGCAGCTTCAGAATATTAGTGATACTATGCGTGCAAGGTACTGTGCCACCTTATATGAGTGGTGTGCACACAGTACAGTCTGTGGGCATGTGGCCTCTCACACATGGGAAGGCAACTGCAATATATATATATAATATATATATAATATATATATATATATATACAAAGTGGGTACGGAAAGTATTCAGACCCCCTTAAATTCTTGAATGGCCCAGCCAGAGTCCTGACTTAAACCCAATTGAGCATCTCTGGAGAGACCTAAAAATGGCTGTCCACCAACGTTTACCATCCAACCTGACAGAACTGGAGAGGATCTGCAAGGAGGAATGGCAGAGGATCCCCAAATCCAGGTGTGAAAGACTTGTTGCATCTTTCCCAAAAAGAGTCCTGGCTGTATTAGATCAAAAGGGGGCTTCTACTAAATACTGAGCAAAGGGTCTGAATACTTAGGACCATGTGATATTTCAGTTTTTCTTTTTTAATAAATCTGCAACAATGTCAACAATTCTGTGTTTTTCTGTCAGTATGGGGTGCTATGTGTACATTCATGAGGAAGAAGAATGAACTTAAATGATTTTAGCAAATGGCTGCAATATAACAAAGAGTGAACAATGTAAGGGGGTCTGAATACTTTCCGTACCCACTGTATATGTATGTGTATAGAAGAAAGAAAAAAAAAAGCAGACTGATGTACCAGCCTTAAAAAGGGCTTTTTGGGGTGCTGTCAGGACGCTGTTCTTACAGCAGATGAGTCTTTGAGGACTGGATTGGACACAGAAAACTGGCCTAGCTATTAATTCAGCAGCAGCAGCAATCTCCCTGCTCTAACTAACACTGCAGCTTCAGAATGAATCTAAGATGGATGCTGTCCCTGCTTTTTGGGAGGGTCTGGGAGGGAGGGAGGGTATGCTGATTGGCTGGAATGTGTCTGCTGACTGTAAGGTACAGGGTCAAATTTTGCTCAATGATGACGTATAGGGGCGGACTGAACATCGCATATGTACACAATGGATAAACAGCAGATATTCACAAAATACCTCTCAATATACCAGTAGCGCAAACTTAACAAAAAGAAAATGCCATAAACAAGTTGTATAGAATTACAACTGGTAGGACTACACAAAGTCCAACTATTCCACAGATGTCAAACTAGCAACAGTAAATGGTCATATTGGCATAAATCAGTCCATGATCCTTCAATACATCTCCTGGGGTGATAAAATAGGTGTAGTTCTCAAGAGGGTCACCACCACCACCGTGATCCAAGGGGGGAGGAGAAATGCCCACTCACCAGATGCTGTGGCCCAACCCACTTTCGTGTCTGGGCAACAAAGCCTATGAAGTTAGTCACTGATCCGTGTCATCCACATCGGACATCACACCAGCTCAGACCTTAGCAGCTCAGCAGCCTTTTGTTATTCTGAAGAAATCATTGTTCTGATCAATGATTTCTTCAGAATAACAAAAGGCTGCTGAGCTGCTAAGGTCTGAGCTGGTGTGATGTCCGATGTGGATGACACGGATCAGTGACTAACTTCGTAGGCTTTGTTGCCCAGACACGAAAGTGGGTTGGGCCACAGCATCTGGTGAGTGGGAATTTCTCCTCCCCCCCTTGGATCACGGTGGTGGTGGTGACCCTCTTGAGAACTACACCTATTTTATCACCCCAGGAGATGTATTGAAGGATCATGGACTGATTTATGCCAATATGACCATTTCCTGTTGCTAGTGTGACATCTGTGGAATAGTTGGACTTTGTGTAGTCCTACCAGTTGTAATTCTATACAACTTGTTTATGGCACTTTCTTTTTGTTAAGTTTGCGCTACTGGTATATTGAGAGGTATTTTGTGAATATCTGCTGTTTATCCATTGTGTACATTTTTGAGATCAAGTAGCTGCATTGCCATTTTTATTACATTATAGTGATTTGTCCTCATTTAGCGCTTGAGTTAGCTTATCCTTAGGTTTCGGTGGGCATTTAAGCTTTCTTTGAACATCGCATATGTTCGCCCGCCGCAGCGAACGCGAACAAGCGATGTTCGCAGGCGAATAGTTCGGGACATCTCTACAAGTCAGTGACAAGCCTCAAGTCTGCAGATGGGAGAAATCCATGCAAAGTGACGTCTCCTACAACAGACTCCCTGCAAGTGAGATAACAGGATCTCCTTCTAATCGCCCTCCAGAACCAATGTCCGAGCCAGAACGGTACGTCAGAGTCTGGCTTGACAGACACCCTCAAAAGGTATGACTACACATAGCCATCTTACCATGGCAACACACAGCAGGCTAACCAAGCCACCATAGACTTTGCAAGGTTCTTTGCACGACGCAAGTTAGTCACCAAAGGACTTGAAAAGGTTAATGACCACCCTGAAAACTACAGAGCCTGGCGGTCATCCTTTTAAATCACCTTCAGAGACTTTTTTTTTTGTTTAATATATTTTTATTGAAAAAAGTAACACATAATAGTTACAACACAGTCCGACACAACATATGGAATAAAGACTGTAAAGGCAACACAACATAAGTACAAAGGGTCAGCATTTGTCATGCAGTGCCCGAGAAAAACGGTAGAACATGAGTGCATAAATCACATCCTGCAGAACATTGATTCAAAACGAGTAATCATCCCATAAATAACACGAGTATGGTAACAAGAGTCATGTCGGAGGAAAGACAGAGAAAAGAGAAAAGGAGGGAAAAAGAAAAGAAAAAGGGGTGGGGGGAGGGGAGGGATGGGTAGACCACGGACTGTCAAAGTTACAACATGTACATGTACATATTAATCGGGTGTAGCGGCGTCGGAAACGCCCTTTGTGATTAGAGAGACATATGTCGGGGAGGTTTTGAAAGTTGACCAGGAATACCAGGTAGATTGAAAGTGGTCTAATTTATCTCGAGCAATAAAGGTGAGTTCCTCTAGCTGGCATGTTGCTTCCACCTTTAACAACCATTGCCGCATTGTGGGGATGGTGGAAGAGCCCCAGTGAACAGGTATCAAGGCTTTTGCAGCATTAAGCATGTGGGGTATGACCGAACGTTTATATTTGGAAAGAGGCGAGGCAGTGCCATGTAACAAGACCACCCATGGATCAACTGGAAGTTTTACCTCTGTAATATTCTGAATTAGTTGTAGAATTTCTGACCAATAAGGCTGAATAACAGGGCTGTACCACCAGATGTGCGCATGTGAAGCGACTTCTCCGCAGCTCCTCCAACATAATGGGGAGATGGCCGGAGAAATAGGATGCAGTTTCCGGGGAGTGTAGTACCACCTAGCGAGCAACTTATAATTGGATTCAGCCACCTTGGACGAAATAGAGGAAATATGAGTTAAGGCAAGTACCTTGTCCTTTTTTTTAGCGTCTGATACCTGGGAATCAAGGTCCCGTTCCCATTGGTGGATGAAATCTGGGTAATGAGGGCATTGCAGGGACATGAGGGCCTGGTAGAACTGAGACGTAGAGTGGAGAGGGGCGTCTCGGGGGTGAAGGATGGCCTCAATAGGATTAAGGTCAGTGGAGTCCCTCAAAGGGCGTGGCAGGGAGCTAATGAATGTACCTAAATGCCTATGTCTCCACTTGTCCATGTGCGTAGCATTTCTAGGGCCCAGAATCTGGTGTAAGGGTTTCAGAGTATTGGAGTGAACCACATGATGAAGCAATAACGGAGCCTTTGGGGACCACATTTTAAAACCAGCATCTAGGAGACCAGGGGTGAAGTAGGCATGATTCAAGAGTGGCATGAGAGGGGAATTGTGGGCCCAGGAGAACTTCTTATGGAGGCTGTCCCAAACTGACAAAGTGGCCAAAGTCAATGGGGAAGCGGTGGAAGAGAGGGCACGGGTAGATCTAGGGATCCAGGGAGTTACAGAAAGGTTAGCATCACACATGTCATACTCCAACTGAACCCACAATTTTGAATGAAATGAATACCTCCAGTCGGACACGCGGGTGAGCGAGACCGCCCGGAAGTAGTCACGTATACTAGGTAGTGCAAGCCCCCCAGAACGCTTTGGACGATATAGCATTGCCCTAGCAATCCTGAGACGCCTACCCTGCCAGACATATTTCATAATGAGAGACTGTAGTAAAGTGAAGAGGCCCACAGGCACACCCAGCGGCAACATTTTGGAAAAAGAAAAGAATACGGGGTAGGACATTCATCTTCACAATATTGATCCGCCCCAGCCATGAATGGTGCAGGGAAGACCATCTCCTCAGATCAGACTTAATATCATTCAGCAAGGGAATATAATTATGTTGAAATAGGGAGTGTAAGTGAGAAGTTAAATAAATGCCGAGATATTTCAATTTAACTGGGCACCACTGGAAGGGAAAGTGTGGGGAGAGGGAGTCAACCAATGTGCGTGGGAGATTTATATTCAGAATCTCAGATTTGGACATATTAATTTTAAAATTGGAGAGCTGGCGGAAGTCGGCAAAGGCCCGCAACAGAACCGGCAACGAAACACGCGGTTGCTGGACGAAAAAAAGGATATCGTCCGCGTAAGCGGCGTATTTGTGTACCGTCTGTCCAACCTTGACACCATGGATATCATTAAATTGCCTAACAGTGGACAAGAAGGGCTCAAGGGAAATAGCAAAGAGCAGGGGAGACAACGGGCACCCCTGCCTAGTGCCATTATGTAGTGGAAAGGGGGAACTCAACAGGCCATTGACGCGAACCTGAGCCATCGGTTGGGCATACAATGCCGCAATACGGTGTAGGGCCCGTGGGCCTAGGCCGAAAAAACGCAGCGTGGTCAGCAAATAATCCCAGTCCACCCGGTCGAATGCTTTTTCAGCATCAGTGGATAAGAACAGGGTGGGCTGGGATTGACCGCGGACATAATGAAGTAAGGAGAGGGCGCGGAGTGAATTATCCCGAGCCTCTCTCCCGGGGAAAAACCCCGTTTGATCTGCAGGAATCCACGAGGGGATGAGTGGCAAAAGCCTATTAGCAAGCACCTTTGAGTACAACTTAAGGTCTACGTTCAAGAGGGAAATGGGGCGTAACTACCGCGGTCCGTTGGGTCCTTGCCAGGCCTGGGTAGAACAGAAATGTGAGCGGTAAGCGACTCTGGGCGAAAGCCCACAGATTTGGAGATCGAGTTGGCATAAGAAGTGAGATGTGGCAGTAGCACATCTGCAAACCTCTTATAGTAGGCCACTGTGAACCCATCCGGGCCCGGTGCCTTACCCACCGGTGTAGATTTCAGAGCAAATTGGAATTCTTCCACAGAAAATTGGTCTCCAACTTTTTCAGAGAACGTTTAGACAATTTTGGGAGATTAGCCTGTTTGAGGTACGCCCAGATTCGCTTCCGCTTTTCAGAGGGGGGGAGATGGCTAAGGTCACCCTCAACGTCGTAGAGTTTACTGTAAAAATCCCTAAAAGCCTGAGCAATAGCAGGGGTTGAGTGAACCATAGGGCCGTTGGGCGGCTTCACTTTCTGTATAAAAGCAGCCGCTTTCTGCTCACGGAGTGACCTGGCAAGGAGTCTGCCTGGTTTGTCGCCCCACTCATAGCGCTTATGAGCAATTAAGTGAAACCGGCGTTTAGTGGCCTTGTCAAGCAATGAGCCTAAGGTCTCCCTAGCCTCTGTCAAAGCCTGTAGATGGGAAATATGTAGGGACAGTTTATGAGATTTTTCCAAGTCTGCGACCTTTGCGAGCTGTTCCGCAAGCAGTTGGCCCTGCTCCTTCTTCCTCCGCGCCCCCAGTTCAATCAGTTTGCCCCTCATGGTGGCCTTGTGCGCCTCCCAAATCAAAGAGGGAGGAGCATCATCACAGGCATTATCGCTGAAATACTGCGACAAAGCGGACGATAAGTAGGTAACATCTAAGGGGTTAGCAAGGAGTGAATCGTTAAGCCTCCAACTAGTGGAGCGGGAGGGCAGAGACGGAAGCAGCAGTGTGGCCATAACCGGTGCATGGTCTGACAAGGTGGAACAACCAATGGATGCAGATTTCAAAAAGGGCAAATGGTAATGGTCTATGAATATATTATCAATCCTAGAATAGGAATGGGCCTTAGAAAAATGAGAGAAGTCAGCAACCTGAGGATGTAAGATGCGCCAAACATCAATCAGTTGGAGCATTAGTAACTGCTTTTTAAGACGGGCTATCTGTTTGAAAGGAATGTTAGACCTACCCCTAGAGGTGTCAAGGAGAGGATCCAAAACCATATTGAAGTCGCCAGCAACTATAAGCAGGCCATCAGCAAATTCCGCCAGCTCCGATAATATTTTTCGTAGGAAAGCAGGCTGAGCCTGGTTAGGGGCATATATGTTGGCAAGTGTGCAACGGGTGTTACCTATGGACCCCCTCAAAAAAAGAAAACGACCATCAGCATCAGCAAACATTTTATCAAGGCGAAAGGGGGTGTCCTTATGGAACCCAATGGCGACCCCTTTAGTCTTATTTGAAGGCGAGAGGCTATAGAACCAAGTAGGGTAATTCGGGGAGAATAGCTTAACATGCGTGGAGTAAAGCCCCGTACACACGTACCGATCGTCGGCCGACAGAACGTCCTACAAATGTTCGCGGCTGGTGTGTTTGTTGTTTGTCTGTTGAAAAGTGCTCTAAACTTGCCCAGGACATTTGTCTTCCGACAGAAAATGACGTCACTACGTTCCACGCACGTTCGCCGATACAAAAGAGGAAGTGAGTGTTTGGCCGTGACCCTTCTGGGCATCTCGCGCTGATTTCGGTAGCATTTGTTTGGTTGACGACATTTCGCTATTTTCCGAGACATCGTTCGAGAATTTATTATGGCGACCGTGAATTCGTCCGTTGCTGTCGTTAGTGTTGGAGTTTTGGCTCTGAGACGACGTACGAGCAATAGGAAGAAGAAGCGGACCTCCTGGACGAAAAATTGGTTGCTTAACCGTGATCAATTTTCTCATATGTCCTTGCTGAGGGAGCTCCAGGAAAATAATCCTGATGACTTCAGGAATTATTTGAGGATGACGGATCCCATCTTTTACCGTCTTCTTGCCCTGGTGTCCCCCTATATTCTGAAGCAGGATACTTGTATGCGGCTTGCAATTACTCCTGAGCAAAGGTTAATTGCGACGTTGAGGTATCTTGCAACAGGGAGAAGCCTGCAGGATCTGAAGTTCACCACAGGCATCTCCCCCCAAGCTCTTGGTATCATCATCCCTGAGACCTGCTCTGCCATCATCAAGGTCTTGCAGAAGGACTATATCAAGGTATGTTTGATTTTTTACATTACATTACATGTATTACTAGTTTCACCCGAATTATGATGTTTTTGGATGTACAGCAATTGACACAGGCCATTATTTGTAAACTACCCTCTGTCCGCATGCACATAGTAGTAAAGATGTAGATTATCTTTAACCATTTGTAAAATTACCCACTAACCACCCCACCATTCTCTCCTATGTGTCCCTAAACGCATTGCCTGTTAACAGTATGTCGAATTTGGGTCATTTTATTGCTTTCCCTCAAACAATTATTCCTTGGCCAATGTTTTAGTACCTAGTTAATGATTTATCTAAAATACATCAGTCCATCCATTCCCACCTATGATTCTGTATGTTTATGTAATGATGTTAAAACCTTCACTGACCACAAGCCCTTATTGATGTATAAATGCCCAGTTTTACTTACCCATCCCCCACCCACATGCTAAATCTCAAAGTCAGCATATACCAAAGCTCAAGTTCAGAGGTCTTCAAACTATGGCCCACCAGTTGTTCACGAACTTCAATTTCCATCATGCCTAGTCATGTCTGTGAATGTCAGAGAATTACAAGGCCTCATGGGATGTGTAGTTCTGCAACAGCTGGAGGGCCGTAGTTTGTAAATCTCAGCTCTAGCTGGTGAGTATAATGGGCCATACACACTAGAAGATTGTCAGAACAATTTATCCTTCCGATTTACCAAAACCAAATAATATGAGGTCCAACAAACACTTTCAAATCCTATGCAATCTGGTAGGCCCTTGCACTACATAGAAAAGGTAAATCTGCACGAAAAAGTCTTCAGAGAATCTTCTAGTGTGTATGGCCCTTTACAATATAAGAACAATAGGAGGTTGAAAAGAAATGTATGTAGATGTTACATCCCCATATCCAAACCTTTGCCTTCCTGTTGTATATTTTTTTAGCAAGTTGCATAAGCATTTAACAGACAACTGTGTGTGTAATTAATAATGTGATGTGCTCAAGCACTAATTTTATTTTTTTTATTTTTTTTTATTTTTTCCCCACAGTTTCCTTCAAACGCAGAGCAATGGCTGGAGATTTCTGATCAATTTCTGGAGAAGTGGAATTTTCCCAATTGTGGGGGTGCTATTGATGGGAAGCACGTCCGCATTGTCCCCCCTCCGAATTCCGGCACATTTTATTATAATTATAAAGGTTTTTTTAATATAGTCATGCTAGCCATAGTTAATGCAAACTATGAGTTTATTTTTTTGGATATTGGCAAAAATGGCCGCAATTCGGATGGGGGAGTTATTGATCAGACGGAGTTCGCTCGTCGTCTAAAGAACGGCACTCTGAACCTGCCATCCAGGGAGCAAACTGTTGAGGGTATGAGCTTTGTGTTTATCGCAGATGAGGCTTTTGCGCTTGGGGAGCATCTCATGAAGCCCTACCCTCAGAGGAACCTCACCCCAGACCAAAGGATTTACAACTACCGGTTGTCCAGAGCTCGCAGAGTTGTGGAGAATGCCTTCGGGATAATGGCCAACCGGTTCCGGATATTCCTGACGTCCATAAACCTGGCACTGTACAAAGTGGATAATGTGGTCTTGTGTTGCTGCATTTTGCACAACTTCCTACGCAGGAATGCACAAAATTATGTATTGCAGCAACTGGATACTGACCCTGCTATGCCAGGTACAAGTGGAGAGGCCCAACCTTCTAACCAAGTGGAGTCCATGACGTCAATGGAAGTTGGACGGTCAGCATTGGCATCACACAGGGCCCGTCAGATCCGCCAGGAATATCTGGACTATTTCGTGGGGAGAGGAGCTGTGTCCTGGCAGCAATCACTGTCACACACCCATTAATCTTGTTAAAGATTGGACACACAAGATAAATGTCAGAGATATATTATTTTTCAACACATTAAACAAAAATTGCAATGATTCTGTATTGTGGATTATAATCATTTGGGCACATATGCCAAACACAATTATTTGGGTTAATCATGTGTTATATATGTGTGACTTTGGAAGGGTTAATACATTCATCAGTGTGTTTCTTGACTGTAGTCTCTCACCAGCTGATCCAAAGTGATGATGGCCATGTGTTATTTTTTAGCCAGTGGTGTAAATACAAGGGCCTTCTGCACCCCACAAAATGTACACAAACCCTGTCACATTGAGAACTAGGTCACACCCAAGGTTCATCTAATGTCACCTTACATTGGTGTTCATTGTCCAGAAGTTGCCCATACTATATATTTCATATAATACATTAGGGTATTAACAAAGTACCTACACCTGTTATGTTGTGTTCATTTATGACATCCTTCTCACTGCCCACCAATGTTAGGATATGTCAGTGTTATGTGAAACTTGATCATTGTTCATCTCAAAGTGTTATATATATAGGTAATGGAAAGTGAACTAGAGCAACGAACAAGCAATACACTATAGATTACACTGATCTCCCTACACTGATTGCTACTGGCAATATCAATGCCATATTGAATCCTAGGACTGCTAGTACCTTGAGTGTTGAGTCACACTTATGCGATGCGGGAAGTCTGCGACTTTGCAGCCTTCCAGCATTGCATAAGGGTGACCCGCCACTTACTTTTTGCACAGGATTGTATTCCACAAGTGTTAAGCACTGTGCGATCCAATCCAGATACATCAGAAATAAAGGGTCATGTGCGACTTGTATGCGTGTTCAGTGCGAATGTAGCCATACAAAGTGTATGTCTCAATTCACACTGCACATCTGATGGCATGTAATATCGTAGCGCACTGCTCCTTTATTACATGCGATCAGATGTTCATGCGAAAATCAGCTATACAGTTTGTATGGCTCAATTCGCACTGCACTCGCACAAAAGTCGCACATGATGCATTTATTCAGCCGCATCAGGATAGGATCGCACAATCGTTCAAACTTGTGTGATCCGATCCTGTGTGAAATGTCAGATCGCACTGTGATATGCGTTAAAACTGGGGGTATCTTTAACATTTCATTGACACCTCCAGCAACTCGCATATGGCAGTGTCCAAAATGCTTTCTTTAACATGTAAATATGGGAATAGGACAGCCATCATACATTTAGTGCTTCTTTACACAGCTTTAGACCTCGACCCCCCAACGAAAGTCTAATAAAGAATTGAACACACATTGTTGAATGTAAAAACGTTTTAGTATCAAACATTCACAGGGTTAGGGTTAGGGTTAGGGTTAGGGTTAGGGTTAGGGTTAGGGTTAGGGTGTTGTAAAGTGCTTTTCCCAAACTTGGGTACACTCTTTAACATCTGAGTGTAATTAAAATGCCCTAAAACATTATAAAAAATTTGTAACATCAGGAACATCCCAATACAAACATTAAAAACCTAGTAAAATTGTGGCTTAAAATTTGCCAATCATGTCCACAAAATTGCGCATTTTGATTTGTAATGCCGTTGCAGTCTCCTTTATTTGTTCCAGGTCTGCGCAGCATTGGAGAGCCTCACGGGTCAATTTGGCTAATGTGCAACTATGTAAAACATGGTCTGTAAAAATTAAAAAAAATGAGTCAATGTGAATCACCTACATGAGGTCATAATAATAGAGAAACATTTGGTGTCCAGGTAATCTTAAATTCCTCTCGAGTTAATACCTACCCTGTTCTTATGCTCTTTTGCCCTAGGCTCTTCTTCTTCCTCCTGTCCTCCTCCGATGCTGTTGCTGATGATTCTGCCGGTCTCCTGAGCTTACTATATATTCATTAGGGGTGTGAACGCATGATGACGTCATTGTGAGGGCATGGTTGTAATGTATATATATTAAGATGCAGAGACCAGAGACGGGCAGAATGCACGGCAACAGCATTGGAGGAGGACAGGAGGAAGAAGAAGAGCCTAGGGCAAAAGAGCAGACAACATAAGAGCAGAAGATTGGACAGCAGAAGACTGGAGAGGAGAAGATCCAAAGAGCAGAGTGGAGAAGACCGGATGAAGATCTTTAAGAACATTTCATAAACGTCTCCTGTCGTTATTCACATACACTTCCATTTATGTGGTTAATGTGTAGGGGTACTATGTACCCCATACCCATTCACATAGTGATTGGGGTCTGGGATCTGGGGGCCACCCTTTGTTAAAGGTTGCTTCCAAAGTCCTAGGAACCCCCTGGCCGCATGACCCCCCAAAACCACCAGACAGGGTTGTGGGGATGAGGCTCTTGTCCTCCTCTACATGGGAGTAAGGTGCTTTTGGGTGTGCGGTGCAGAGGCCCCCTGGCCCAAAGCAACAAAACCCCCCCATGTTGAGGGCATGTGTCCTGCTGTGGTCCAGGGGGTGTTTGGTCCGCTTGCTCGTTCTCTTTCCTGGCCTGACAAGCTGCATGCTTGTATAAGGGTCTGGTAGGGGTTTTGGGGGTAACCCACGCTGTCTTTTTGTTGTGGGCATACCCTCAAACTCAATACCACACACAAAAGGCCTGGTTGTGAACTTGGGGGGACACCCACGGTGGGTTGTTCAATTTTTTGGTGTAGTTCCCCCTCAAAAATCTTCACAACGCAAGTGGCCCCGCAAGTCAGAGCATCCTGATCCGACTTAGGGTGCGACTTCCATTCAAATAAAGAGGCTCCCATAGGGAACTAGTGTTGTAAATTGGAGGCTAAAAATAACACTGATAAAAATCATTCTGCAAAAACCTACGTGGGCACACAACTGGCTCTCTGACACTTGGTCCTGGTTCCTCCACAGTTTCGGAACTGGCTTCCATGCTGCTTGGCAAGTTGCCAGGAGATCGGGGTTCTGACCTGGCTGGGGATGCCACATCCTGGCATGATGCAACATCTGCAATGTAAATTTGTAAGGGAATACAAGAATATAAGGTTAAACAATCATTGCAAATACACATATTTCTATGATCCCACTACACAAAAATCTGTGACTACCAACCTTCTTGTTGCTCTGGTGTCTCATCACTTGTTGGCTCCACCAGAATAAGTTCAGGAATAATGTCTTCATCTACATAATACAAAACATTGGCCATATCATAAAAGTCACAAGAGGTACATTTGTTAGGACATGGTGCCCTGCTTGATAGCTCTTTTAGTAACAAATATGAAGACATGTACATGGTTATCTACGAAAAATATGGTACATTAATGTTTGACAGTGCATAGGAACCAATTACCTTTAGTGGAATCTGTGCCACCTTCTGTGCCCATGTCCTCATCTTGTTCGGCAACTGCCGATGGAGCTGCCAGACCTCTCCTCCTCCTTTCCCATAGTTTGGCACGGAGTTTACGTTTTTCTCCTATTTAAAGGTTTGAATAATAATCTGTGATTAATAGGAATGTTTGCTGAGAAGATTCGTGCAGGAAAGAACGTTCGTTGCAACACAATACATATATTTTTAACTATGGCTTCCTGACTTTTAATGTCATATACTAAAACATCAACAATAGATCGATCAAATCACGACATGACAACTAAAATGAGTAATCTAACTTTTTACATAGACATTATAATCTAGACATGTTAATACAACATACACCAAATTATAAAAAACATATTGCATGATTAAAAAAATAAAGAAAAAATAAAACTTACTTTTTTTCAAAATCCGATGGATTTGGGAAAGCTGATCCTGCTCACGGTGTTTGAGGTCAGACCACCGTTTCCGAATCTGATCTTTCGATCGCTCGACACCGAATTTTTTGACCAAACAGGCCACCACCTTGTCCATGATGCCATCTTTCCTGGCATTGGGCCGCTCGTAATTAGCCAACTTGCCATCATAATCCATTTTTTCTAAAATGGAGACCATCTCCACCATTTCTGGCTTTGACATGGGTGTAGCCCTTGATTTTCTGGTGGCCCAATCACTTCGGCCCCCACTTGATGAACTCTGAGATCTTTCAGACATTCTTCTTGATTAAAAGATTGTTCCTCTGCTTCAGGTGTGAGTGTCGCATGTAGGCCTGATCTTCGGCACGTACACACCCCTGCACAAGCCCGCCACTGGAGGAGGAGTTGACGCCTGCGCTGTATTTAAAGGACGCCAGATCGTTCGGCCGACGATTCGCTAGCGGACATATCGAGAGTTGAAGCACGATCGAGCGGCGAATCACGACTTTTCCCCACAAACAAAGGTACGACTCTTTTAATAGAAAGTGTGTGTTTTGGGCCCTATACAGCTTTTATTAGGAATATCTTTATTATGTGCCAAAATACATGCTATTTTAATATGTTTTGTGTTGTTTTGTGTCTTGCAGGCATATACTGTCCTGCAATATGGTGGACAATTTCACCACCCACAACTTTCTCATCAGTTTCATTGATGAATTCAGGCAACTGCCCTGTTTGTGGCAAGTCAAGTCCGCAGATTATAAAAATAGAAAACTCAGAAAACAGGCCATGGAACATTTGGTGGCCTTCTACAAGCCCGTCTGTCCTGGGGCAAATTTCACTTATATCCGCAAAAAAATAAACAGTATTCGCACTGCCTACAGGCGGGAGTTAAAAAAAATAGAGGAGTCCACCCAGTCTGGAGCAGGGGCACGGAATGTATATGTACCACGGCTGTGGTATTATGATAACATGCGGTTCCTGGCAGACACCATGGAATCCAGGCCGTCAATTTCAACACTGCCTTCTACTTCGGCAGAGGGCTCAGTGTCTGTAGATCCAAGCCAGGATGAGGATTTCCTGGAGGAGAGTTTTACTCAGGTATGGCATTTCACAATATATTGTCTGCTAAAATTTAATCATGTAACAAAATTATAAGCTAAACCATAATTGACCCTTTATGTAAACGGGCATAGCAAGGGGTTGGCATGACAGGCAACCGCCAGGGGCGCAGGCCAAGGGGGGTGGGTCACAAAAACATTGGCATTGTTTTATTGTTTATTTTAACAATCCACTCAGCCTGCACACCCCAGAACCCCCAGTTTGCAGGCGGATTCATGCAGGTGTAAAACATTGAGAGCTGCTTCATGCAGGTGTAAAACATTGAGAGCTGCTTCATGCAGGTGTAAAACATTGAGAGCTGCTTCATGCAGGTGTAAAACATTGAGAGCAGCTGAGCCAAAAGACCAGGAGACTGAGACTGCCTCTCACTGCATCCCCAGCACCCCTCCGGTCTTACAAACACTGCTGCATCCCCAGCACACCTCTGGTCTTACAAACACTGCTGCATCCCCAGCACACCTCTGGTCCTAACAAACACTGCTGTAGCCTCAGCATTCCTCTGGCTCAACCTTTTTTAATACAAAACTAACAGCTCCTGCAAATGATCCATCCATCCTTGCTTCCATGTCTCTGGTCTCTCACTGTGGGTCAGCAAGGCAGGTGGCTCCCTTATTCATGTTTCCCTGCACTGCTTCACCCTCAATGCCCTACATCAAGCCCTCTGCAAGTTCAGGCCCCTCTCTCTCTGCAACCCCCTCCTCTCTCTCTCACACCCCCTCTTTCTCTCCCTCTCTCTATCTCTCAACCCTCTCTTTCTTTTTCACACCTGAGACAATGATTGCCCACTAGAGAGCTCTACACTGGGCAAACAAGGGGCAAATTAGAAACTTTTAATGCCCTTTAATTTTTTTTGGGGGGGGGGTGGGTTACAGTTTTACATTGATCTTGGGGGGGGGGGGGGGTTGTTGCCAAATACAGCTCCTCAACAAGGGCACTGGAGACCCTAGATACGCCACTGTATGTAAAGTCTGCTATTTGTTCACAATAATATAACAAACATGACTTTTTATATACACTATAACATTCTAATCAATTGTTCATTTCATCAACAGGGAAGTGTCACTGAGGAGGAGCCAGGTTGCAGCCAGGAGCCTGGGGAGCCTGTGGAGCCTGAGGAGCCTGAGGAGCCTGCGGAACTATTTCCACCACCACCTCCTCCTGCCAAACGGAGGCAAAAGAGGAAGCACGTGGATGACATCACCGACGAGTTTATCCAGGAGGCCACCATAGCCCTACGTCGGAAACCGGAGGCCAATGAGTCCTTCGGCAACATGACGGCAAAAATTTTAGATAAGGTGGACCTCAGGCAGTGTCAGTATGCCAGAAAAATCATACTCGATGTGCTGCAAAAGGCTGAAAACGGCATACTTACTGAGCACAGCCATGCATGCCAGGAGCACCCGTGCCCTCCACCTCCACCTCCACCTCCACCTCCACAACACCCACCACCTCGCCAAATGCCACATGGCCAGTGGCAATATGGCCAGCAGGATCCAAACCTGCCCTCATGGCAACCTGATTTCAGTTACCAGCAACTTTAATTTTTGTAACCCCCTATTATTTATTTTACCCCTGTTTGCCAGTTTCTAGTTTAATTTTGTCCAAATGGAACTTTTTTATGTTTAGTTTATTATACGGAAAGTATTGATGTTTACTTTGTTTTTTTTTTGCTGAGATCCAAAAAATAAAGAAAATGAAAATAAAAAATGGCCTATCTGAATTTGTTAACATGTTTAATATTGTGCATAACCTGAAAAATATGTTTTAGACATTAATTCATACAAGAATAAAGGGTCATATCAATAGTTAGATCTTTGGTGTGAAAATACAAAAATAATGGTGAAGAGTTCAAATTATTTAATTATAAAATTTGATAGAACAGATAGAATAGACAAACATTATCTTCATCATAACAGAACACATGCCTTTTTATTAGAAAAGTATGGCATTATGAGCAGCATCTTCCTTCTTCTCACATTTATCAAGATGAGCATGTGCTCCGCATTTCACCTATTTCTTGGACTTCCGCGAGCCGAAAGTTCTTTCTGAATAAAATGTTGAGTTTACTAGAGAAAATTCTTCCGGGAACTCATTTGGTTTGATCATGCGTGTTGGGATTTGTAGCTGTGTGTCGGCCGAATTGTGTACTGACAGGCGAACAATCGTCCGTTCTGGTGTCGGCATACAAAAATTTTCATGTTTGCAAGAAAGACTTTTGTCCGCGGATTGTGCGCAGACATCTGTCGGAGGCACCATACTAAGACGCGTACAATCGGCAGATCCTTCGTCCACCGACGTTTGTACGCCGACGATCGGTACGTGTGTACGGGCCTTAAGAGAGATAGGTCTCTTGTAGAAAAGCGATAGAGCATAGTTCACGCTGAAGCTCCCGATACAATTGGTGTCATTTAAAAGCCGTGTTCAGGCCTCTAACGTTGTACGATAAGACTTTTACGGTCGCCATGGAGTACCAGTGAACGCCCCACACATTCTAAACGTACGCCCGGGTCTACAGGGGGGAAGGACCTTCAGAGACTTAGGGTTATCTTGCAGCGAAGAGATGGACCTCCTGATCAAATGGCTTGGAAATTAGTCTGTCGAACATGCCAGGCGAATCAGGACAATAAATATAAACCACCCAGACACTGGTCTTAAAACGATCTGGGATAGACTTGATGAGTGTTATGGTTCAGCAGAATCAGTAGAAAGAGCATTATTCAAAAGATTTCATAACTTTCCCAAAATACCTAACAAAGCCTACCATAAACTTAGAGAGTTAAGTGACTTGTTAATGGAACTTCAAGTAGCTAAATCCGAGGGAGACTTATAAGTAGTGTTGAGCGAACACAGACTGTATTATTTGGGTCCGTACCGGATAATTGGATTTTTGCTACCCGGACACGGACCCGAAAACTTTACTGTATGTTCGGGTTTAAAATCCGTGTTCGGTAATTTTATTTCCTGTTTTGTATGTAATGGCGCGCTTTTAATGGCGGGCTTTCAACAGCCAATCAACAAGCGTTTAACTGGTGTGCCTTAAGCCATCCCAGCCATGCCTACTAATGTATTAGTAGCTGTGATTGGCCGGCTGAAGCATGTGACCCAGGTCTTTATAAGCTCGAGAGACACAGCGCGGTGAGTCAGTCTGCTGTAGTGTAGGGAGAGAGCACACATCATAACGGTGCTGGCTGCTGCTGATTAGGGACAGACAGGGAAAAACAACATTGTGCCCGAAAAGAATGCAGGGACAGGTCGGAGTGTAGGCAGGGAAAGATATTTGAGCATTTTAGGGACAGGCTGGAGAGAGTAGGCAGGGACAGATAGGAGACACAGGACAGAACAATCATCCGTTAGCGATCTACATCGATTTTGCTGTGTGGGGGGTGGTGCAGTGAACAATCTTTTTGCCCTCACTTGAGCCCACTGTGGAGGAGGAAGAGGGAGAAAAAAATATATTTTTATCAGTCTGCTGTGTGCAGCGTTCAGCTATATTTTACTACAGATTGCTGTTCTAATCTGCTATTTAAAAATTACAAAGTTAAAGGGGAATTTTTTTTTTTTTTTTCCCTTCATAGCCTGCTGCTGACAGTGACATAAAACATAAGACACTGCTGTGTTCACATGTGCTATTGAAAAATCACCAATTTTATATACTTTTTTCTATTCCACTATTCAATATACACCCTTTTGGGGTAAAAAAAAAAATAAATTGCGGCATAGTCTGTACTAATCTGCTATTTAAAAATTACAAATTTAAAGGGGATTTTTTTTTCCCTTCATAGCGTGCTGCTGACCGAGACATAAAACATAAGACACTGCTGTGTTCACATGTGCTATTAAAAAATCCCCAATTTATATACTTTTTTCTATTCTGCTATTCAATATACACCCTTTTGGGGTGAAAAAAAATAAATTGCGGCATAGTCTGTATCGATACGTGTGAGATACACCTTTCAAATTTTTTGGGCGCATCTTCCAAGGATTGCAGGGCGCTTCAGTTTGCCTCCTGTTCCGAATTCCTCCTACTCTTCCTCATCCTCATCCTGCCTTTAGGGTACAAAAAATTGTAATCGGGGCCTAGTCTGTGTTTGTACGTGTGAGATACACAGTTTTATAAAAAAAATTCTATTCAGCTATTCAATCTACACCCTTTTGGGGTAAAATAAATTAAATTGCGGCATAGTCTGTGTTTGTAGGTCTGAGATACACCTTTTTATATACTTTTTTCTATTCCACTATTCAATATACACCCTTTTGGGGTAAAAAAAATAAAATTGCGGCATAGTCTGTATTGGTACGTGTGAGATACACCTTTCAATTTTTTTGGGCGCATCTTGCACCGCCGAGGATTGCAGGGTGCTTCAGTTTGCCTCCTGTTCCGAACTCCTCCTACTCCTCTTCCTCATCCTCATCCTGCCTTTAGGGTACAAAAAATTGTAATCGGGGCCTAGTCTGTGTTTGTACGTGTGAGATACACAGTTTTATAAAAAAATTTCTATTCAGCTATTCAATCTACACCCTTTTGGGGTAAAATAAATTAAATTGCGGCATAGTCTGTGTTTGTAGGTCTGAGATACACCTTTTTATATACTTTTTTCTATTCCACTATTCAATATACACCCTTTTGGGGTAAAAAAAATAAAATTGCGGCATAGTCTGTATTGGTACGTGTGAGATACACCTTTCAATTTTTTTGGGCGCATCTTGCACCGCCGAGGATTGCAGGGTGCTTCAGTTTGCCTCCTGTTCCGAACTCCTCCTACTCCTCTTCCTCATCCTCATCCTGCCTTTAGGGTACAAAAAATTATAATCGGGGCCTAGTCTGAGTTTGTACGTGTGAGATACACCTTTTAATATACTATTTTCTATTCTGCTATTCAATCTACACCCTTTTGGGGTAAAGAAAATTAAATTGGGGCATAGTCTGTATCGGTACATGTGAGATACACCTTTCAATTTTTTTGGGCGCATCTTCCACCACCGAGGATTGCAGGGTGCTTCAGTTTGCCTCCTGTTCCGAACTCCTCCTACTCCTCCTCCTGCCTTTAGGGTACAAAAAATTGTAATCGGGGCCTAGTCTGGGTTTGTACATGTGAGATACACCTTTTTATATACTATTTTCTATTCCGCTATTCAATCTACACCCTTTTGGGGTGAAAAAAATTAAATTGCGGCATACTTTGCATATTTGACTGTGAGATACACCCGTGCGATACTGTTGTTGTTTTGTTCCGCTATTCAATAAACACCTTTCTAGGGCAAGATCATAAATTACCGAAATATGAGGAGAACGTCCAATAGGGGCCGTGGCCTGGGTCATGGTGCTGCTGGTAGAGCTCCTGTTGCAAGGAGAGGACGTGGTCGATCTGTGCCAGCTACACGCACAAGTGAAACACCTTCCTCAAGTGTGAGTAAGCGACAGAACCTGCAGCAGTATTTGGTAGGGCATCATGCGCCTCTACAAGTGTTGAGGCAAGAACAAGTAGAGGCGATAGTAGATTGGTTTGCTGCTGACAGTGCCTCCAGTTCCTTCACATTGTCTCCCACCCAGTCTAGTGCAGAAAGGTCAGAGTTGGCACCTGCAGCTGATGTCCAACCGTGTTTCACCTCACCCCCTTGCAGATCAGGCAAGCAGTCTGAGCCCCAAGTCATGCAGCAGTCTCTTCTTCTTTTTGATGACTCTATCAGCAGGGTTTCCCAGGGCCATCCACCTAGCCCTGCCCCAGAAGTGGAAGAGATTGAGTGCAGCGATGCCCAACCACTTATTTCTCAAGATGAGTGCATGGAAGGACCATCGCATCAAGTCTCCGATGATGACGAAACGCATGTGCCAACTGCTGCGGCACTCAGAATTGTGGAGACCGACAAGGAGGGCAGGGGTGAAGACTGGGTGGAAGATGATGTGGAGGACGATGAGGTCCTCGACCCCACATGGAATGAAGGTCATGCAGGTGACCTGAGTAGTTTGGAGGAAGAGGCGGTGGTCGCACAGAGCCACCAGCACAGCAGAAGATGGAGCAGGGTGCAGAAGCGGAGCGGCCGTGCCCTAGACGCTATGCCTGCTACTGCCCAATGCAGCAAGGGAACGAGCACACCAAAGCCAGCTCAAAGGAGTTCTCTAGTGTGGAAGTTCTTCAGACAATGTGCTGATGACAGGACACGAGTGGTTTGCACCCTGTGCAATCAGAGCCTGAAGCGAGGCATAAACCTTCTCAACCTGAGCACAACCTGCATGATCAGGCATCTAAGTGCAAAGCACGAGCTGCAGTGGAGTAGACACCTTCAAAACCAAGAAAGGTCTCTGGCTCCTCCTGCTTCCTCTTCTGCTGCAGTCTCGGCCTCTTCATCCACCTCTGTAGTGATACCGGCACCTGCCACCCCGCAAACAGACGATCTGTCAATAACACCACCACCTGGGTCACCAACCATCTCCACAATGTTCCGTGGAAGCGTTCAGCTTTCCATCTCCCAAACACTTCAGAGGAAGAGGAAGTACCCCCCTACCCACCTGCGATCCCTGGCCCTGAAAGCCAGCATTTCAAAATTATTGGCCTTTGAAATGCTGTCATTCCGTCTGGTGGAGACGCACAGTTTTAAAAGCCTTATGTTGGTGGCTGTCCCACAGTACGTCGTGCCCAGCCATCACTACTTTTCCAGGCAAGCCATCCCTTCCCTGCACAACCAAGTGGGGGAAAAAATCAGGTGTGCACTGCGCAACGCCATCTGTGGCAAGGTCCACCTAACTACCGATACGTGGACCAGCAAGCACGGTCAGGGGCGTTATATCTCCCTAACGGCACACTGAGTAAATGCAGTGGTGGATGGGCCTGCGGCGGATAGCAATTTGGCGCATGTCCTTCCACCACCGAGGATTGCAGGGCGCTTCAGTTTGCCTCCTGTTCCTATCTCCTCCTACTCCGCTTCCTCATCCTCTACCGCCTCCTCATCAGGTCAGCGTAACACCTTCACCACCGACTTCTGCACAGCCAAGGGTAAACGACAGCAGGCAGTTTTAAAACTTGCCTGTTTGGGGGAAAAACTACACACCACGCAGGAGTTGTGGAGGAGCATGGAACAGCAGACCGATGAGTGGTTGCTGCCAGCGAGCCTCAAGCCCGGCCTGGTGGTGTGCGATAACGGGCGAAATCTCATAGCAGCTCTGGGCCTAGCCGGTTTGACGCACATCCCTTGCCTGGCGCATGTGCTGAATTTGGTGGTGCAGAGGTTCCTTAAAATTACCCCGATATGTCAGAGCTGCTGCAGAAAGTGCGGGCCATATGTGCGCACTTTCGGCGTTCTCACCCTGCTGCTGCTCGACTGTCAGCACTGCAGCGTAACTTCGTCCTTCCCGCTTACCGCCTCATATGTGACGTGCCCACAAGGTGGAACTCCACCTTGCACATGCTGGAAAGACTGTGCGAGCAGCAGCAGGCCATAGTGGAGTTTCAGCTGCAGCACGCACGCGTGAGTCGCTCTGTGGAACAGCACCACTTCACCACCAATAACTGGGCCTCCATGCGAGACCTGTGTGCCTTGGTGCGCTGTTTTGAGTACTCCACCAACATGGCCAGTGCCGATGACGCCGTTGTCAGCTTAACTATGCCTCCTTCAAAAAACGATTTGGGCGATGATGGAAGAGGATGTTGCACAGGTGGAGGAGGAGGAGAAAGAGGGATCATTTCCAAGGCTTTCTGGGCAGTCATTCACAAGTGGCTCTGAGGGTGGGTTCCTGCACCCACAAACGCCAGGTACACAATTGTCCAGCAGGGGCACAGTTCTGGAGGATGAGGAGATGGAGGAGGAGATGGAACCATGTTCACAGCAGGGTGGCACCCAGGCCAGCTCATGGCCATCACTGGTGCGCGGCTGGGGGGATACAGAGGACACAGATGATACACCTCCCACAGAGGACAGCCTTTCGTTGCCTCTGGGCAGCCTGGCACACATGAGCGATTACATGCTGCAGTGTCTCCACAACGACCGCCGAGTTGCCCACATTCTAACTTGTGCTGATTACTGGGTGGCCACGCTGCTGGATCCCCGTTACAAGGACAACGTACCGTCCTTAATTCACTCACTGGAGCGTGATCACAAGATGCGCGAGTACAAGCGCACGCTGGTAGACGCAATGCTGCTGGCATTCCCACCTGACAGCGGGGCCACAGTGGAAGCACAAGGCCAAGGCGGAGGAGGAGTAAGAGGTCGCCAACGCAACCAGGGCACCGCCAGCACCTCAGAAGGCAGGGTTAGCATGGCCAAAATGTGGAAAAGCTTTGTCAGCACGCCACAACAAACAGCAGCACCAGCAGCTCATATGGAACGTCTTAGCAGGAGGCAGCATTTCACCAACATGGTGGAGCAGTATGTGTGCACACGCCTACATGTAGTGAATGACGGGTCTGCCCCCTTCAACTTCTGGGTCTCCAAATTGGGCACATGGCCTGAGCTTGCCCTTTACGCCTTGGAGGTGCTGGCGTGCCCTGCAGCCAGTGTATTATCTGAACGTGTATTTAGCACGGCTGGGGGCGTTATCACAGATAAGCGCAGCCGCCTGTCCAGAGACAATGTGGACAAGCTCACATTCATTAAAATGAACCAGGCTTGGATCCCACAGGACTTTTCCGTACCTTGTGCAGAATAGAGATGGTTACCGACCTTACCCAGCCATTGTTATATTTTTGATCTTTCTCACTCTTTTGGGGTGTACCCCAATTTAAAATGACTAAAAAAAAGCAGTGTTGGCTACCTCGTCCCCCTCCACCGCCGCTTCCACCTACACCGCCACATCCACCGCCACCTCAACCTCCCTCCTACTCCATATGGGCCTCGTCCTTCACAGATGAAGAAAATTGTTTTATTTTTCTGTTTTTTTTTGTTGTTTTAAGTTATTTCCCTATCCACATTTGTTTGCAGAGCACTTGCCATGCTCTTAACTATATTTTGCTGCCATTTGCAGCACTCTAGCCCTTTCCATTGGGTTTTTAGAGCCATTTTAGTGCCTGAAAGTTCGGGTCCCCATTGACTTCAATGGGGTTCGGCGTCCGGGTAAAGTTCGGAAAAAGTCCGGGACACGGACCCGGACTTTTTTTTCAATTTCGGCCGAACACGGACATCCAGGTGTCCGCTCAATTCTACTTATAAGGACTTGCATTCCTTGACACAGCCAGAGGTGTCAACCACATTGTACAAAAGTTACCCTATAACTTGCAAGAGCAGTGGATTACATATGGATCCCAATTTAAAAGACAGAATGATGTTCCATTCCCTCCTTTTTCTGTTTTTGTGGACTTTGTGTGCCAGCAAGCTAAAACAAGAAATGATCATTGTTGTGTGCTGCTCCTTTGGGATTTAACCCTTGCAAACCTCCAGTAGCAGTACATAAAACGAACGTGACTCCTCCAGATTCTTTTCATAGGTCTGCCAGCTTCTCTAACTCAGAGACAAAGGTCCAAGATCCTGGTAAGCAGTGTCCCTTGCATCGAAAGCCACATCCTCTCCTATGATGCAGAACCTTTAGAGAGAAAACCCTGCAGGATCGCAAAGCCTTCCTCAAGGAGAACCACATCTGCTACAGGTGCTGCTCTTCAAAACTCATCTCGCCAAGGCCTGTTTGGTCAGTTTAAAATGCACAGAACGTGACAGCTCAGATCACAACACAGGGTTGCATCCCGGGCCAGCTCCATGGACTTTACAACACACCCTCAGCACTAGTGAGCACGGCGGGGAGGAAGAAAACACCACTACAACTACACCACTTTACAATGTACAGAGGTCTGCAAAGGAGTCATAGGTGGTAGGTCCTGCTCCAAAATCTGCATTGTCAGAGTCTACCCAGCAGGCCAAAAAGACTAAGCTATTAAGCTTTATGCAATTCTGGATGACCAAAGTAACAAGTCATTAGCCTGCTCAACCTTCTTTGACATATTCGGCATTAAAGGCCCCAGGATTCCCTACTCCTTCAAAACGTGTGCAGGAATAGTGGAGACGGCCGGAAAGAGAGCATCCGGCTACCAAGTTGAGTCCATCGACGGGCAATCATGCTTGTCTTTGCCAACTCTTATCAAATGCATCCAGATCCCTGACCATAGATCTGAAATTCCTACACCAGATGTAGCTGCTCATCACCCACACTTGAAAGGCATAGCGCATCTGATACCGGAACTTGGTCCTCAGGCTCAGATTATCCTACTCCTCGGGAGAGATATCTTACAAGCCCACAAATCAAGAGCTCAAATTAATGGTCCCAGTAATGCCCCTTATGCTCAGAGGTTAGACCTCGGATGGGTCATCATAGGAGATATCTGTCTAGGAAGCATGCACAAACCTAACTTCATTAGCAGCATGCTCACACATACCCTAGAGAATGGGCGTCCCTCTCTTTTCCAGCCATGCCACAACCATTTCCTTGTTAAGGAATCAGCCTACACCATCTTGTCCCTTCACAAGCCCCACTAGTGACGACTTTGCCTGTGACAGTGACCAAGATCATTTAGGGTGCACAGTCTTTTGGAGAACTTAAGATGACGATCGTGTGGCAATGTCTATCAAGGACAAACTCTTTTTAGAACTAATGGAGCAAGGACTAGTCAAAGATAACACAAACAGCTGGGTCGCACCTCTTCCCTTCAGACCACAGAGACAATGCTTACCCAATAACAGATACAGTAACAAGCGCTACAACGTTTCACTTCCTTTAGATGTAATTTACAAAGAAAGCCAGAGATGAGGGAACATTTTATTTCTTTCATGGGAAAGATCTTTGAGAACGGTCATGCCGAGGTGGCTCCCACCCCTAAAGACTCTGAAGAGTGTTGGTACCTCCCTATATTCGGAGTGTACCATCCTAAAATGCCAGGTCAAATCAGAGTAGTGTTGGACTTTAGTGCCAAATTCAAGGGTATCTCTTTGAACAATGTCCTCTTGACAGGCCCAGACCTCAACAACAAATGTCTGGGAGTGCTCTTACGCTTCCGCAAAGATTCTATTGCCTTCATAGCTGACATCCAACAGATGTTCCACTGCTTCCTGGTCAGAGGGGAGGACAGAAACTCCTAAGGTTCCTTTGGTTCAGAGACAATGATCCTTCCAAAGATATCTCAGAGTGTCGCATGAGGGTACACATCCTTGGCAATAGCCCTTCACCTGCAGTCGCTATCTACGGACTCAGACAGACATTCTGCCCAAGAAGGTGAACTTGAGAATGGCTCAGATGCAAGACAATTCATAGAGAAAGACTTTTATGTAAATGACGGTTTAAAATCCTTACCTTCCAGCGAGTCTGCAATCTGTCTTCCTAAAAGAGCACAGGAAATGCTCGCTTGTTCCAATCTCAGGCTTCACAAGATTGCTTCCAACAGCAATGGAAGCTTTCCCCGCTCAAGACCATTCTAGAGATCTAAAGGACTTAGATCTGGGTACAGACTCTTCACCTGTACTGCGCAGTCTCGGTCTACTTTGGGACTTGAAATCTGATTCCTTTACCTTCCAAGTAAACGGAGAAGAAAGGCCCTTCACTCGCAGGGGTGTCTTGTCCACAATCAATAGCCTGTACGATCCATTAGGATTTGCGGCACCTGTTACAATTCAAGGTAAAGCCTTGATTCATGAAACATCCGACTGGGATGCCCCACTATCCCTTGATAAGAGGAACACTTGGGTAGAGTGGAGGGACTCTATCAGTCTTATCTGATCTCCATGCTTCACACCCATATGCTCCCGTACCTTCTACAAAGATACAGAGCCAAACCCTTTGCATATTCTGTGATGCTTCTGTCAAGGCAATAGCAGCCATGGCCTACATAAGAACTGTCGACACTACAGCACGATGCCACATAAGATTCGTCATGGGCAAGGCAAAGCCGGCTCCACACCCTGAGCACACTGTACCTAGGCTAGAACTTTGTGATGCAGTACTAGCTGTTGAACTAGCAGAACTAATAACCTCGGAGATGGATATTGACCTCAAGGATATTCAGCTCTACACAGACAGCAAAGTGGTGCTAGGCTACATCTACAATGAGATCAGACGTTTCTATGTTTATTTTAACAACAGGGTGTTGAGGATTAGGAGATCCACTAGTCCAACACAATGGCGCTACGTACCTACTGACTATAATCCTGCAGACCATGCTACAAGAGCTGTTGCTGCATGTTAAAGACACAACATGGTTTACAGGATCTACATTCTTGCATAATGTAGAACAGACTGTTCCCAAGAGTGACACTATTGAACTAGTAGATACTGACATCCGTCCTGAGATCTCGACATTTCATACTGCAACTTCAGGCTGCCAGCTTAAATCTATCAGATTTACCAGATTCTCAAAATGGAAGTCACATGTTCGAGCTATTTCTTGTCTTATTCATATAGCTCGCTCCTTTAAAGGTGACTCAAACAGCTGTAAAAAAAAATGTGCAAAAAAGCTATCAGCACAGTTGTGTGAATAGAAGAAAAAAAAAAAAAATGTTGAAAAAAATATATCCGGCAGCCACCACCAGATAGTGTTATCCACTTCCACAATGTAAGTAATTCAAAACAAACAGGTGCTGCGCCAGAAAAATGAATAGTGAATATGTAAAAAAAAACCTCTACTGTTGAAGTCAGCGCCCAATAGGCTTAGACGTAACGCATATCGGGGCGGAGCCTTCCCTGCTGCTCGGTGTATCCTCTCAGCTGTGCGATCTCATTTTTACAAGCATGACTCCAAGTGGCTGTTTGGGAGTATATTGATTTTAATAAATGACTGTTACCAGCTTATCCGCACGGAGAGCATTCGATTTCTTTTTGCTTCTTTGCTTATGTGGCGATCTCTCCATCGCTGTTACCTTGTCCCTGTGCATCCATCTGAGACCTCCTTACCATTTGGTGACATCTGCCTGTGACCCCAGAGGGGTAAAAAAGCTGTTTTTGACTCAGTGTTCTGGGTCAAATCTTAAGGTGAGAGGCTTTGATCTCTGGTGGCGGTGGAGTGAAGCACAATATCATATATTAATCACTTCTGTGGTGGCCATTACTTTGAGGATTGGAATGCACCTATTTATTGACATTTAATTTCATGATTTTGAGTGTATGCACATATTGATTTATTGACACTTATTTACACATATGGTCATTATACATATATTTATTTTTTTGAGATATTCACTATTCATTTTTCTGGCGCAGCACCTGTTTGTTTTGAATTACTCAAGCAGCTGTGACCGCAAGGGATGGCATCATTGTCCAAGGATCAGTTCAGCATTAGAGCTACAGCAGTCTCATGATCTTATCATCCGCACTGTACAGAAAACTTGACCCATTTCTTGATCAAAATGGACTACTTAGAGACAGGTGGAGGAAGCAATATCTTTCTACCTTACAGCCACGTACTAAATGGCAAGACAACAAACCTAACATGAAAAAGGGAGACCTTGTTCTTGTTAAGGACTGTCAGTCTCAAAGGAATGAATGGCCTTTGGGTCTCATCACCAATACCTTTCCAAGTGAGGATGGGAATGTCAGAAAAGTGGAAGTCAAGATCCATAGAAACAAGGAGACAAAGTTGTTGATCAGACCAGTTTCTGAACTAATTTTGTTGTTGTCATCCGAGGAATAAATAGTGGTATCTGACGATACCAGGCGGGGAGTGTCATGAAAAAAGAATATCCTTGGAACTTGCAATACCGATATTGTCCACAAGATGCTACTCTAACAAAAAGACTACTGATGGACAGTATTCCATGGTATTACGCATTTCCTGTTCTTTATCACTGGTAACTAGCTCCACCTCTTACTGAAAAATCTCCATTATAGTCACCTCATGGGGACCAGCTAGGCTTGCATCTCATGTTCCAGAGAAAAAGTCTTGATTCCTTCTGAAGGAAGCATCGCTGGTATGCTTGAGGACTGTTAGCTGTACATCTAGTAGTGCATATCTTGTTTATGTTCATGTACTTATTGTATGTTCTTATCTGTTTATTTCTAGTTTCACCTCGCTTGCATATCATATTCTTATGTGACCACCATCTGTTCATCGTAATAAAGACTCAAAGTTACAGACAGACTAGTTATTATAGGATTGAAGGTTTATACTGTATGTTGAGCTACATATACGCCAGGGGCAAACCTGTAGTGAGAACAGAACAACCTCCATTATTGACTCTCTCCTGGATCTGAACTGCTTCAAAATATCCCACATTTATAAACCCATACAAACTCGTCATTTCTTTAGTCTATTAACAAGGTCTCAAACTCGTCTTGGGACAAGGACCTCTCCTTTACATTATCTAAAAAACATATCATAACAGGATACAAATCCACTTGCGTTTACATAACCAATGAATTTTGGAGGAAGCAGCAACTCAGGATTATGCACCGGGCCTACTCACCATTTGCAACTTTTTCACCAGCGATATCTACTCATTGCTGTTCCTGGTGCCTTCAATACCGCCCTACCTTGCTACACAGGTTATGAAATTGCTCACTCATTTCTTGCTTTTGGGACTGGGTTGAGAACCTTGTAGCTATGGTAACAGGACTTCAACCAAGCAAAGATCTCTTCTCCCTTCTTTTTGGATTGGTGGACAATCCCCCTCTGGTCATTACTAGAACCAAAATTCAAACTTTTATCATCCGCCGTAACAAGGCCTGGATATCAATTTGCTACATGATTGCTAGGAGGGTCATCCTTAGAAACTGGACTTCTACTTCACCCCCTTCAGTCAGGGAGGTAAGATCCAGAAGTAAGAGCTTGACCAGATTGTTATCAATTCCAACCCACATTGTTTTAAATCGACATGGGACTTATACATAGACAAGTTCCCTCATTCAAGGTCTATCCCCCCATAAGGTTTCTAGTTCTTCTGCTCCCAAGAGAGACCCCCCCCCCGTATTATCTTATCACGCATTTAGAACCCTTTAACTTGTCTCTTACATACTTCTTGATGCTATGTCTATTCATTTGCTTGCAGCCCCAGCCAAAGACAAACGTCGACAATCCTTTGGGGGGAGGTCTGACCCTTAGAATCTTGTAGGGTGGTACTACCCTTTCCCTTCCCTTCTTCCTAACTACGCCCCCCCCCCCCCAATTTTTTGCTTTGGTTTACTTATCCATTATATTGATTCCTTATCTACTTTCAAAATGTTATACTTTATTGTTTACCCCTGGGCCTTCCCCAGGTATATTTTGGTTCATGCATTTGAGCTTTGGTCTTTGTACTTATTTCTGAAACTTTGAATAAAATATATATATATATATATATATATATATATATATATATAAAAAAAAAAAAGATCAATCTCAATATTTGCAGATGATACAAAGTTAAGCAGAGCCATAACCTCTGCCCAGGATGTGGAAACCTTACAAGAAGACCTAAATAAAAAAAAAAAAATGGGTTGGGCAAATACGTGGCAAGTGAGGTTTAATGTTGAAAAATGTAAAGTAGTGCGTTTGGGTGCTAAAAATGTGAATGCAAGTTACTCGCTAAAGGAGAACCTCTGGGGGAATCTAGGATGGAAAGGGACCTGGGGGGTCCTAGTAGATGACAGGCTCAGCAATGGCACGCAATGCCAAGCCGGTGCAAGCAAAGCTTACAGAATATTGTCATGCATTTAAAAGGGGATTGAATATTGTCATGTATTTAAAGGGGGATTCACTCCAGAGATAAAACAATAATTCTCTGGTCTGGCCGCATCTTGAGTATGCCGTCCAGTTCTGGGCACCAGTCCTCAAGAATGATGTGCTGGAACTGGAGAGAGTCCAGAGAATCTCAGCTATGGGAAAAGACTACAAGCATTTAAATTATTCTCTCTCTCTGGAGAAGAGACCCTTGAGAGGGGATATGATAGAGATGTACAAATATCGTACTGGTGACCCTAGCATAGGGGGGGAAAACTTTTCAGTGAAAGGGAGTTTAAAAAGACATGCAGCCATTCACTAAAATTGGAAAATAAGTGGTTTAACCTTAAACTGCGTAGAGGGTTCTTTACTGTCAGAGCGATAAGGATGTGGAATTCTCTTCCGCAAGCAGCGGTATCAGCAAGGCGCTTCGATAGTTTAAAGAACTATTAGATGGGCACCTTAACGATCACAACATACAGGGATACACAATGTACTATTGGCATAAACACACTCACACACCACAGGTTGAACTGGATGGACTGGTGTCTTTTTTCAACCTTACCGACTATGTGACTATGTAACCAGTAGTTACACCCCCACCCGAGCTGGACAGCAAGCCATCTGAATTGGGAAAACAGGCACAGAGAGTCAATGCTTACCCACCTCCCAAGGCCACTTATCAACAGGTAGCAAGGGAAGGAGGGAATCTACTGTAGCTCACTGTAAAAAAGTACGCTGACCTGCCAGAAAGACTCGAAGGCCCTTCTCCCATTTTGTCGGTGCAAGTGTACACCAGAGCACAAGAGACGTTGTTATACAGAGACTTCTATAACAAATGCAATACTTGAAACATGTTCCCCTGTGTAAGCTGAAAGAGCTAGAGATTGGGGAATTGGGGCTGAGAATTCCCCTATGATAGACACATAGGTGAGTATCCTTGCGACTGGTGAGTATCTTGCGACTGGTGAGTATCCTTGCGACTGGTGAGTATCCTTGCGACTGGTGAAGTAGCTTGCGACTGGTGAGTATCTTGCGACTGGTGAAGTAGCTTGTGACTGGTGAGCATCCTTGCGACTGGTGAGTATCCTTGCGACTGGTGAGTATCCTTGCGACTGGTGAGTATCTTAGGGACTGGTGAGTATCTTAGGGACTGGTTAGTATACTAGCGACTGCTGGGTTCCCACAGGTTTATTACTAGGGGAGTTAGAGGTAGTGTAGGTAAGGAAGAGCAGGTCGTTAACATTATCCCCATAGAGTAGTGGGTAATAATGTCCGACAGGATTGGGGATGCCACTCAGTGCACTTCTTGCGCCATGTATGAGTTCCTTGATGAACCAATCGAGGACGAATACTGCTGTGCAAGATGTGAGCGACTTGTTGCTCTGGAAGCCCACATCGTGGATCTAGAGAACACAGTGACAAGACTGCGTGGCATCTACAACCTGGAAAGGAGCTTGGACATTACCCATCAGGCGCTGGCCGGGGCCAGCATAGAGGAGGGAGGAATAGAGGAGACGCAAGCAGCAGAGGTACACAGCTGGGTGACTGTTAGGAATGTTAGTGGGAGGAGTGTCAGGGAGGCCAGTCCTGAGTTGGTACACCCTAACATATTTGCCGAGTTGCAGGTTGAGGGGGATATCAGCTCAGGGGTGGCAGTGCTGGAGCATGCGCCCTCCCCTAGCTGCCAGGGGAGGGACGGCTCCAGGAAGAAGGGGGGCTGTAGCTCAGGAAAGGTTAGAAAGGTTGTGGTAGTTGGGGACTCAATTATCAACAGGACAGAGAGGGCAATCTGTAAGAAAGATCTCGGTAACCGAACAGTATGTTGTTTACCGGGCGCCCGCGTTCGGCACATCGCAGATCTGGCAGACAGATTATTGTGCGGGGCAGGGGATGACCCAGCGGTCATGGTGCATGTGGGCACTAATGACAAAGTTAAAGGTAGGTGGAGGATCCTAAAGATCGATTTCAGGGACTTAGGTACTAGATTGAGGAAAAGGACCTCCAAGGTGGTTTTCTCTGAAATACTGCCTGTACCTCGAGCCACACAGGAGAGGCAGAAGGAGATTAGGGAACTTAACAAGTGGCTGAGGAATTGGTGTAGGAAGGAGGGGTTTGGGTTCCTGGAGAACTGGGCTGACTTCTCAGTCGGCTACTGGCTCTTTAGTAAGGATGGGCTGCGCCTTAATGGGGACGGTACAGCTCTTTTGGGGTGAAAGATGGCCACCAAGTTGGAGGGGCTTTTAAACTAGGAGACGGGGGGAGGGCTCAGAAGTAGAGTCAGTTAGGAGGGAGCAAAGGACTGAAGGCAGTTGTAGGGTCAGCAGCGACAGTAGGTCCACAACGTCAATCGGTAGGTCTGTGCGGGAGAACCTCAGACCAAACAGGAATAAACATAACCAATCACGTTTAACTTCCGTAAAACTAAGAGGGGTATATGCTAATGCCAGGAGCCTAGCTAATAAAATGGATGAGTTGGAAATGTTAGTTCATGAGGAGGACATAGACCTTGTGGGAATAGCGGAGACTTGGTTCGACCCCTCACATGACTGGCTGGCAAATATCCAAGGGGATTCGGTGTACCGGAAGGACAGGGTAGGAAAAAGAGGGGGAGGGGTATGTCTCTATGTCAAGAACAATGTAAGGGTGATAGAGAGGAGTGACATGGGTAGAACTCCTTAGGGAAGGAGAAAAGGGAAAAGTAATTGTGGGGGTTTGCTATAGGCCACCTAAACAAGGGGAGGAGGTAGAGCTGGAATTTTTAGCACTGTTGGGTAAAGTGGAAAAGCTAGGATCAGTCATCATATTGGGGGACTTCAATTATCCCGACATTGACTGGGGAGAGGGGACTACACACTCACAGAAGGCCCGTCTATTCACGGAAACCTTACAGGACAACTACATGTCACAGTTGGTGGATTCTCCGACTAGAGAAAATGCAGTCCTGGATCTATTGATCACTAATGACCCAGACATAATCTCGGAGGTAGGAGTCAAGGACTACCTGGGCTCTAGCGATCACAGGATGATCACATTTAATGTAAATAACAATAGAACAAGGCAAGTGGGGAACATAAGAACCCTTAACTTCAGAAGGGCAAACTTTCCAAAATTGTACTCATTGATGGAAAGGGTAAACTGGGACCGAACCCTAGGATCCCTGACCACAGAGGAAAAATGGGAATGCTTTAGGAACATATTAAGCAAAGGCATCTTGCAGTGCATTCCTATGGGAAATAAATTTAGAAGAGACAAAGCCAAACCTGGCTGGCTAAACCGTAGCGTTAAAAACCTTATTAGGGGAAAAAAATTGGCCTTCAGGAAATATAAATCAGAAGGCACAGTATCGGCTTTCGACCAATACAAGGAGGCAAATAAGAAGTGTAAACACGAAATCAAGATGGCTAAAATAGACTTTGAAAGACAAATAGCGGAGGATAGTAAAAAAAACCCAAAGAAATTCTTTAAGTATATCAACAGCAAAAAAACTAGGGCAGAGCATATTGCACACATAATTAGCGATGATGGGGGGATGGTTACAGAGGACACTGAAAAAGCAGCCGTGCTGAATGCTTTTTTCTCATCAGTCTTTACACAGGAAAAGGCGGGGGTACACTGACCATGACTGTTTGGTTAGTAGTAATACACAGGACTTGCCACTATGGCTAACAGAGGGTGAAATCAGGGAAAGGCTGGATAAACTTAACACAAACAAATCACCAGGCCCGGATGGCGTGCATCCGAGAGTACTCAAGGAACTCAGTAAGGTTATATCCAGACCACTGTTCCTGATCTTTGCTGACAGTATTAGGACAGGAGATGTACCAGGAGATTGGAGGAAAGCTAACGTGATTCCGATATTCAAAAAGGGTCAGAGGCATGTCCCGGGAAATTATAGGCCTGTCAGTTTGACATCGATAGTATGTAAACTTCTGGAGAGGATGATAAGGGACTATATCGTAGAGTTTGCTAAAGACAACAACATCATCAGTAATAACCAGCACGGGTTTACAAATGGGCGTTCTTGTCAAACCAATCTATTAGCCTTCTACGAGGAGGTGAGCTGTGAGCTAGATAGGGGCAGACCAGTGGATGTGGTGTACCTAGATTTCGCTAAGGCGTTTGATACAGTTCCCCATAAGCGCTTAATTTATAAAATAATGTCTGCAGGTATCGACAGCAGGGTGTGCTTTTGGATACGGAACTGGCTAAAAGGGCGTGTCCAAAGGGTGGTAATAAACAGCGCATACTCAGACTGGTCTGAGGTAGTAAGCGGGGTGCCCCAGGGCTCAGTCCTGGGACCAACCTTGTTCAATTTATTCATAAACAGCATTGAGGTCGGGGTCAGGAGTTCAATATCAGTTTTTGCAGATGACACAAAATTGGGCAGGGCAATAACCGCACAGCATGAAGCAGATATCCTACAGAATGACCTGGACAAAATAACGGAGTGGGCAACGACTTGGCAAATGAGGTTTAACGTAAAGAAGTGTAAGGTTTTGCACTTGGGGACTAGAAACCTAAAAGCACAATACACGTTAGGAGGGGAACCCTTGGGGGAATCAAAAATGGAGAAGGATCTGGGAGTCTTGGTTGATGATAGACTAGGCAACAGCATGCAATGTCAAGCGGCAGCTGCCAAAGCTAGCAGAATATTAGCATGCATAAAGAAAGGGATGTATTCCAGAGATAAGACTATAATCCTTCCACTTTATAAAACTCTGGTCCAACCGCATCTGGAGTATTCTGTCCAGTTCTGGTCGCCAGTCCTCAGAAGGGATGTGTTGGAGCTGGAGAGAGTCCAGAGAAGGGCAACTAAACTAATTAGGGGATTGGAGGACCTTGATTATGAAGAGCGTCTGCAATCGCTTGATTTATTCTCCCTGGAGAAGAGACGCCTGAGGGGGGACATGATAGCAATTTTTAAATATCTCAATGGGGATCTCAGCTTAGAAAAAAAGCTGTTTAGTCGAAGGGATTGCATGAGGACTCGGGGGCATACAATGCGATTAGAGGAGAAGCGTTTTAACCTCAGGCAACGTGGGGGGTTCATTACTGTTAGGGCTACAAGATTGTGGAATTCTCTACCACAAGAGGTGGTTTCTGCGGGTAGTATGGTGGCTTTCAAAAGACTATTGGACGTGCATCTCAAGGATCAGAACATACATGTGAGATGATTACAGCCACACACACCTACACAGGTTGAACTGGATGGACTATTGTCTTTATTCAACCTCACCTACTATGTAACTATGTAACTATGTAACATACCTTTAGGCCATCTGTAGCAGGGAAGACAGACATTAGAAACTCTGGATGTTATGTGCCCCCGACCCCCCGGGGGGCTGAACAATATTTCATGCTGATCGGGACCAACACTAACCTAATGAGGAGGCTGCTGGCCCCATTGGCTGGGAGGAAAGACTCTGCGCTTAGGAGAATACACCCCCAACTGCATTAAGTCTTTAAGTAAGTGGTCTAAGAACAGGGCACCCCAGTTGAAGGGGTGGGAAGACAATGGAGGCTGAAAGTAAAAGAGATGGTGTTACAACCGGGCAAGATATTCTTTATGAAGGCTACTGTAAAGTTGACCTGGGATGAGCCAGGCCCCTTTGTTGTCTTGTGGACGGATGACCAACCGAGTGAGGCAGGGGTGGAAGTAGATAGTACCTACCAAAGCCCTGTTGCAGAATGGAGGGAAGGTGCCAGTCAGTCTTCAGAATGTCATGGATCACCCAGCCCCGCTAGGGGCACGCATACTGATTGAGCAAGTGAGTTAAGCTACCCCGGCGACCCCAGCAGAGATGACTGGGAGAGGAGATAACGAGAAGCTGAGAGTTTTTTTCTTCCTTCTGAGTAGCAGGAAAGCATCTGAGATCAGTTGTCCAGGTGGGAGAAGATGTTCTCAAGGAATGACTTTGATGTGGGTTGCGTCAAAAGTGTTCAGCACCGGATTTAGTTACAAGAGGGTAAACCATTCTGAGAAAGAGCAAGGGGGTACCACTCAGTGATCTGGAAAATCTCAGAGAGCACCTGACTGAACTGAAGAAGTTGAGAGTCATCCAAAAGTCCAGGGGCCCTTATACTTGCCATATCATGGTGGTGAGGAAGAAGGGATAGGGGACAGATGTGCATTGATTACTGATCTTTAAACAGGATGACCATTCCTGATCGATACACTACTTGTCCAATTGAAGATGCCTTTCAGTGTCTGTCCGGGGTGAGGTGGACTTGAAGTTAAGTGCATACTATTAGATCCTTCTGCACCCTGATGATCGGGAGAAGATGGCATTTATTTGACCACTGGGGTTCTACCAGTTCAACAGAATTCCCCAGGGACTGTCGGGAGCCCTGGCCATGTTCCAGTGACTGATGGAGCGTACTGTTGGGGACATGAACTTGATCGAGGTCCTGGTGTACTTGGATGATATTATTGTCTTTGGAAGGACCTTAGAGGAGCATGAAGCAAGGTTTAAGGAAGTCTTTGAGAGGCTTCATGAAGAGGAGTTGAAGTGGTCATTAGAAAAGTGCCAGTTTATCAAACTTCTGGCACCTGCCTTGGGCACGTTGTTTTTGCAAAAGGCATCGCTACTGACCCGAAGAAGCTAGAAGCGGTCATTATTTGGCCCCGACCAAGAACGGTGATGGAGCTGAGATCTTTCCTTGGATTCTGCTTCTATTATCGGAGGTTTGTGGTGAACTTTGCAAAGATTGCCCGGGCACTTAACAAGCTGCTTCAGACTGAGGTGGAGGGTGAAGGCTGTAAGTTGAGCCAGGAGAGACATGGAGCTCAGAAGTCGAAGGAGTCCATACAAGAGCAGTGGACCCCTCGATGGGAGAGAGCTTTCCAGCACCTCAAGAGAAGTCTAACAGAAGCGCTTGTACTGGCCTATGCAGACCCAGCCAAGCCATATAAACTCCATGTGGATGCCAGCCAAGAGGGGCTTGGCAGAGTTTCGTACCAGGAACAGGATAGAGGGTTTAAAGCCCATAGCATGTGAGTCGAAGTTTGAGACCAACTGAGAAGAACTATCCTGTGCACAAGCTAGAGTTTTTGGCTCTACAGTGGGCTGTAGTGGACACGTTGAGATTATCTGTATGGGGATAATAATTCTCTGATGTACTTGTTGTCCCCAGCTAAGCTGGATGCTACCGGGCATCGATGGGCGGCAACCTTGTTTGGATTTCAGTTCAGTCTGAAGTAACGACCCAGGGCAGGAAACAGAAATGCTGATGCTTTGTCCTGGAGGCCCAACAGATCAGTCAGAAGGTCAGAGGACTGGACCTATGTGACATCTTAATGAGTGCAAGCTCTGTGTCAGGGCATTGCCCAGAGACTCAAAGTTGCTGTCGGAGTCAAATCCATAGGAGCCAACCATTCCGGAATATCGAAGTATTATTAGATTATATCTAGACCACTGTTCCTGATCTTTGCTGACAGTATTATGACAGGAAATGTACCAGGGGATTGGAGGAAAGCTAACGTGATACCGATATTCAAAAAGGGCCAGAGGCATATCCCGGGAAATTATAGGCCTGTCAGTTTGACATCGATAGTATGTAAACTTCTGGAGGGGATGATAAGGGACTATATCGTAGAGTTTGCTAAAGACAACAACATCATCAGCAGTAATCAGCACGGGTTTACAAAATGGGCGTTCTTGTCAAACCAATCTCTTAACATTCTACGAGGAGGTGAGCTGTGAGCTAGATAGGGGCAGACCAGTGGATGTGGGGTACCTGGATTTCACTAAGGTGTTTGATACAGTTCCCCACAAGCGCTTAATTTATAAAATAAGGTCTGCAGGTATCGACCGCAGGGTTTGCTCTTGGATACGGAACTGGCTAAAAGGGCGTGTCCAAAGGGTGGTAATAAACAGCGCATGCTCAGACTGGTCTGAGGTGGTAAGCGGGGTCCCCCAAGGCTCAGTCCTGGGACCAACCTTGTTCAATTTATTCATAAACAGCATTGAGGACGGGATCAGTAGTTCTATATCAGTTTTTGCACATGACACAAAATTGGGCAGGGCAATAACAGCACAGCATGAAGCGGATATCCTACAGAATGACCTGGACAAAATAACAGAGTGGGCAACGACATGGCAAATGAGGTTTAATGTGGAGAAGTGTAAGGTTTTGCACTTGGGGACTAAAAACATAAAAGCACAATACACGTTAGGGGGGGAACCCTTGGGGGAATCAAAAATGGAGAAAGATCTGGGAGTCTTGGTAGATGATAGTCTAGGCAATAGCATGCAATGTCCAGCGGCAGCTGCCAAAGCCAGCAGAATATTAGCATGCATAAAGAAAGGGATGTATTCCAGAGATAAGACTATAATCCTTCCACTTTATAAAACTCTGGTCCGACAACATCTGGAGTATTCTGTTCAGTTCTGGTCGCCAGTCCTCAGGAGGGATGTGTTGGAGCTGGAGAGAGTCCAGAGAAGGGCAACTAAACTGATTAGGGGATTGGAGGACCTTAATTATGAAGAGCGTCTGCAATCGCTTGATTTATTCTCCTTGGAGAAGAGACGCCTGAGAGGGGACATGATATCAATTTATAAATATCTCAATGGTGATCTCGGCATAGAAAAACAGCTATTAAGTCAAAGGGATTGCATTAGGACTCGAGGGCATACAATGCGATTAGAGGAGAAGCGTTTTAACCTCAGGCAACGTGGGGGGTTCTTTACTGTTACTACAAGATTGTGGAATTCTCTACCTCAAGAGGTGGTTTCTGTGGGAATTATGGTGGCTTTCAAAATACTCTTAGACGTACATCTCAAAGATCAGAACATTCAGGGGTATGTGAGATGATTATAGCCACACACACCTACACAGGTTGAACTGGATGGACTATTGTCTTTTTTTTTAATCAGATAATTTTTGTTGAAAACTTTTTTTGTCACAAACAATACAAAACAAAAACCAGACAGAAACAAAAAACAAAAAACCAGCTCACAACTTGAGATAGGTCATCACAAACGTATAGTAAACATTATTACCAGGGTACAGGGGGGAGGATAATCATCAGTATAGCAGGAGCTAACAAGGCAATCTGAGTCAGAAACGGCCCAGAAGATATGGATTCATCCAATCATGGTGAGTAGCAAACCCACCCCTCCCCACATATCCAGGTGGTGACGTCAACACAAATAGTAAAGGATACAATAGGTGAATCCCAACAAAATAATCAGTGAAATTAAACAGTCACATGCGTCCCACAAGACAGGTATCCACTACCCAGTAATCAATTATCAGTGACCCCCAGTAGGCCGCCCGGGTCCCAAAAGCACGGCTTCCAATACATTATGTGGAGGAGATAACGCCACCCAGGAATAGGGATGATCGAATGGTTCGGGTCAACCATCGGTTCGGCCCGAACATTGGGTGTTCGAGGTTCGGCCGAATTTAGAACTTTTTGCCCAAAAAGTTCGGAATTCGGCAACCAGAACCGCCCAAAATGCAATGCTTCAGGAAATGGGCTTTAAAAGCTCGTGATTGGACCAGAACCATTAGCAAAAGCCAATTGAGGGGGCAGGAGAATGCTAGGAATGTGATTGGAGTGACTAGGGGGTCCCTAGACCAATCATTAGTGAATACGCCCCCCAGTATATAAGATCGCCCCCGCCATATTCCTAGCATTGTTATACTAGACATGGAAGAGAGTGGAAGCAGTTCTGTTAATTTTACTTTAAAAGTGTAATTTAGCTATTTTTAGTGTGAGGAAAGGGATATCTAGTGTAGTTAGAGTGCTCCTTTACACTTAAGTTAGCTTCAAAAATTTAGTTTCTGTAGGGAAAGTGTTAAGTGTAAAGGGACCGTAGTGTAGTGTAGGGTTAACTGGCAGTGACTGCTATGGCAGGGTGACAAAACCCTTCCATAGCAGGGTGACCGCTATAGAGAAATGATCATTTCTCTGAATTGCTTCGGCACACCCATATGGCTTCTCACCAGCCAAGCATTTTTTATGCTGCAGGGGCTGCCACTGCCAGTGCTTTTTTGAGGACATGTTTGATGTCAGACATGACATCTGAACATGTGTATAGGGGGTATATATAGACATATATGTGTATACATACCCCTAGACATATATAGGTGTGATAGTAGCAGAAATAAATGCTTGCGCTAATGAAATCATTTACAGTAATATATTTCTGCTACTATCACACCTAACTATGTCTAGGGGTATATATTCAGACATATATGTGTATATATACCCCCTATACACATGTTCAGATCTTTTGCCTGCCTCAAAAGAACCCCAAAAAAATGCCAAAAAAAACGCTAGCGTCAAAAAAAAAATGCCCAGGTGTGTTTTTGCTGGCATTTTTTGGGGGTTTTTGGAGGCAGGCAAAACATCAGAACTTGTGCACAGTACCACTATACACAAGTTCAGATGTTTTTCCTGACTGCAAAGAACCCAAAAAAATGCCTTCTATTAAATCGGCAAGGTGTGAAAACCGAGAAGCCATATTGGTGAAGATCTGAAAGTTTTCTAATACAAACAATCTTTTTTTTTTATGGTTCTGGACATGCTACAGAGCTGAAACTTCACATGTACACTTTTTAGACCCCCCAGATCTGAAATCCAAAGTAAAAATCAAAAAATCTCTTTTTTTTTTTTTTAATTTTTTTCAATAATTGGCTTTTTTTTATCAAAAATGACAATTTTTAAGAACTTTTTTTTGTGTGATTTAGTGTCTGGGGGGTCTAAAAGGTGTACCTGTGAAGTTTCAGCTCTGTAGCATGTCCAGAACCAGAAAAAAAGATCATATAGGTGTTAAAGGTAAAGGAGGCTCCCGAACCACATCCCTGTTCTACTGAAAAAAATATCTTTTTTTTTTTTCATGGTTCTGGACATGCTACAGAGCTGAAACTTCACATGCACACCTTTTAGACCCCCCAGATACTAAATCCAAAGTAAAAATAAAAAAATCTCTCTCTTTTTTTTTTAAATTTTTTCAATAATTGGCTTTTTTATCAAAAATGACAATTTTTAAGAACTTTTTTTTGTGTGATTAATAGTTAATGGGGCATGACCCAGAACCCTAGGCACTTTTTAGGGGCATTTATTGGGTTTTAGGGCTTAAAAATTGTGTTTTTTGATTACCGAAGTTCGGCTCCTATTGATTTCAATGGGGTTCTGAAATCCGAACCGAACTTTTGGAAAATTCGGGTGTTCTGGTCGAACCGAACTTTTCAAAAGTTCGATCATCCTTACCCAGGAACCGGTTAGTGACCAGATGAGTGGGAGCCAGACCAGGCACGTCCAGCCACGGCCCCCATATGCGGTCAAATTTCAGAGCGTTCCCCCTGTGTTTGTAAGTGAGATGTTCCCTGTTTAGAAGCACCTTAACTTCCTCGATCCAGTCAGCATGAGACGGCGCTACAGCGGAAATCCACCGCCGCGCTATTAGCTTTCTGGCCAGAAAGAGGAGCCTGAGTACCGCAGCATGAATCTCAGGCTGATAGAGCTCTTCGTCCAGCCAACCCAAAATACACAACTTCGGCTCCACAAGTAACGTCAGTTTCCATAGCGAGTTAATGGTCCTCACCACCGCATGCCAGTACCGGTGCAACTTCGGGCACCGCCACAGCATGTGCAGTAAGGTGCCTGTGTGGGCCTGACATCTAGGGCAGAGGGGAGAGTCTCTTCTCTGCCAGCTGTACAGCCGTTGAGGGGTCCTGTACGTCCGGTGGAGAATAAACAGCTGCGTAAGCCTTTGCGAGGAGGACAGACACTCTAGGGACGTTCTTTAAAATACCCGTCCATTCCTCTGAGGAAATGGGACCAACATCCGCAGCCCAGGCGTCCCTACACTTAAAAGACATGGCTTTCGAAATGTGCTCCATAAAGGCCGAGTACAAGAACGAGATCTGCCCCCTCTTGATGCTAGTGGTCACCAGGTCAATGAGTATAACCGGGCGGCAGAGCCCCCATGGGGAGATCCGCGACTGAGAGCTGATGGCATGGCGCAGCTGCAAGTACTGAAAAAAAAGGGAGTTGGGCAACCCAAACTCAGCACGGAGAGATTGGAAATCTCTCAATTCGTCCCCTCGATACATCTGCGAAATGTATTTCACTCCGTAGTCACCCCAGGTCAAGGAGTGCCGGAGCTTATCCAATTTGGGATAGTGAGCATTGTTTAGAATACGAGAGTACCTTGAGAAACCACTGTAGCCAAAGTGACTCCTGGCCCTGTGCCAGACCTTATCCAGTAACTTGAGGGTGGGACAGCCCGGAAAAAGCCCCAAGGTGCCCGCCTCCAGGGATTCAACCAGAGAGTCCCCTGCCAGGCGTGCCACCAGGACACGCCTGACAGGATCAGAGTCTTCATCCTGCAGCCATCCCGTAAAGTGCTGCAGTTGGGATGACAGAAAGCAGTAGTAGGGGTTCGGTACCGCCAATCCACCACTCTCCTTGGACTCCTGCAACGTCTCTAGACGAATTCTGGGAGACAACTTCCTCCAAATGAGAGCACGGTATATCGTGTTGAACTTCTTAAAAATATGAATAGGGATCCACACTGGGGAGTTGTGCAGCACATACAACAACTGCGGGTTCCAGATCATTTTGATCAGGTTACATCTGCCAACCACGGACAGAGGCAACTTAATCCAGCTAGCCATTTTATCCCTGAACCTATGCAGTAACGGCAGAACATTAAGCTTAATATAACGCCCCAGATCAGGATGGACAATCACCCCCAAATAGCGGAACTGGTCTACCACCAAGATCTGCGACGCCTCACGGGGCAGTGCAGTCTCAAGGGGGTCTAACAGGAGCAAAACAAACTTGTCCCAATTGATCTGAAAGCCAGAGAAGGATCCGAATCTGTGAATCAAGTTCATCAAGGCGACCAGGGAGCCCGAAGTGTCCCCCAAAAATAATAACGCGTCATCCGCATATAAGGCAATTTTGTCCTCCCCCTCACCTCTCCTAAAACCTATAATAGTCAGATCGGCCCTGATGGCCGCCGCTAGGGGTTCCACAGCTAAGGCAAAGAGCAGGGGCGACAGCGGGCACCCCTGTCTAGTGCCCCTGTGAAGCGGAAACGAGCGGGAAACAGAGCCGTTAATCCGAAAACAGGCCGTGGGCGCCCCATATAAAATCTTAATCCAACGTATGAAGGAGGGACCGAAGCCAAAGCTCTCAAGGGCCATCCACAGATACTGCCACTCCACACTATCAAAAGCTTTAGCAGCATCGAGTGACAGCATCGCTCTATGTCCACAATTATCCGGGGGCAATTGCATGTTGAGGTACAGTCTACGTATATTGGCAGCAGTGGAGCGGCCCAGTGTAAACCCAGATTGATCCCCGTGAACCAATTTAGCAATCACTTTAGATAACCTGTTAGCCAGGAGGACCTTAGCCAGCAGCTTCAAATCGGTGGGCAGCAGAGAAATTGGTCTGTAAGATTCAGGTCGAGTCGGATCCTTCCCTGGCTTCAAAATGACCACCACCACTGCGTCGTACATGGATCACGGGAGTTACCCCACCTCGAAAGCAGCCAGGAGAGTAGTAAGTAGCTCAGGAAGTAGGACTCCGCCAAAGGCCTTATACAGCTCAATGGGGATGCCATCAGTACCCGGCGCCTTGGAGTTGGGGAATGAAGTCATGGCAGCCTGGCGTTCCTCCAATTTAATGGGGGAGTCCAGCACAGCCCGTTCCCCTCCGGAAACCTGCGGCAAGTGAAGCCCCTGCAAAAATAGTCTGAGGTCCCCCGGGTCATAGGAGACCTTGGAGGAGTACAGATCCTCATAAAAAGCCCTGAATCCCTGTAAAATAGCAGCGGTATCAGACACCACCCGACCCGAGGGGAGAGACAGCCGATGAATAATAGACGGGGGGTTTTGGGCTCTGGAAATGACAGCAAGCATGTGGCCCGTCTTCTCTCCCTCCTCAAAGTGTGCCTGAGAAGCGAAAAAACGTTTATGGTCCGCCTGCTGGTGCTGGACAGATCGGAAGAAACGCTGCGCGTCCAACCATCTGGCCTCCAAGTAAGGCGTGGGGGAGTGTAGAAACTCACGTTCAGCGCGGATCACAGCGTCACTAGCATCCTGCGCCCAACGTCTGCTCTTAGACTTGATGGCTGACACCTCCCTAATACACAAACCACGCAAAAAAGCTTTCATAGTATCCCACACCACACCCGGAGCTGCAGAGTGCCTGTTGTCGATAAAAAAATTATTTAATTGCTCTGAGAAGGAGGCCAGGTCAGGAAACAATTGGAGCCAGAAGGGGTTCAATTTCCAGTGCACCGGCAGCTTAGGGCCCGGGAATTTAAGGCAAACTCTTAACGGAGAGTGATCAGAGAGACCCCTGGCAAGGTATTCAACCTCAGGTGCAAGGGACTGAAGCAAGTCAGAACCAAAGGCTAAATCAATTCGGGACAACGTGGAATGAGACAGGGAGTGACAGGAAAACCCGGCCTCGAGGGGATGTTTACAGCGCCAAAGATCCACAAGGCCCAGCTCACCCATGAACCTGGCAAAGGGAGTGGGCGTTCTGGATCCTCCGGGGCAAAATTTTTTATGTAGATCCAGGGACGGGTCAAGGATATTGTTAAAATCCCCCAGCACCAGAATCGGGACCTGGGGGTGTTTACCAATGAACCGAGACAGGCACTCTAGCACCTCAAAAGAAAACGGAGGGGGAACATACACATTTGCAATAATACATTTAAAGACATCCCACATCCCAACCAGAAAAATAAATCTACCCTGCGAGTCTATCAGGGAGTCCAGAGATTCAAATTTAGCAGTAGCAGTGATTAAAATAGACACCCCCCGGGAGTATTGACTATGAAAAGAGTGGAACTGAACCGGAAACCTCCGCGAGCGGAGGCTTCCGACCGAGTCTGCAGTGAGGTGAGTTTCTTGTAGACAAACCAAGGTGGGCCCATGGAGCGACAGGAATGACATCACTGCTGTGCGTTTACGAGAGTCCCCTAGTCCCCGCACATTCCAGGAGAGCAACAAACCTTCAGTGACAGCCATGTGGATAAATCAACCAGGTAGGGGGGCAGGACAGTCTGCCAAGGGGTATGAACACTAGAGTGCCAGTGGTGGGCCTGGGCGGCAGTAGAAGCAGAAGCAATGGTGTGATGGGGAGAGCAACATCCCATTCTTGAGAAGCCAAATAAGCACAGTGGGCAAGAAAGAGGGATTCACCAATAAAATGAGCTGAGATAAAAACAAAAACAAAAAGAGACAAAACAGAACACAAAACAGGAGATGGCAGGCAGCAAACAAGGCCACGGCCATCCAAGCCCCGCAGGGAACAGTTTGTTGGCCCCAAGGGGGCATGGGGGTAGGTAGTGAGGGTCCGAACTCGGTCAAACTCAGAGACCTGTAAGTGCATGTCCACAGGTCCCAAAACGTGTGAAAGCAATAGAACCATATTGCCGCAAACAGTTCATGAAACAAATTACAGGCAGCCCTAAATCCAGCTAGGGAAGAAAAAACAGCTAGGCTCCTGTTGAGGGGCATAGAAAGCCCACCCGCAGTAGTAAGGAGATTCAAGGGAAGAAGATCATCTCTCCGCAGCAGCTCTCAGCTGACCCTCCTGTCGATCCAGCCAGTTAGTCGCCATATTGGGGTTGTCAAAGAAGTGCACGGTGCCGTTAGCCACCACTCGGAGTTTGGCAGGATAAAGCATAGAATACACCAGAGGGATAGCCCGCAAACGTTTCTTGACATCCAGGAATTTGGCACGTTGTCGTTGTAAGGCAGCAGAGAAATCAGGGTATATGGAGACCCTCGCACCTTGTATTTCCATCCTAGGTTGCTGTCTAGCCAGTCTCAGTATGGCGTCTCTGTCCTTATAGTGCAATAGCTTTAACAGGAAGGAGCGATCCGGGCCACCGGGTGGAGGGGCACGGAACGGCACTCTGTGCGCCCTCTCCACAGAGAAAAAGGGGGACAAATTGTCTTTACCAAAGGTATCGGTCAGCCATTGTTCAATAAACGTTACCGGGTCTTTCCCTTCAGCCTTCTCAGGAATGCCTACTAACCTCAGGTTACTACGGCGTAGGCGATTCTCCATATCCTCGAGTTCGTTCCATGCCTCGGTGACCCCCGCCGTGTTCCTCTGGACATCCTGGGCCAGAGGGCCAAGATCGTCCTCCACCGCACTAACACGGCCCTCCAGCGCGGTGGCCCTCTCCCTGATCTTCTGCATGTCCTGCCGGATGTGCAGCAGCCCCTCCTTCATACTCTTAACTTCTGCCGACAGGACCGTTATAGAGGCACCATAGGTGTGGACCGCTGCCAGGACATCGTGCAGGGTAGGTTCCGAGGCGTCCCCGGCCTCTGCGCCACTCGCCCCCCCCCCCCCCCTGTTCCAGAGGGAAACTCACTGTGGTCCCCGGCGGTGTTGCGGCCTGGTGAACGTGTGGCGGTGAAGGGGTCCGGGCGGGAGGCGAATGTCCGGACTGAGGGCTGCGGGCAGCAGTGGAGGTAGCGGTGGCTTGCTTGCGAGCAGCCGGGTCATGGGCGAACTGCCCCAGCTTGGAGAGTGCCGAGGGCTGCTTGTCCTTCCCGGTCCTCTGAGGCAGCGGAGCGCCGCCATTTTGGGCCTGCTTGGCCGCGTGCGTCCCGTCCTCCTTCTTCTTATTAGCCATGATGACTGGAGAGGCCTGGAGCCCTGGGATCGGTACCGGAGGTAGGCAGAGCCTGGAGCGAAGTAAGCGGGCAATTGTTGTAGAGATAGCGGGCAGCTATTCAGGATATTTTAGCAAAGGATAGCGGAGCCGAGGCAACACACGTCTGCCTACATGAACGGTTCAGCCACGCCCCCCCGGACTATTGTCTTTATTCAACCTCACCTACTATGTAACTATTGAAATGTATGTACAGATCCCCCTCTGGTGGGATTTTTTAGGGCATAAATCAAAAACAGTTAAAAAAAAAACATACAAATTTTATTACATGTATCTTGCACAGAAAAAACAATAATCAACAAATAAAAACAATGTTTTTTTCTTCTCACTTTTGTTGCCAGCTGTTTAGACATTAATGGCTGTGTGTTGAGTTATTTTGAGGGGACAGAAAATGTACACTGTTATACAAGCTGTACACTCACTACTTTACATGTTTATAGAAGCTTGAATAGGAAGGGGGAGCGAATGTAAACGTAAGGGATGCCAAAGATCAGTCAATAGTAAGAGGTGAAGGTCTTCAGTTTTGGGCAGTGCCAATTCAATATCTTACCAAGGGAGAGTTAGGGGCTGTGAGAACCAGGGCAAAATTGTGAGGCACTGCGAGAGGAGGCGGCGCTGCGAGAACCTGGAAGCCGGAAGCAGGAACTTGTGTGTGTGTGTGTGTGCGGGCAGGCAGCGTGTGCTGTGTGCTGAGAGAGGAGGAGGAGAAAGAGCTGCGGGGGGAGCCGGTGCGGGAGACATTGGGGGGAACCGAGGTGACCGGTGACTGAAGGGGTGTTCCATCTGAACGGCGGCAGCTGCGGAGGACCCAGAGGGACAAAAGGAGGAACAGGACATGAGTAGGTGACCGATCAGCTGATCAGCTGTTCAGCCTCTGGGGGGGAAGTCAGAGGGAATAGTTTGTGACTGTAACTGAACTGTCTGTAACTACTGTGACTGACTGTGACTGTAACTGTACTGTGACTAACTGGGACTGTAACTGTACTCTGACTGACTGTGATTGTAACTGTACTGTGACTGACTGTTACTGTACTGTGACTGTAACTGGGACTGCAACTGTACTGTGATTGACTGTGATTGTAACTGTACTGTGACTAACCGGGACTGTAATTGTACTGTGACTGACTGTGACTGTAACTGGTACTGTGACTACTGTACTGACTGACTATAACTGAACTGTAACTGACTGTAACTGTGACAGTGTCTAGGACTATATAGCTGCAACTGTAAGATACTGCATACTGACATGTGACTAGGTGTATTAAGTGTACCTGCAGTGGGGAGTACTTGCGACTGAGTACCTTGCGACAGGTCTGGGAGTAACCGGGTGACTAGGACTACCTCATTACTGCGTGTAGACATAGCAACTGTGTGAAGCCTTAGCGACTGTGTGAAACCTTTGCGACTGGGTGTCAGCGACTGGGTGTTAGTGACTAGGTGTTAATACTTGCGACCAAGGAACAAGACTGGGACCGGGAGTACCTTCAAAGACTGGTCGATAACCATTAGCATCTAGGAGCCTAGTGACTGCGTGTAGCCTAAGCGACTAGGTGTTAGTGGCTGGGTGATAGCGACTGGGGGTTAGCGACTAGGGGGTAGCGACGGTGGTGTAACCTTTGCGACTAAGGAACAAGTTAGCATCTGGAGGTAACCTCAGTGCCTGGGGAGCTACTGTAGCGACTGGGACCGGGTATACCTTTAACGACTGGTTGATAACCCTAGCGACTAGGAACCTTAGCAACTGCGTGTAGCTTACCGACTGGGTGTTAGCGACTAGGTGGAAACCTTAGCAAACAGGGAATAAGTAGCAACCACATTGCCTGGGGAGCTACTGTAGCGACTGAGACCAGGTACACCTTGTGGCTGGGGGTTTACCCTAGCGACTAGGAGGACCTAGCGACCGTAGACGACTGGGGAGTACCGTAGGCGACTTGTGAGTACACTAGCAACTAGTGATTATCCTTGGGGTAGTACCAGGGTAGATAGAGGTAGTGTAGGCAAGGAATAGCAGGTATCTTATTTTTTCCCCATATATTAGAGGGTAATGTCTGACAGGATTGGGGATGCCACTCAGTGCACTTCTTGCTGCATGTATGCGTTCCTTGATGAAACAATCTAGGACGAATACTGCTGTGCAAGATGTGAGCAAATTGCTTCTCTGGAAGCCCAGATCCTGGATCTAGAGAACAAGGTAGCAACACTGCATAGCATCAACAACCTAGAAAGGAGCTTGGACATTACCCATCAGGTGCTGGCGGGGACCGGCATAGAGGAGGGTGGAGACGTTGTGACACAGGCGCCAGAGGTAGGCAGCTGGGTGACAGTTAGAAGGAGGGGTAGAGGGAAGAGTGCTAGGGAGGCCAGTCCTGAGTTGCAACACCCCAACAAATATGCCAAGTTGCATGACGCTGGGGATATCAGCTCAGGGGTGGCAGTGCTGGAGCAGGCATCCTCCCCCAGCTGCCAGGGGAGCGGTGGCTCCAGGAAGGAGGGGGTCGTGACTCAGGAAAGGTTAGACAGGTTGTGGTAGTGGGTGACTTAATTATCAAAAGGACAGATAGGGCTATCTGTCAAAACGATCGCAGGTGGCCGAACAGCATGTTGTTTACCGGGCGCTCGAGTTCGGCACATCGCGGATCGGGTGGACAGATTATTGGGTGGGGCTAGGGAGGACCCAGCAGTCATGGTACATGTGGGCACCAACAACCAAGTAAGAGGAAGGTGGAGGATCCTAAAGAACAATTTCAGGGACTTAGGGAATAGATTGAGGAATAGGACCTCCAAGGTGGTTTTCTCTGAAATACTGCCTATCCCTCGAGCCACACCAGAGAGGCAGAAGGAGATCAGGGAACTTAAGAATTGGCTGAGGACCTGGTGTAGGAAGGAGGGGTTTGGGTTCCTGGAGAACTGGGCTGACTTCTCAGTAGGGATGGCCTTGCGGTTCGCCCGGTGGTTGGTTCGCGGCGAACTTCGCTCGTTCACAGCCCGCCGATTTTGCGAACACATGGCGTTGTTTGCGGCAGCCATATTAGTTTACATTGGGGAGAACTTTGACCCATGACACAGCCATCAGGTGGAACGGGACAGCCAATTGAAACATTTCAGCACATGGACATGCCCCCTGCCTCATAAATAGACGTGAGCTGGCGGCCATTTCACAGTCTGCTTTTTGTCAGTGTAGGGAGAGGTTTGCTGAGTGCACCAGGGACAGATTGCCAGTGACACAAATAGCTCTGTTAAGATCCACAAAAGTCCTTTAAGGGCTGCTATTTGGTATAGGTCTACTACAGTCTCTTGTCAGTGTAGGGAGAGGTATGCTGTGTATGCACCAGGGACAGATCGTCAGTGACACAAATCGCTCTGTTAAGGACCACAAAAGTCATTTTAAGGACTGGTATTTGGTATAGTTGTGCAGTGCACTATATAGGGGTGTTATCCACGTACAATATACTTTCTAATATAGAAAGCATATTATAGTGGATTTGTATTGTGCACTAGGCTGCATTGTGACTGGTGTCTTGAGCCTTTCTGCAGCAATACTACAAACAGTGACAATAGCACTTTTAATGTATTATAACTGGTGTGATAGAAGTGGGGTGTTATCTGAGTATACTTTTACAAGTGTATTTGTGTCCTGCAGCAATATTGACTCTTTTGCTGTGTTTACTCTGCTACACACATTGCCAAACTCACTGGCAAATGTTTTGTACAACTGGTGTGATAGACCAGTGGTCCCCCAATACCACATATTGAAGTGGGGTGTTATTTAATAGTATACTTTTCTAAGAGTGTATTTTAGTCCTGCAAAAATTTGGCCTCTTTTGCTGCGTTAACTGTGCTACACACAGTGACAACAGTTACTGGCCAATTATTTGTAGAACTGGTGTGATAAACCTGTGGCCCCCCAATACCACATATTGAAGTGGGGTGTTATCTGAGTATACTTTTATAAGTGTATTTGTGTCCTGCAACAATATTGCCTCTGTTGCTGCATTACCTCTGCTACAGACAGTGCCAAACTCACTGGCCAATTTTTTGTACAACTGGTGTGATAGACCAGTGGCCCCCCAATACCACATATTGAAGTGGGGTGTTATATGAGTATACTTTTATAAGTGTATTTGTGTCCTGCAACAATATTGCCTCTGTTGCTGAATTAATTCTGCTATAGAGTTGAGCGAACACCTGGATGTACGGGTTCGGCGTACCGAACTTGAAAAAAAAGTCTGGGTTTGTGAACCGGACTTAACCCGAACTTTATCCCCGATCCCGAACCCCATTGAAGTCAATGGAGACCTGAACTTTTGAGCACTAAAATGCCTCTAAAACAAACACGGAAAGGGCTAGAGGGCTGCAAATGGCAGCACACTCATCTTAAGAGCATGGCAAGTGCTCTGCAAACAAATGTGGATAGGGAAATAACTTAAAATAACACAAAAAAACGGAAAACTTTAAAATAATCATCTTGAATGATGTAGGAGGAGGACAAGGCCCATATGGAGAAGAAGGTTGAGGTGGCAGAGGATATGGCGGTGTAGGGTGACGCGGCGGTGGAGGAGGAGGAGGACGAGGCCCATATAGAGTAGGAGGTTGAGGTGGCGGTGGATGTGGCAGTGTAGGTGGAAGCGGCGGTGGAGGAGGACGAGGTAGCCAACACTGGTTTTTGGTTTTAATTTTATTTCTTTTTAAATTAGGGTACACCCCAAAAAGAGTGAGAAAGATCAAAAATACAACAATGGCTGGGTAAGGCCTGTATACATGTCTATTCTGTACAAGGTATGGACAAGTCCTGTGGGATCCATGCCTGGTTCATTTTAATGAACGTGAGCTTGTCAACATTGGCTCTGGACAGGCGGCTGCGCTTGTCTGTGATAACGCCCCCAGCTGTGTTAAATACATGTTCAGATAATACACTGACTGCAGGGCAGGCCAGCACCTCCAAGGCGTAAAGGGCAAGCTCAGGCCATGTGCCCAATTTGGAGACCCAGAAGTTGAAGGGGGCAGACCCGTCATTCAGTAAGTCTAGGCGTGTGCACACATACTGCTCCACCATGTTAGTGCTAGGTCACAGTGCTGCTGGTGGAGCTCCTGTTGCAAGGAGAGGATGTGGTGGATCTGTGCCAGCTACACGCACAAGTGAAACACCTTTCTCAGCTGCGAGTAGGCGACAGAACCCTACAGCAGTATTTGGCAGGGCCTAATGCGCCTCTACAAATGTTGAGGCCAGAACAAGTACAGGCGATAGTAGATTGGGTTGCTGACAGTGCCTCCAGTTCCTTCACATTGTCTCCCACCCAGTCTTCTGCTGAAAGGTCAGAGTTGGCACCTGCAGCCGATGTCCAGCAATCTTTCACCTCACCCCCTTGCAAATCAGCCAAGCAGTCTGAGCCCCAAGTTATGCAGCAGTCTCTTCTTCTTTTTGATGACTCTTAGCATGGTTTTCCAGGGCCATCCACCTATCCCTGCCCCAGAAGTGGAAGAGATCGAGTGCACCGATGCCCAAACACTTATGTCTCCAGATGAGTACATGGGAGGACCATCGCAGCACGTCTCGGATGATGACAAAACACAGGTGCCAACTGCTGCGGAATTCCGAATTGTGGAGACCGACAAGGGTTGCAGGGGTGAAGACTGTTGCAGAGTGCGATCACTGGGTGCAGCGGAGTCTATTCAGATCAGACATTGTGGAGTAACAGGAACTGGCTTCTTTATTGGAACATAACACAGATAGCAAAAATGTCACCTCATTGTAATAAGAACAACAGACAGGAAGAGATAACCAACAAGTTCAGTACAGTGTACAGGATATTACAACACATCATAGAAATGCATAGCATATCACTGAGCATTAGCGACATCTAGTGTCCTATTTGTGAACTGCAGTTAATCTGCTAAGCTGAAAGCTGTTGTATCTCCAATAAAGACTGCGTGGAAGATGATGTGGAGGACGATGAGGTCTTCGACCCCACATGGAATGAACGTCATGCAGGTGACCTGAGTGGTTTGGAGGAAGAGGTGGTGGTCACATAGAGCCACCAGCACAGCAGAAGAGGGAGCAGGGTGCAAAAGCGGAGCGGCCGTGCCCTAGACACTACACCTGCTACTGCCCAACGCAGCAAGGGACCGAGCACACCAAAGCCAGCTCAAAGGAGTTCCTTAGCGTGGCAGTTCTTCAGACAATGTAATGATGACAGGACACGAGTGGTTTGCACGCTGTGCAATCAGAGCCTGAAGCAAGGCATAAACCTTCTCAACCTGAGCACAACCTGCAAGACCAGGCATTTAAGTGCAAAGCACGAGCTGCAGTGGAGTAGACACCTCAAAAACCAAGAAAGGTCTCTGGCTCCTCCTGCTTCCTCTTCTGCTGCAGTCTCAGCCTCTTCATCCACCTCTGTATGACCGGCACCTGCCACCCCGCAAACAGAGGATCTGCCAGCAACACCACCACCTGGGTCACCAACAACCATCTCCACAATGTCCCGTGGAAGCGTTCAGCTTTCTGTCTCCCAAACACTGGAGCAGAAGAGGAAGTACCCCCCTACCCACCCGCGATCCCTGGCTCTGAATGCCAGCATTTCAAAATACCTGGCCTTTGAAATGCTGTCATTCCATCTGCTTGAGATGCAGAGTTTTAAAAGCCTTATGGCGGTGGCTGTCCCACAGTACGTTGTGCCCAGCAAAAACTACTTTTCCAGGCAAGCCATCCCTTCCCTGCACAAGCAAGTGGGTGACAAAATCAGGTGTGCACTTTGCAACGCCATCTGTGGCAAGGTCCACCTAACTATGGGTACGTGGACCAGTAAGCAAGGTCAGGGACGTTATATCTCCCTAACAGCACAGTGGGTAAATGCAGTGGTGGCTATGCCTGAGACGGATAGCAGTTTGGCACATGTCCTTCCACCACTGAGGATTGCAGTGCGCTTCAGTTTGCCTCCTGTTCCTAACTCATCCTACTCCGCTTCCTCATCCTCTACCGTCTCCTCATCCAGTCAGCGTAACACCTTCACCACCAACTTCAGCACAGTCAGGGGTAAACAACAGCAGGCAGTTTTAAAATTTACCTGTTTGGGGGAAAAACCACACACCGCGCAGGAGTTGTGGAGGGGCATTCAACAGCAGACCGATAAGTGGTTGGTGCCAGTGAGCCTCAAGCCCAGCCTGGTGGTGTGTGATAACAGGCGAAATCTCGTAGCAGCTCTGGGCCTAGCCAGTTTGACACACATCCCTTGCCAGGCGCATTTGCTGAATTTGGTGGTGCAGAGGTTCCTTAGAAATTATCCTGATATGTCAGAGCTGCTGCAGAAAGTGTGGGCCGTCTGTGCCCACTTTCGGCATTCTAACCCTGCTGCTGCTCGACTGTCAGCGTTGCAGCATAACTTCGGCCTTCCCGCTCACCACCTCATATGTGACGTGCCCACAAGGTGGAGCTCCACCTTGCACATGCTGGCCAGACGAGCAGCAGCAGGCCATAGTGGAGTTTCAGCTGCAGCACGCACACGTGAGTCGCTCTGCGGAATAGCACCACTTCACCACCAATAACTGGGCCACCATCCAAGACCTGTGTGCCTTGTTGCGCTGTAACATATGCAGACTAGGCCGCAATTTTATATTTTTTCCCTAAATGGGTGTTTATTGAATAGCAGAAGAGAACAACAGTATACAATGGGTGTATCTCATACGTACAGATACAGACTAGGCCGCAATTTAATATTTTTTCCCTAAATGGGTGTTTACTGAATAGCGGAATAGAACAACAGTATAGAAAGGGTGTATCTCACAGTAAAATATGCAGACTAGGCCGCAATTTATTTTTTTTCCCCTAAATGGGTTTGTATTGCAAAGTGGAATACAATAGTATGCAATGGGTGTATCTCACTGTAACATATGCAGACAGGGCCGCAATTTACTTTTTATCCCCTGTAACATTCAGGGGTTATTTTAGCTTAAATGTAGAGCTTTCCAGTGAGCTGAGTCCACTCCAGTTGTGCCTTTCAAGGGCTTGTTGGCCCTCTTTTATTAAAGGAAAATAGTCCATCCAGGATTCCCACGCAGGGGTTTCAACTTTACACAGCAGTAAAGAAATAATAAGCGAATAATACCAAGCCACCTGGCTCTCTGGTCAGCACTGCTCCTCAGGCTTTGACCTCGGTCCTCTTGACCCTGTAACAGTGTCCCTATATGGTACACACTCTGTACCCTTCCTGACACTCTCCTTTTACAGCTTCCTTGCTGCTCAGGCCCACAGGTTTTGGCCCTCCGTCTGCTCTGTCCGACTGCACTGTGCAGACATGCACACTTCTCCCTTGCTTGCCAGGACTCCTTGGGAGGGTGAAGCCCAGAACCCTGGTCCTGTCTCTACTAAAAGACCCAGCCACACCTGAACCATCAGTGTCCTGGCTAGTCCTAAACCCTGGCCCCAGGATTGGAGATTTCCTCCCACCCAGATTGTTGCGAAATCTCCAAGCTCCAGGTCCCCAACTGGACTTTACAAAACAGCAAGGAAACCTAAAAGCCAGTTTCCTGCAAATAAAAGAATCCTCCTGGAGCATTTCAACCTGGCTGGTTGACAATCCTGGGCGACATACACCCTCACAGCTGATTGCACTGTCACACCCCTAAATGGGTTTTTATTGCAAAGCGAAATACAACAGTATGCAATGGGTGTATCTCACTGTAACATATGCAGACAGGGCCGCAATTAACTCTTTTCCCCCTAAATGGGTTTTTATTGCAATGCGCAACACAACAGTATACAATAGGTGTATCTCACTGTACCATATGCAGACAGGGCCGCAATTTACTTTTTATCCTCTAAATGGGTTTTTATTGCAAAGCGGAATACAACAGTATGCAATGGGTGTATCTCACTGTACCATATGCAGACAGGGCCGCAATTAACTTTTTTTCCCCTAAATGGGTTTTTATTGCAATGCGCAATACAACAGTATGCAATGGGTGTATCTCCCTGTAACATATGCAGCCTAGGCCGCAATGAACTTTTTTTCCCCTAAATGGGTTTTTATTGCAAAGCAGGATACAACAGTATGCAATGGGTGTATCGCACTGTAACATATGAATAAAAAAAATCAGAAAAATAAAAGTCACAGTAAAATATGAAGGACATTTTTTTTTTTTTAATGCAAATTAAGCAGACACATATGCACTGAGCTTGCAGGAAATGGCCGCTACACACCGCACGCCTAACAGGTTGGATACTGTTGTTATTCTATTCCACTATTGAATAAAAAAAAAAAAGCATTTGAATAAAAAACTGAAAAAAAAAATTTTTTCCCTAAATACTGAAAAATCATTATTTCCCCCTTACATTGGTGCTTTTTGAAGAGCAGGTTAGAAAAGCAGTGTCTGTCTAAAGACTGTATGTCAAAGTAAAATATGAAGGAAAAAAGTTTTTTTTTCTTTTTTAAATGCGCGCCTAACAGGCTGGATACTGTGGTTGTTCTATTCCACTATTGAATAAAAAAAAAAAAAAAACCCATTTGAATGAAAAACTGAAAAATATTTTTTTTTTCCCTAAATACTGAAAACTAATTATTTTCCCCTTACATTGGTGCTTTTTGAAGAGCAGGTTAGAAAAGTAATGTCTGTCTAAAGACTGTATGTCAAAGTTAAATATGAATATATATGTTTTTCTTTTTTAAATGCAGATTAAGCAGACACATATGCACTGAGCTTGCATTAAATGTGCAGCACCGCACTCCGCCCACCTAACAGACTGATAAAAGTTTTTTTTTCTCCTTTCGCTTCCTCACTGGGCTCAGGTCAGGGCATAAAGATTGTGCACTGCACCCCCACACAATACAATCAATGTAGATCGCTGTCTGATTAAAGAAGATTGTTCCTATGCTTTTCCCTCAAAGCAATATCCAGCCTGACCCTACAATAATCTCCTATCTCCTAATCTCCTCAGCAGCATCAGGAACCTCTCCCTAGTATAGTTATAGCAGAGTGACGCGCGGCGCTATGTGACTCCAGCTTATATAGACTCTGGGTCACATGCTGCACTGGCCAATCACAGCCATGCCATTAGTAGGCATGGCTGTGATGGCTTCTAGGGCACACTAGTTAAACGCTTGCTGATTGGCTGCCTTGCACCTGTTGAAACCGTGCCATTAAAACTGCGCAAAAACATCAAATAACATTACCGAACAACGGGCAGTACCCGAACATACAGTGAAATGTTCGGGTCCGGGTACCGAATACTAAAAAATCCGGTATGAACCTGAACAATACAGTCCGGGTTCCCTCAACCCTATTTAACATCTTGCCTTTGAATAGATGACCAACGAGGGATACTCTAAAGCCCCGTACACACGTACCGATCGTCGTCATACAAACGTCGGCGGACAAAAGATCTGCCGATTGTACGCTTATTAGTATGGTGCCTCCGACAGCTGTCTGCGCACATTCTGCGGACAAGAGTCTTTCTTGCAAACATGAAAATTTTTGTATGCCGACACCAGAACGGACGATTGTTCGCCAGTCAGTACAGAAATCAGCCGACAGACCGCAGATTTGCAAGACTGGGCATGCTCAGAAAAGAAAAAACACAGGGAAAGTTAACCATTACATGACATCACTTCTGCAGTCAGCTGAAGTCGGCGGACAAAATTCTTGTGCTGTCTTTGCACTTTTCAACAGACATCGACATCCCGGGGAGAAAAGACGAACGTTTGTATGACGACGATCGGTACGTGTGTACGGGGCTTTAGGGATATCCAGTTGGTGAGTAATAATTTGGAAGTAAAAGGTTCTAATGCTTGTATGGGTGTAAACATTCTGATGGTGAACAGAGGACCACACCTCCAATGCGTAATAAAGAAATATGACCAGCGCTACGGACTAAATGTTTGGGAGGAAGATAATAAAGATAGAGGTGTAAGCTGCCCCAATCAAACCTTAAGTGTAAGGTGCAAGTGTTAAAAGAAGTGTGAAGATTGGTGGTGGCGCTACCTATGAAATAAAAGCAACCGTATATAATGCCCCTTGTGACGTGAAAGGGGAAATATATTGGTAAAAATAACCCACAAATGGTGCAATATCTAAAAAATAATAATGAATCGTGGATAAAAAGTGAGAACAGAGATATATTCAAATCAAACAATAAATGCAGGAAAAAAGTAAACTGATGGCGTGACAAAAGACCCACAACCGGAAATATGTGAGTGGTTTCCAAATAAACTATAAATGTGCCACGTACATATGTGTCAACGTAGGTGATAAAAATTATTTATGGTGAAAAAAAGTGGATAGGTGAAATTCCACGAGTGGCCACTAAGTGGCGCAAAATGGTTAGTACAACCTGTATGCTGATGTATGGGGATGTTCCTCTTCGTGATAAGCGAGCAGTCAGAAAGGTCAGCGGCGGGTGCCCTGAGTGCTCACATAAAAGGAAAAATACCCCATGGTGAATAGTAGTAACACACAGTTATACAAAAGCGGCGTAGTAGACTCACTCGTACAGTAGATCAGGATCAGAATAGTCATGTTCGCCGGGAGGCTTCCGCGTTCCACGGCCGACAACCGGAAGTGACGTTTGACGTCGGAGACTCCGCCCTACGCATTTCGTCACAATGACGTCAACTGGAGCGGCGTCAACATAGCGTACTCCCGGAATATTTATAGCCGCCCGTATCCAGGCAACGGAGGGGACGGAACAACACCGCCATCTTGCTACTCCCTCTCCGGAAGCCATATTACTCAGCCACTAGCTTAATTCTGGATGTGCAGGGGAACGGCCATACTTCATCATATCTGATCTATTTAATTAGTCCGAGTGTGCTACGAGCCTTTAGCATTCTAAAACATAACTTTATTGTGATCATATAAAAAACATGCTAAAAAAGCCCAGATTATGAAAAAATATAAAAAAGGTTAAAAAAAATAAAAACAAGAGGGCCATATCTGTGTATATATCATCATAAAACCTATATCATAAAGCATAAAAAATGTAAAGGAGAAGAAAAAATAAAAACTGAAAAATATATATGAGACATATATATATAAATATATATATATATAAAAAATTCCTCGAACCATACAGGACAGGTCTTATGCAGTCTATGTAAACAAGCAGGAAGCATAATCAAAAATAGATGTCATAATAGTGTAGCATCATAAGTGAGGATGGTTCAATACGGATAAGAACCATATCATTTAATAATAACTGTACAGAGGATTCAGGACATGGAAAAGTGTGTACATATACGTGTGTCAATGTTACTGGATGGGGAGGAAAAACACACGGAGAAAAATGCTACCAGAAAAGATGGTATATACCAATGTGTCAGTGATCAGTGATGTTGGATGAGAAGGTCAGATGACATGAGAAGAGGGAAAAAACGAAAAGTCTGGATATATATCCAAAGGTGGGTACTAATGTGAAAGGAAAGTGTAATAAATACATTGAAAAAAATATGTGCAGTGCGGAGCATAATGCATAAAACCTAAAAGAGTAACAAAGTAAAAAGTAAAAAATAAAAAGTGAAAAAGTATAAACCTTTTTTGGGTTAAAACTGATTAGCTAAAAGACCAAGAGAATATATATTATGTATAGTTTAAAAAGAAAAAAATTATAAATAAAAAGATGAATCCATATAAATATATCGAGGAGGGCATAGATGTGATATTAGGAGGAAGTCAAAGATGTGTTCAAAAAATGAGGATGAAGCACTAAAATATATGTACTTTTAGATTGTAAAAAAAAGGGGGGTCCCGTTGATGCTGGATGAGAAGGGTAGTCAAAACATACCTGTGTGTAAAAAATTATAACAAAACAGTATGTTTTACGATTAAAAGACATTGATTAAAATCAATAAACAACTGATAGAAAGCCAAAAAACATTTTTCATCTGTAAAAACGTCTAGTTGTAAAAAAGACTGGTTTTAAAAAAGACTTTCTTTAAAAAGGACTTTATAAAAGGACTGGTTTTAAAAAAAGTTTAAAAAATGAGTAGGGAGGATAAAAGATAAAAAATTGGATGTTTATGTATCTGTAATAAAGCAGTTCAGGTCTATGTCAGTATTTAATCCTTCGGGCCGGAGAGATCTCATCAAATAAATCCACTTGGTTTCATTACGTGAAACCATTCTGCGTTTATTACTACCTCTCCAGTCGTCTTTGATCTTGTCTATCCCATAGAATATAAGGCCCGAGGGATCCTGAGCATGTGCCTCTTTAAAGTGCCTGGAAAGAGTGTGTTTCTCAAACCCCTTTCTAATGTTTTTGACATGTTCACGTATCCTAACGTACAACTGTCGGGTAGTTCTTCCGATGTACTGTAAGTGACATGGGCACTCAATGACATATGTCACATAGGAGCTGGTACACGTGATAGTATCTTTTATCCTAAACACCTCTCCTGTAGTGTTGGAAGTAAAGTTGGTGATCTTTCTCGGCTGCTTTTTGTTCGTTCTACACGGTAGACATTTCTTACATCTGAAAAAGCCATTAAGGCTAGTCGGAAGGGTGATCCGTTTTGGAGGGTTAATCACATTTTTCACCAATCTGTCTCTTAGAGTTGGGGCTCTTCTATATATGAAGGTAGGTTTCCTTGGTAGAATTTTCTTTAGTGTTTTGTCTGCTGCAAGAATCGGCCAGTGTTTTTTGATTATTCTCTCGACCTCTTTGTGCTGTCTATTAAAGCCGGTGATAAAGGCAAGTTCATAGTTGTTCTTCTTTTCTTTTTTATCTTTATCCCTTATGAGTTCCTCCCTGTTCATATCTCTCACTATTTCCTTAAGGTTTCTCATTTCCTTCTTGTTGTATCCCTTCTCAATAAATCTCTCTATAAGGAGATCAGCTTGTATATCATAATCCCGGGCATTACTACAGTTCCTACGTATACGTAGCAACTGTCCCTTGGGGATACTCCCCAACCATTGAGGATGGTGACAGCTCCTCTTTGGTATGTAGCCGTTCTTATCGGTCTTTTTAAAAAAATGTCTTGCTGTAAATATTTCCATCCTGTTTGAACAGCTCTAGGTCCAGATAGGATATTTTTTGTTTGTCCCAGTTCCCTGTGAACGATAATCCATATCTGTTTCCACTAATTTCGTCAAAGAAAGTCTGTAAACTTTCAGCATCCCCTCGCCAAATCAGGATAATGTCATCTATATATCTCTTATAGTATTGCAAGTTGGGTCTTTCTACACTAAAAATCTGTTCTTCCTCCCATTTCTGCATAAAGATGTTTGCAACACTAGGTGCATATTTGGCTCCCATCGCGACACCCTTGGTTTGTTCGTAATACTTCCCCTTATACCAAAAATAGTTGGAATTCATGGCCATTTGCAGGCCCTCAAGAATAAAGTGCATCTGTGCTTGTCTGAGCTCAGTGTATTTGTGCAGCGCCCAGTCAACACTATCTAACCCATCACTCTGTATGATGTTAGTATACAGGGAATTTACATCAATAGTTACCAGAAGATCTTCTTCTGTAACGGTTAAGTTTTTAATTTCATTTAGTAGTTGTTTACTGTCCCTAAGATGCCCCTGATAAGAATTTGGATAAGTTCGAGGCCTATATTGATCTTCAAAAATATATCAGAAAGATTAATATAAAGAAATTCTTTGAGATTAAGAAAAACAAAACCACCCCTCCGGCACCCACCAAATTTAAACACACTGTCTTAAAAAATAAATCGACCTTCAATCCTAAAAATCCACAAAACGAAAACCTGGAAGTGTTCAAACGAATGGTAGAGGATGAGATTAGGAACTTGAAAATTGAGAGGAGGAAAGAGAAGAATATTTGGGACACAATAAGAAAACTTGAAAAAAAGAAGGGGATTGTCATCAGACCCGCAGACAAAGGGGGTGGTTTAGTCATTTTAAACCAAAAAGAATATGAGGAGGAGTTGGAAAGGCTATTAAGCGCAGAAGACACGTACAAGAAACTTTGTGGAAACCCTAAGATGAGACTACAAAAAGTTTTAAAGGATTTTATTGCAAAAGGAAAGAGGATGGGCATTTTAAACAGTAAGGAAGCGGAATATCTCCAGTTGGAAGAAGCAAGAACTCCTATTATTTATTTATTTTTTACCCAAGATTCATAAAGATGAAAAAAAGCCCCCAGGACGCCCTATAGTGAGTGGCATCAATTCGGTGCACTCACATCTAGGGGAGTATTTGGATAAATTCCTGCAGCCCCTGGTACCCAAGGGGAGATCGTATCTTAGGGACAGTAAACAACTACTAAATGAAATTAAAAACTTAACCGTTACAGAAGAAGATCTTCTGGTAACTATTGATGTAAATTCCCTGTATACTAACATCATACAGAGTGATGGGTTAGACTAAACCACCCCCTTTGTCTGCGGGTCTGATGACAATCCCCTTCTTTTTTTCAAGTTTTCTTATTGTGTCCCAAATATTCTTCTCTTTCCTCCTCTCAATTTTCAAGTTCCTAATCTCATCCTCTACCATTCGTTTGAACACTTCCAGGTTTTCGTTTTGTGGATTTTTAGGATTGAAGGTCGATTTATTTTTTAAGACAGTGTGTTTAAATTTGGTGGGTGCCGGAGGGGTGGTTTTGTTTTTCTTAATCTCAAAGAATTTCTTTATATTAATCTTTCTGATATATTTTTGAAGATCAATATAGGCCTCGAACTTATCCAAATTCTTATCAGGGGCATCTTAGGGACAGTAAACAACTACTAAATGAAATTAAAAACTTAACCGTTACAGAAGAAGATCTTCTGGTAACTATTGATGTAAATTCCCTGTATACTAACATCATACAGAGTGATGGGTTAGATAGTGTTGACTGGGCGCTGCACAAATACACTGAGCTCAGACAAGCACAGATGCACTTTATTCTTGAGGGCCTGCAAATGGCCATGAATTCCAACTATTTTTGGTATAAGGGGAAGTATTACGAACAAACCAAGGGCGTCGCGATGGGAGCCAAATATGCACCTAGTGTTGCAAACATCTTTATGCAGAAATGGGAGGAAGAACAGATTTTTAGTGTAGAAAGACCCAACTTGCAATACTATAAGAGATATATAGATGACATTATCCTGATTTGGCGAGGGGATGCTGAAAGTTTACAGACTTTCTTTGACGAAATTAGTGGAAACAGATATGGATTATCGTTCACAGGGAACTGGGACAAACAAAAAATATCCTATCTGGACCTAGAGCTGTTCAAACAGGATGGAAATATTTACAGCAAGACATTTTTTAAAAAGACCGATAAGAACGGCTACATACCAAAGAGGAGCTGTCACCATCCTCAATGGTTGGGGAGTATCCCCAAGGGACAGTTGCTACGTATACGTAGGAACTGTAGTAATGCCCGGGATTATGATATACAAGCTGATCTCCTTATAGAGAGATTTATTGAGAAGGGATACAACAAGAAGGAAATGAGAAACCTTAAGGAAATAGTGAGAGATATGAACAGGGAGGAACTCATAAGGGATAAAGATAAAAAAGAAAAGAAGAACAACTATGAACTTGCCTTTATCACCGGCTTTAATAGACAGCACAAAGAGGTCGAGAGAATAATCAAAAAACACTGGCCGATTCTTGCAGCAGACAAAACACTAAAGAAAATTCTACCAAGGAAACCTACCTTCATATATAGAAGAGCCCCAACTCTAAGAGACAGATTGGTGAAAAATGTGATTAACCCTCCAAAACGGATCACCCTTCCGACTAGCCTTAATGGCTTTTTCAGATGTAAGAAATGTCTACCGTGTAGAACGAACAAAAAGCAGCCGAGAAAGATCACCAACTTTACTTCCAACACTACAGGAGAGGTGTTTAGGATAAAAGATACTATCACGTGTACCAGCTCCTATGTGACATATGTCATTGAGTGCCCATGTCACTTACAGTACATCGGAAGAACTACCCGACAGTTGTACGTTAGGATACGTGAACATGTCAAAAACATTAGAAAGGGGTTTGAGAAACACACTCTTTCCAGGCACTTTAAAGAGGCACATGCTCAGGATCCCTCGGGCCTTATATTCTATGGGATAGACAAGATCAAAGACGACTGGAGAGGTAGTAATAAACGCAGAATGGTTTCACGTAATGAAACCAAGTGGATTTATTTGATGAGATCTCTCCGGCCCGAAGGATTAAATACTGACATAGACCTGAACTGCTTTATTACAGATACATAAACATCCAATTTTTTATCTTTTATCCTCCCTACTCATTTTTTAAACTTTTTTTAAAACCAGTCCTTTTATAAAGTCCTTTTTAAAGAAAGTCTTTTTTAAAACCAGTCTTTTTTACAACTAGACGTTTTTACAGATGAAAAATGGTTTTTGGCTTTCTATCAGTTGTTTATTGATTTTAATCAATGTCTTTTAATCGTAAAACATACTGTTTCTTATAATTTTTTACACACAGGTATGTTTTGACTACCCTTCTCATCCAGCATCAACGGGACCTCCCTTTTTTTACAATCTAAAAGTACATATATTTTAGTGCTTCATCCTCATTTTTTGAACACATCTTTGACTTCCTCCTAATATCACATCTATGCCCTCCTCGATATATTTATATGGATTCATCTTTTTATTTATAATTTTTTTCTTTTTAAACTATACATAATATATATTCTCTTGGTCTTTTAGCTAATCAGTTTTAACCCAAAAAAGGTTTATACTTTTTCACTTTTTATTTTTTACTTTTTACTTTGTTACTCTTTTAGGTTTTATGCATTATGCTCCGCACTGCACATATTTTTTTCAATGTATTTATTACACTTTCCTTTCACATTAGTACCCACCTTTGGATATATATCCAGACTTTTCGTTTTTTCCCTCTTCTCATGTCATCTGACCTTCTCATCCAACATCACTGATCACTGACACATTGGTATATACCATCTTTTCTGGTAGCATTTTTCTCCGTGTGTTTTTCCTCCCCATCCAGTAACATTGACACACGTATATGTACACACTTTTCCATGTCCTGAATCCTCTGTACAGTTATTATTAAATGATATGGTTCTTATCCGTATTGAACCATCCTCACTTATGATGCTACACTATTATGACATCTATTTTTGATTATGCTTCCTGCTTGTTTACATAGACTGCATAAGACCTGTCCTGTATGGTTCGAGGGATTTTTTATATATATATATTTATATATATATGTCTCATATATATTTTTCAGTTTTTATTTTTTCTTCTCCTTTACATTTTTTATGCTTTATGATATAGGTTTTATGATGATATATACACAGATATGGCCCTCTTGTTTTTATTTTTTTTAACCTTTTTTATATTTTTTCATAATCTGGGCTTTTTTAGCATGTTTTTTATATGATCACAATAAAGTTATGTTTTAGAATGCTAAAGGCTCGTAGCACACCCGGACTAATTAAATAGATCAGATATGATGAAGTATGGCCGTTCCCCTGCACATCCAGAATTAAGCTAGTGGCTGAGTAATATGGCTTCCGGAGAGGGAGTAGCAAGATGGCGGTGTTGTTCCGTCCCCTCCGTTGCCTGGATACGGGCGGCTATAAATATTCCGGGAGTACGCTATGTTGACGCCGCTCCAGTTGACGTCATTGTGATGAAACGAGTAGGGCGGAGTCTCCGACGTCAAACGTCACTTCCGGTTGTCGGCCGTGGAACGCGGAAGCCTCCCGGCGAACACGACTATTCTGATCCTGATCTACTGTACGAGTGAGTCTACTACGCCGCTTTTGTATAACTGTGTGTTACTATTATTCACCATGGGGTATTTTTCCTTTTATGTGAGCACTCAGGGCACCCGCCGCTGACCTTTCTGACTGCTCGCTTATCACGAAGAGGAACATCCCCATACATCAGCATACAGGTTGTACTAACCATTTTGCGCCACTTAGTGGCCACTCGTGGAATTTCACCTATCCACTTTTTTTCACCATAAATAATTTTTATCACCTACGTTGACACATATGTACGTGGCACATTTATAGTTTATTTGGAAACCACTCACATATTTCCGGTTGTGGGTCTTTTGTCACGCCATCAGTTTACTTTTTTCCTGCATTTATTGTTTGATTTGAATATATCTCTGTTCTCACTTTTTATCCACGATTCATTATTATTTTTTAGATATTGCACCATTTGTGGGTTATTTTTACCAATATATTTCCCCTTTCACGTCACAAGGGGCATTATATACGGTTGCTTTTATTTCATAGGTAGCGCCACCACCAATCTTCACACTTCTTTTAACACCTCCAATGCGGCCTTCAAAATCGAGTATGGCGTAGGTGGGGGGAGAACCAGAAGTATAGCTCCCAGTACACCCTGCAATGAACTCCCAAACATCGTTTTTTCCATACCTGCAGAGTTTTTCTCTGAGGAAGGTGGCCACCAAAAACATAATTGTTCCAGAATAACGGTTTTATATTACTTTTGAAAATTGGGGACCTCCATGCCAGCCATATTTTTGGATCTGTAGAAAAATGTTTTTTAAATCTAGCTCCTTTCCTTCCTCAAATGAAAGAGTTGATACTAAACTTAATATGTTTAAGGTAGGAATGAGAATTGTCGGTGGGAGAAGCATTTTGGTGTGGGCCACTCTACCTGCCCACGATATATGGAATCTTGCAAGGTCCTGAGTTTGCTTTCAAACTGTGTGCAGTAGAGCATTATCATTTTTATTAAATAATGAAATGCTCTGGGAAGTAACATGAATATCTAAGTATTTAATGCTAGAGTTAGGTACCCAGGAGAAACCAGAGGATGCTGAAATTAAAATGATACTAAGGACACACATTTTAATTTACATTCTCCTTCTATTTCTGTATGTGAATGATGTCACTGTAATTATTTTATTAAAAACAGCTGTCACATGACCCAGCTCTTTCCCAGCCTGTCTGCAGGGAAACATAAGCAGGAGAAGTTGCTAGTTCTCTGCTGTTGGTCACATGTTTAAAATAAAAAAATAAAAATAAAAAAAAGGATCAGCCCTTGGAACACAGAGTAAGAATAATTAATATCAATAAACTGTTTGAAATTGTCATCCCCGCCAGAGCTCCTGGATTAAGCGGTCATGTTAGTCAGCGGCCAGACCACGCCCCCTGCTTTATAAGCAGTTTCAGAAACAGTTTTTTTTTTCTTTTGAGGTAAAGGTTTTACATAAATAAAAGCTGATCATTGTAAGCACCCCTGCCAGTGGAAAAATGGTTTGTCTCATCTCTGTAAACTGATACATCTGGAAGAAAGCTTGTTCTTTTGAAAAACGTCAGGCTTACTGGATGGAAGAAAGAAAGCCTAAAAAAAGAAAACGAATACAGCAACCACATCTAAGAACTGGTAAGCTGTAATATAATAAATGTTTGCTTTTGAATTAAATACTGTTTTAACTATCCAGCATTAGCTGGGGAATGGCCTTTAAACTTGGACTAGTTCATTTACAATTGAGTGCAGTGCTAACAAGTTAAAGTATACCTAAATGCAAAACATTTTACAAGTTTAGACAGAGTAGGAATTGATTCGAACCTCTGTCAGTTCTTATTGCTGTCTGTGTCTCTGTTAGGGAGATTCACCTTTCTATTTGTCCTGTGTACCATTATCATTGAAAGTGAAAGTAAAAGAAAATCCCAAATGTTGGGTTGTCCCCAGAAAAGTAATAGAGGGGAAATCTTCCAATGGGGACACTAGTTCTGGTAACCTGGGGGTCACCAAGGATCAGTTCACACCTATGCAGTTTGCTTTTGGTAATTTCTGCAGTGCTTTTTGCTGTGGTTTTGTGCTTTTATACACATGATTTCACCACAATTTTGCCACAGTTTGCGTTTAGCATTTTTTATGCTTTTTTTTTCGGATAATTTGTTGTCAGGCAGATTAAAATACGCAAATTACAGAAAAATCACAGTAAAATTGCAGTAAAATCGTAGCAGAAACGCACTACATGCTTTTGTGCAGCTTCTCCATTAAAGTCTATTGAACCAAAAAAGTAAAAAAAAAAGCACGTTATGCATTTAAATAGATCCTGACCCCTTCCAAAAAACGCAGTGGCTGAAAAAAGCATAGATGTGAACGTGGTTCCATAGGAAACCATGTTGAATATACTGTAGTGCGTTTCTGCAAAATGCACCAAAAATGCATAGGTGTGAACCAAGCCTAAGGGATTTTCTTAATTTGCAGGGATTTCCACTCACTTCCTGTTTGGTTATGGGACAGGAAGTGAAGGGAAATCTCCCCAATGGGACACAGATGGCAACAAATGACAGGGGTTATAACAAGAGATGTATAGTAACTAAGTAGAACTACTTCACTACTGTACTTAAGTACGGAAAGGCGGTATCTGTACTTTCCTGGAGTAGAATTTTTTTCTCCTACTTCCACTTTTACTTCACTACATTTTTTCAATGATTTCAATACTTCTACTCCGATATTTTTTTTTTTGTGCTGCATAGTTACTCGTTACTATTATAAAAATGACCACTGCCAGAACAGTAGATGGGAGGTTTCATGAAGCTCAAAACATGTGTATTATCAGCGCATACGAAAATAAATGCTACTGTATGTATAAATAAAAGCTGCATTTGAAATAATAAAAAACAATGATGTTTAAACTTTTGACTTCTTTCTTGAATAACTACATAGCACAGTACTTGTACTTTTACTTTCAGTACTTGAGTAGCAATTTTTTTTTCAAAACTACTGGTACTTTTACTTTCAGTACTTGAGTAGCAAAATTTAAAAAAAAAAAACTACTTGCAATACTTAAGTACAAAAAATGTTGAATACTTTAGTACTTCTACTCAAGTCAATTTTTGATTGAGCACTTCCACTTCTACTCAAGTCACTTTTTGATCGAGCACTTGTACTTTTACTCAAGTATGGGTTTTGAGTACTTTATACAACTCTGGTTATAACCCTCCCTTACTCTATCCAAAATAAATAAAATGTTTTGCCCATAGTTCTACTTCAATTTGTTGTTAAAATATACTTACAGTTTAAAGTGTTTTTTGGTGTATTACCTTTTTCCTGGATGTCAATTGCTATGCTCGTCAGAAAAAACGAATTGTTATATTCATTCTGCAATAAGAAGAGGACATAAATATTTCATGAATACAATGTTATTTCAGGATACAAAATTCCAAATTGTCCATTTTATATTTTTGGATATCTGGAGATCAAACAGCCCCTCTTATTACAAGCGGCTCCCCATGATTCCGTCCTGTCCTCACTAGGGATAGGTTTCAGGTTCAGCTCTACCACAGGTTTGCAGTGAATCCTCCATGTTTGAGGTTCATCAGCCCGGTGAACTAATGCAATTCTTTGTAATCATAATGCACTGCACGACTTTTGAACTTAAGTAATTTGGCTTAGAAGGACCGAAACTGGGGGCTTGACCAATGTAGAATAGATGTCCCCCCAAACTCTTAGGCTGCTTAACGCCAAAGACTCCGCCCCCATTCCATAAACCTTTTCCTTTACCTAAATAAATGAGACCACACCGTGCTTGGAGTTAATTGGCCACAGCAGCCATTTTATTAACCCTTTTACCTTAAAATTAACATAAGGAGAAAAACATTCCTTAAAACATAAAACAAATCAGTCATTAAGCCTGTTTGTCTTTGAGGCACCCCCAAATAATTCCAAATCCTGCACTGCGGGACCTGTGCCCTAATAGGCCTCCAGCCGCGTCACCGGCTCGGAGACAAACCACTCCCCGCAGTGCCACCATTTTGAATTCCATTTAAACTGACATTAAATGGAATGCGCCATAGGGACCCATACCAACGATGAGTCCCAACCATACCCTTATCCTAAACTGTTCACCTCCCCCGCCAGCAAAGACCAACAAAACGCCAACAGCACCCAAGGGTGACACCTTACCCTTGCGTGCCCCTCCAAACCCTCAAGGCTCGCTGGATCCCATCCTGCAATCCCAGAGACCACAAATCTATACCCACCGCATTGAGGTGCACTCCGTCACCCCGCAGATACCGCCATGTGTCCACTTCCAACTCCAAGTGGCGGACCACCAACCCACCATTCCGACCAACAAAGCGCCCCACCTCCTTGTTCAACTTGATCCGAGCCTTATTAAGCCGCGCGACCGACCTGGCCATGCGCCAGGACGTGCGGGCCACCATATCTGACCAAACTATAAGCAGCGCCAGAAAAGCCGTGCGCAGCCGCAGGAAATCCAACTTGATGTCCGTGATCAAGGCCCGCGCGGACCTGGCCCCCAAATCGTTGCCCCCGGCATGCAGCACCAAAACATCCGGCTGCCTGTCCAACCGGGCGAAACGATGAACTTCCGGGAGGACCCTGCCCCAAGTAAGCCCTGGTACCCCCATCCACCTGACACAAGCTTCCTGCCGAGAGAAACCAAGCTGTCTACCAGTAGGACGCACATCAGCTCTCCGGGCCCCCCAGAAAACATACGAGTGTCCCAAAATCCAAACAAGGCAGGGGTCCAAACCTATAAGAAAAAGGGGAACAAAAAACACCAACCAATAATCAGACAACCATCCGGGCCCCCCAGCGATACAAACCAACACCCGCACACACATTACACCAACAGCTGTGGACGTACGTACAACAAGAACCTCCTGGACTCCCAGCGCCCAATGCGTTTCACCGCATCATCGTTCAACCCCCAGCGCGCGGCCTCCGTGGCCGCCCCGATCCGAAAGGAATGAGACGCAAACTTACTGGCATCCAAACCCAAAGAGCGCACACATTTTCTGAACACCGAGATGAATTGAAAACGAGATAACGACGACCCGTCCGCGTGCATCAAAAATGAACCGGGCCGCGGAGGGCGGATTGCCCCATAAGCCTGAACCGCACCCACCGGGCACAGCGGTGAAGACGGCACCACGAACAACCGGACACGGACCCCCCTGCCACTCTGGTCCGTTTTCGACCTGCGAAGGAGGATAGTAACCCCCTCCCAAGCCCCCCGACACCGTCCGGGAGGAGCTGACCAATTTCCCAATCCGGAAAGCCCCGAAAAAAGCGAGAGAAAAGGCCACCTTAAATAACGCCACCTCGTAACACGAGGTGCAGTGCACCCCCAATTGCATGCACACGTCCTGCAAAAGAGCGAAGGACACCGGGAGCCTCGAGTCCCGCCGCCGATGCGCCCTGGAATAGCCTTTCAACGCCTGTCGTACCAAAAAGTCCTTCGTGAAGTCCTGACAACCCAAAAATTTAAACAGAAAGGCCAAGCCGGACAACTTGCGCGCCCCAGCGGAAGCCGACGAGCCCCTCTCAAAATAATCAGAGATAAACGAAAGTAACACCCACCTGACCTTCGGACCCCGAGGATCCACCGCCGCCACCCGCAACACCTCCAGCCACTCCAACCATACCTTGCAATATGCCGACCACGTGGACTCGCTCACCGACTTCTTGATCCATCCAGCGAGGACCCCAAGGCAATCCCCCACAGCCACTCCGGACACGGGACTCCGCGTTGCTCCGCTGCCGGTGCCAACTCCCGGAATCTGTCCCACTGAAACCGAGACAGCGCTTCAGCAATATCATTATGAACCCCTGGAATGTGCACAGCATACAGGAAAACATTCAACTGTAGACACCGCAAAACCAAGTACCTGAGGAGGCGCACCACCGGCTGAGAAGAAGCGGTTGATGACCTGGACCACCCCGAGATTGTCGCAATGGAGACGAACCTTCAAGTTCCTGAACTCCGCCCCCCAAAATTCCAGAGCCACCACCACTGGGAACAGTTCCAGCAGAACCAAGTTGCTGACCAACCCCGCCACCTGCCACTCCCCCGGCCAAGGGGCGGCGCTCCACGCCCCTCGGTGAAAAGCCCCGTACCCAGCCGAACCAGCTGCATCAGGAAACAGCTCCAAATCAAAGTTGCTAATCGGCCCGGCCAACCACAAGGATCTACCATTGTACGTGGCCAAAAAACTGTGCCACAGACGCAAGTCATCCCTGTGTTCCCTGTTGAGCCTGACAAAGTGAGTGGGCAATTTCACCCCAGAAGTCGGCAGAAAACCCGGCCCATGGGCATAATGCGGCAGGCAAAATTCAATTTACCCAGCAACGACTGCAAGCTGCGCAACTGAATTTTGCGCAAGCCCAGCACCCCCTCAATTTCAGCTCTCAAAGCCCCCAACTTGTCCTCCGGCAGGCGACACTCCATGGCTTCCGAATCCACGACAATGCCCAGGAAGCTGAGCACCGTGGTCGGGCCCTCCGTCTTGTCCGGAGCCAAAGGAATGCCGAAACGCCCCGCCACATGCTGCAAAGTGGCGAGCAGGATCGCACACCCATTGGAAGAGGGCGGGCCCACACAAAGAAAGTCGTCTAAATAGTGGATCACCGAATTCACCCCGGAAACATCCCTAACCACCCACTCCACAAAGGAACTGAAGGTCTCAAACAACGCGCCAGATATGGAGCAGCCCATAGGAAGGCAGCGATCCACATAATACGCCCCTTGCCACCAGCAGCCCAGCAACCGAAAACTATCCGGATGAACTGGGAGCAACCTGAACGCCGCCTCCAAGTCAGACTTAGCCATCAAGGCCCCCCGCCCATAACGTCGCACCCAGGCCACCGCGGCGTCAAAGGAAATGTAAGACACCGCACAGGCCTCCGGGTCAATTGCGTCAATCACGGACCCACCCTTTGGGAAGGAAAGGTGGTGAAAGAGGCAGAACTTGTTGGGTTCCTTTTTGGGAACCACCCCCAACTGCGAAATCACCAAGTCTCGCACCGGCACCTCAGAGAACGGGCCCGCCATGCGACCGAGAGCCACTTCTTTGTTCAATTTATCCAACACCACCAAAGGGTGTCGCAAGGCCGAACGCAAATTCCTCGCCACCGGAGGCACCGAGGCCAAAGAGCAAGGGATATGAAAACCCACCGCAAAACCCTCCCCCAGAAGTCGGGCAGCCGCCCTATCAGGGTACCTATTTAGAAAAGGCCGTAGCCTTTCCACCCTCACCGGCGTCATCCCCATTGTACGAAGACTCTCCGGAACGCCCCTTACCGGACTTAAAACACGGAGACAAGGAATGGGAACCCCCGCAACCGGAGAATTCATGTTTGAAGCGACAGGCGCCACCGAACTTACAGGAACCCTCATTAAATTGCAAGCAGAAACCCCTTTTCTTCGCGGCCGGCTGTCCCGGGGTCGCAGAAGACATGAGCCGCATCCACAGGCTGATGTCCTTGTGGTCCCACCGCAAGGACGGCCTAACCGCCTTCCGCTGCCGGAACTGTTCGTCGTACCGCAGCCAGGCCGACCCCCCATACACCCGATAGGCCTCCCCTATAGCGTCCAGGTAACAGAAAAGGGCCGAGCAGTGTTCCGGCGCCTTTTCCCCTATGACACCCGCCAGAATGGCAAATGCCTGCAACCAATTGGGGAACGTCCGCGGGATGAGCCGATAGCATCGCGCTTCTTCGTCCTCCTTCTTGCGCTCCTCCGGTTTAACCCTGTCCAGGTTGAACTTCTCGAGGGGCAACAGCGTGAAGATTTCCACGTACTCACCCTTCCAAATCTTCTCACGGACCTCCTGCTTCAAATGTGCCCCCAAAGGGCCCTCAAAACAAACATATACCTCACCTTTCGCCGAATCGTCCAGGCGAACCGCGTCCGCCTTCCCCTCCTCCGCCGTCCCGGTCTTGTTCACTACACACAGAATGCAGGGTTCAAGTGTGCACTACATACAGAGTGCAGGTTTCAGGGTGCGTTGCATACAGAAGGCAGGGTTTATGGGTGCGTTGCATACACAGTGCAGGGTTTAGGGGTGTGCTGCATATGAGTTCAGGGTTCAGGTGTGGGCTGCTTACAGAGTGCAGGGTTCAGGGGTGCCTCCCTTTTCCACCAAAGCACCCCATCACCCAGTACAGTCCCTCACTGTCAGTACTAGAATCCCTTTAAGACCCAGCAAAACTCACCTGACACAGCCTTTGCCTGGGAATCAACGGTAATTGGCCAGCTCACCCTTTAATCACCTGTATCAGCATACCATCAGTGCTTGTGATAGCGTTGTTACCGTGTGTGCTCCTGCTTGACCCAACTAATATCTGCCCTGTATACATCATGTATGACCTGGCTAGTTTTGACCCTGCTTTGCTTGCTTCTGATTCTGTACCGTTTGGACTCTGATCTACCTGTGTATGACTCAGCTTGTCTAGACTACGCTTTGCCTGATTCTACTATAGTGCCAGACTCAGCATTACTACTTGGCTGCCCTGAATCTCCTGTTACATCTGCAGAGGTGAACCACAAGTACCAGCCAACCTCCTGCTACATCTGCAGCGGTGAACCACAAGCACCAGCCAACCTCTACCTTCATCTGCAGCAGTGAACTACAAGTCCCAACTGACCTTCTCTCTTAGACCTGCTCATGGTATGTGCTCTTGTTTATTGAACTCTTTGCATATCAACACATCTCAACACATCTGAACTGGCTCTGAAAATCAGAGGGTTCAGATAATTATGGCCCCTCACACGGGCTTTTGGATCCGACCCACATGTCAGTATTTCAGGCAGACGGAATTGGATGCTCCATGCAGCCCTATGGAGCGCCGGATGTCAGCGGAGACATCTCCGCTGACACCTGCTGCTATCCGATCCTATCCATGAAATCCAGATGGATGGAAACCCTATTTTTATCCTTCTGGAGTATCGGATGAGAATGGACAGGTGGTCCGTTCTCATCTGATCTCCCCATAGAGGACAGCGGGGATCTGACAGCTCCGTCTCTGCACACAGAGCGGAGACGAGCTGTCATCCACCTGCCCAGCGGGGATCGGCGGATCAATCCCCTGCTAAACGGAACGGACTCCGGGTGCACCGCCTGTGTGAAAGGAGCCTCTTTACTACAGGGTGACCCCCAGGCTTGGGCCTTTAACCTGGAACCAAACCATCGGGTCCTGTTAACAGTAGATACCTTCTTTGAAGCCCTCGGGTTCCTATATGATGATCCAGATCATGCTGCTACTGCAGAATCAACCCTGCGTAGCTTACAGCAAGGGACTAATGCTGCTGAAATGTATTGTTCAGAGTTTTGCAGGTGGGCCTCGGATTCTGGCTGGAATGATATAGCTCTCCGCAGCCAGTTTAGAATAGGCCTTTCAGATGCAATTAAGGATGCTCTGGTCCACTTTTCCTACCCAGCCTCACTGAAAGAGGCTATGTGTCTAGCCATTAGAACTGACCGCCGGAGAGGAGGCGAGAACTCAATACAGCTGTGGCAAATTATGTACCTAAAATGCCACCTAATTATTCCACCTCCAGTGCCAGGTCTGAGGAAGGACCTATGCAGTTAGGCTCCACCAGATTATCTGCCCAGGAACACACACGCCAGCGTAACATGGGACTCTGCTTATATTGTGGCCTCAAGGGTTATAAGCTCCGTTCTTGCCCTACACGTCCGAGAAACTCCAGGATTGTGGGGAGGTCACCTTAGGTCTGCTTTCATCTCCCCAGGAGGACAATCGCATACTATTACCCGCTGTTATTCACTTTGGGATGGAGCTCATGAACTGCTGGCCTTTGTAGATTCTGGAGCCACTGAGAATTTTATTGATAAGACTCTGGTTACCTCTTTGTCCCTGGAAAATCATGCTCTAGATTGCCCAATCCGCCTGATTTCTGTGGATAATAGGCCTCTCTTTCAAGATCAAGTGCTCCAATCTACTAACCCTTTCCAGTTACAAGTGGGGGTTTTGCACTGAGAGAATATTTCATGCCTTGTCACTGACTCTCCATCCACTCCATTGATCCTAGGCCTTCCTTGGCTTCAGAATCACAATCCAGTAATTGACTGGCAAATGGAAATATTTTGGGTTGGTCCAATCAGTGTGTAAAAAAAAAACTGCATCCAGCACCATGTTCGATTTGCTGCCTGTCAAGTGGGAGTGAAACAGATTCCACTTTGATAAGGACTTTCAGAACATATTTTCTAAAGGAATTTCTGACACTTTACCTCCTCATCGCAGTTATGATTGTCGCATTGACCTCTTGCCTGACACTACACCTCCTCGAGGGAGAGTTTTTCCACTGTCTGAGCCAGAGAGAATCTTGCTTTGCAAGAGTATATCCAGGAGAACCTAGTTAAAGGATTCATCCATCCCTCTACTTCTCCCACAGGCGCAGGATGATTCCTTGTCCCGAAGAAGGATGGGGGACTGAGGCTTTGTGTTGACTACAGAGGTTTAAATAACATACTGTAACTGTTAAGTTACCGCCCTATATCTTTACTCAACACATGTCAAAATCTTAGCAAAAATCCTAGCAAGCCAATTGAAACATCTCATGCCCCATATCATACACCCTGATCAGATGGGATTCATCATAGGTTGGGAAGCCAGGGACAATGCAATCAGGACGATCCAATTAATACATTGGGCCCGCACTGGTCAGGAATCTTCACCTTACTTAATCTTATTGACGGACGCAGTAAAAGCGTTCGATCGTGAGGACTGGTCCTATCTGCGAATTGTACCAGAGACGGAGGCTGGGCCCGAATATTCTAACCTGGATTATGGCCCTTTACTCTAACCCCAGTGTGCAGGTTAAGGTCAATGGGCATCTCTCTCCCTTGTTCCTGATCGGAAATAGCACTAGACAGGGGTGTCCACTCTCGCCCCTTCTTTTCGCTCTGGTCCTAGAACCCTTTCTGTGGAAAATACGAGTGAACACAGATAAAAAAGGGCTTGAAAGTAGGCAATGTGGAACATAAACTTTCGGTCTACGCAGACAATGTGCTGTTTCACCTCACAGGCCCCCTGATCTCTGCCGGTCCTCATGCGGGAATTGGAGCAGTTTTGGATGCTCTCAAGTTTCGAAAATCAATCTTACCAAGTCAGAAATTCTACCCATTCAACTAACTCCAACTATGGCAGGTAGCCTTAAAGCCGCATTCCCCTTTACATGAGCCAAATACTCCCTGAGATACCTGGGTATTCAGTTTACAGACCGATTTGATACCATATATTCAGCCAACTACCCCAAGCTGCTAGCTGCAGTTAAACAAGATCTCCTGCACTGGAATATGACTGTTTTCACCTGGCTAGGTAGGGTAAACATCATAAAAATGAATATCCTCCCAAGGATTCTATTCTACCTGCAGATATTGCCTGTGCCCCTGCCCCACATCTTTTTCGCTCAACTATCTGGCATATCTGGGTTTGTGTGGAATTCGCAGAGGCCACGAATAGCCATGAGGGTACTGAAACGCTCAAAGTTAACGGGGGGTTTGGGTGTCCCAGACGTACATAGATATTATAGACCTGTAGTCCTCCAGAGGATTCTGAACTGGCATTTCCCTATCCACTCTAAACTATGGGTCTTAATGGAAAAGTATATGGCAGGCAGAAACTTATCATATGCTCCGTGGCTCTCTCGGGAGCACAGGGGTTTGTCAGACAGTATGTCCCCCTTGATGCTTCATGCACTTAAAGTGTGGGATCAGATCAACCGGCTTCTGGATTTGGCTCCCCCTGTCTCCCCGCTGGAACCACTGGGGAAATACCTTTTGGCTCCAGTTGCGGCAAATTTATAAAGAGGGGCAAGCTATTGCCCTATGAGATTTTGAGGGACTGACATGGAGACTCCAATGAACTTTTGGAAATATAGACAGCTGCACCATTATTATTATTATTATTTTTTTAACCACTTTCATACAGGGCAGTTACAGCCCCTTCCTGCCCAGGCCAATTTTCAGATTTTAGGGCTGTCGCATTTTGAATGACAATTGCGCGGTCATGCAACACTACCCAAACCAAATTGATGTCATTTTTTTGCCCACAAATAGAGCTTTATTTTGGTGGTATTTGATCACCTCAAGGTTTTTTTCTTTTTTGCTAAACAAATAAAAAGACCGAAAAGTTTGAAAAAAAAAAGTTTTTTTTTGTTTATTATAAAATTTTGTAAATTAAGTTTTTTTCCTGCCCTGACGAGCAATGATGGGTTGGCACTGATAATGAGACACTAATATGCAGCACTGATGGACAATAATATGCAGCACTGATAGGTAGCCCTGATATGCAGCACTGATGGGCACTGATAGGCGACACTGATGGGCACTGATAGATGGCAATGATGGGCACTGGTGGGTGGCACTGATAGATGGCAATGATGGGCAGCACTGATGAGGAGGGCACTAACAGGCTCCCTGAGCACTGATTAGCATCTCTGGTGGCCATGGGATGGGCATCCCTGGTGGCCCCGGGGTCGGGCATCCCTGGTGGCCATGGGTGGGCAATCTTTTGTGGCCATGGGTGGCATCCCCCAAGGGTCTGCACTGGTAATCAATGCTCTGATTACCAGCACAGACCCCCTCCCCCCATCAGGAGAGCCGCAGATTGGCTCTCCTCTACTCACGCCTGTCAGACGCGAAATGAGGAAAGCCGATCAACGGCAGTTCCTATTTACTATGTAACCAGCTGTGATTGGACACAGCTTATCACATGGTAAAGAGCCTACGTCATAGGCTCTTTACCGGGATTGGAGATGCAGTGTGTCAGAGTGACACACCGCACCACCGATCGCTGCTCTGCGCGCCCCTCGGGAGCGTGCAGAGCAGCCTATCCTGCTGGATGTCATATGATGCCCAGCCAGGATGGGACAACCACTTTGCGGCCGTCAATTTACTATATGATGGTCGGGAAGTTGTTAAGTACATGGTCGCTCAATATAAGAAATTACCTCCCTCACGTCCTTTGAATGCTTTTTCATAATGGAGGAACCTATGCCACGTATGGTCTCTGAACTTTACCAATGACTGGGCACAGCGGCCTCTACCTCCAAGCCCACATATGTTACAGGGTGCCCACTGACTTGGCCGGATATATCCTTCAACCTTTGAGTCATGTTGGAGGGACTGCAGAGGCCGTGGTAAGCTACTGCACTTATGGTGGGAATGCCCCAGGATTACGCCCTTTTGGGAGGATATAGGGACCCAGATCAAGGCTATTCTGGGCTTTGACATCCCCTTCTCTCCACTCCATTTCCTACTACATGTCCCTCCTATGCCGATTAGTCGGTATTGGAGGAGTGTGCTGCCTCACCTGTTAAATGCAGCCAACAGATTGCTCCATATATATTGGAAATGACCACAAATCCCTAGTCGGATGGAGTGGGTGAGAAAGGTGAATGAGATTAGGGAGGCTGAAAACTGGATTGCAACCTGTAGGGGCACCCAGGATGGTTTTGACAGTGCCTGGTTACCATGGCTGAATTACAATGATGACTTGGTTCAAATATTCCCCAGCTTGGATCAGGCACTGCTGGAACTGGTGGAGCCGTCCCTTTGGCAGCCTACCTGGTCCCAGAGGTAGAGAGGCTGATACCCCCCTTTTTTTTACATAGATGGGATGGAGGTTGAACACTCACCTCATAGGACAAAACTTTATATACTGGATGACGGCTTCCTGGCGTGGATGAAAACATCACACGAGTATGATCCTGAAATTCCTTCTCTTTTCTTTATTACTAATTCCTTTACCTTTATTAATTTGCTACTCTTCTCTTTTTGCTGTTGTTATACTGTCGGAATTTGGTTAATAGGCTTTCTAAGCGCAGCCAGACCGGACGGATGGTGTGGATGTCTTGCCAATAAGAGGAAGATCATCTCCCATGAGGATGCTGTTAGTCTTCTCCCTTCTTTTGCTTCCTCATAATGGTTTTGTTATGCTCTGGGTGGCTCCAGGCCTGGGGTGGTGTGTTGGGAGAGGTCAGCTGGAGGCGGTTATGGCCCCGCTCCTCTGAAGAGGGGCCTGGTACGGAGCCTCCCAAGATTAATTTAGTTCTTCACCAGTCTAGATAGTCCAAGATGGGAAGTTTATATCATTGGCGAGACTTTCCTTATCATGGGTGTCAGAGTTACTGTTATAGAAGCCATTCAGAGTTTTATAAGGGAGCACACTTGAATTGTAAATGACGTATAACCGCTTAATTCCTTTTGTTTTATATGTGTACAATTTTATATTGCTGAGTTCTTAAAAGTGGATTTCCATGTTACCTTATTAACAGCTATACCTGACTCTCAGGATTTTTTTGCTATAATGCATAACACTGTTCTAAATTAAAGATTATATAAAAAAATAAATAAGATAACAGTTCCCAATCTGTATCCTCTTCCTCTCATCACAGAGTTATTCTCCCAAATCCAGGGAGCCAAAATCTTCTCCAAACTGGACCTAAGGCGAGCCTATAATCTACTGCGCATCCATGCAGGAGACAAACGGAAGACGGGCTTTAACACCAAGGATGGCCATTATGAATGTCTTGTCATGCCTTTCGGATTCAGGAATGAGCCAGCTGTCTTTCAGAACTTTATAAATTACATTTTCTGTGACCTGTTGGGTTGCTTCATGCTTGAATACTTAAATGATATTTTGATATACTCTCCCAATCTTTAAACACATCAGAGGCATGTCTGCTCGGTATTGGCCCGATTGAGGACTCCCTATTTGTAAAGCCCGAAAAGTGTTTATTCCATGTCAGACAAGTACCTTTCTTGGGCTACCTCATTTCTGACACAGGCCTTACCATGGATCCAGCCAAGATTCAAGCCATTTTAGACTGGGTACCACCTTCAGATCTGAAGGCAATTCAGGTTTCCTGGGTTTTGCAAACTTCTATCGGAAATTCTTTAAGAACTTTGCCACCATTGCACATCCCATCACCTCTCTCACCAGGAAGGCTCCGACTAAGTTTAAATGGACTACTGAAGCCCAGGCAGCCTTTACTCAGCTGAAGAAAGCCTTACCTCTGCACCAGTTCTACACCATCCTGTTCATTATTTGCCTTTTATTGTGGAGGTAGATGCATCTGAGGTGGGGGTGCTTTTGTCACAAAAGGATCTTATAAATGCTGCCACCCACCCCTGTGCCTTCTTGCCCCGTAAATATTCCCCAGCAGAGCGAAATTATGATATAGGCAACAGAGAGTTTCTAGCCATAAAGCAAGTTTTGGAGGAATGGAGACATTGGCTGGAGGGAGCTCGCTATCCATTTATAGTTCTGACTTACCACAAGAACCTTGAAAACATCCGCTCTGCTAAAAGACTGAACTCACATCAAGCCAGGTGGTCATTGCTCTTCTCCAGATTTGACTACACAATCTCTTATCTACCAGGGCCAAAAAACATTAAGGCTGACGCCTTGTCTCAAAGCTTTTATCAGTCTCCTCCTCCGCTTCCTCCACAACCCATTATCCCTGAGGATAGGATTTTGGCTTTCACCCAGACTGATATCTCTGAGGCTTTGTTACCTGCACAGGCTGAGGCCCCTCCCTCCACTCCCTCTGGTATGCTTTTTGTGCCCCTGGCTCTTCGTTTACAGGTATTGCAGCAGGTACATGCATCGAAACCTGCAGCACATCCAGGATTTAGACAGACTTTTAAGATTATCTCTCGCAACCTCTGGTGGCCATTGATTAGGCAGGATGTGTTAGCCTTCGTCCAGGCCTATGAAGTTTGTGCCAGAAGCAAGAGCAGTACTTATAATCCTCCGGTCTCCTACGTCCTCTTCCGATACCTACCTGTCCATGGACCCATTTATCTAGGGTCTTTATCACTGACTTGCCTCCATCCCAGGGATGTTGCATGATCTGGGTGGTGGGTGGTGGTGGACAGGTTCAGTAAGATGGCCCACTTTGTTCCGCTTCCAAAACGTTACCATTGTTTCAGACCGTGGTTCTCAGTTTATAGCCCAGTTTTGGAAGGCTCTTTGCTCTCAGCTGGGGATTAAGCTATATCATATTCTTCAGCATATCATCCTGAGACATATGGCCAAACAGAAAGGACTCAGATTCTAGAGAAGACGATACGTTGTCTAATGGCCAATGATGATGTAGAGTGGGTCAACATCCTTCCGTGGGTGGAGTTTGCCTTTAATAATTGTGCCAGCATGTCTACAGGGACCTCTCCTTTCTTCTGCGTTTATGGATTGCATCTTCGTGTGAGCTCCTTTTGATCTTCCACCCTCCAATGTTCCAGATGCGAACACTACGATTGAAAATTTCTCTATAATCGTGCTATTCCTCGCTCTGTGCGGGCTTTTTAAGAGAATGGCTGAAAAGAGGCACTCAAGGCATCAGGATATAAAGTTGGTGACAAAGTGTGGCTATCGTCTAGGAATCTGTCCCTGCATATACCATCTCAAAAATTTGGCCCATAATCCATCGGGTCCTATGAAATTTTGGAGATTGGTAATCCTGTGGCCTGTAGATAAAAAATTCCCCCATTGGGGGCGTGACCAGATGTGAACGGCACTGGATGCTTGGATTCAGAGCTCCTTACCAACGGAGATTTCATCCGCTCCCATCCTCACTGCCAGAGTCGGGAAAAACGTAAAAACCATCATCAGCGACAGAACATCCTCAGAGGTGCCTGGGAATACCAATATCTTGTGCCCAGCCAACCGGATCGTCCATCGGCGGGACTCGTGGCCTACCCGTGGCCTACCCGCCTTCTCCTGCACTGCGCTTATAGTGGCCGGCATCGGCGGGCTGGGTAAGCTGAATATCCTCCTTCTACACAGCAGTGATCCTCCGAACTACATCCCACACCACCCAGGGAGCCCTGTAAAGACAATTTCCACATGCCCGGGCCTGCCGTGGCCGCCATCTTGGATTCAGACACACAATCCAGGGTCTCATAAAAGCTGATCTGCATTATTATCAAACCTGCCCCTCAACTATAATCACAGCCTCCTGCACTGGACCAGGATGGCTGCCTAAGCAAAGAGCTCCGCGTGTTGGGAGACATTACCTAGCTTTTCGGTGTATTTTTTGCCCTGCCAGGATGGTGAGAACAGGGCGCAGCGGCTCAGTGAATCGCACTCTACTGGACCCGGGGACTCAGCTCACGGGAAACATCCCCGCACTCTTCAGTACTCAACAGTCGGAGTTGCGCGTGGCCTCCCCCTCCCCCGTGCCCAGCTCCCCTGGAACTACTGCCGAGGCTCCATCAGCGAGTAGGCCTCTGTCAGATATGCACGCCCAGATGCTAAGCCTTCTGGACCTCCAGACTGTCGCTGCTATCATTAAAAACAATCTGGGTTCAGCCATTTCAGAGCTGACAGCGGAACTCAGGTTGGTCTCTGCGAGGCTGGGGGAGATGGAAATACCACAGTGGTGCATGGATCCGCCATCAAGCAGCTGCAGAGAGCCTCTGATGCCCCACTGCCCATCTCATCGAGATAAACCGACATATGGAAGACTTGGACAATCGGGGCAGGAGGCACAACATTAGGCTTTGTGGTCTCCCTGAGCGAGTCAAGCCCCCTGCCCTGGAAACAGCTCTAACTACAGTCTTCAACAATCTGCTTGAATGCCCAGCTGACACCCCGATCGATTTTGAGAGCGCCCACAGAGCCCTGCGTCCCAGAAGCGTAGATCAGGATCCCCCCGAGACGTGGTGTGCTGTCTGGTCAGCTTCCCCCTTAAGGAGTCCATCCTCCGCAAAGCCAGGGGAAGGGACCGCACTATCTTCGATGGGGCCGAGATCAAACTCTTCCAGGATCTTTCCGTCATCACCTTACAAAGCCGCCGGACTCTCCGCCCCCTCCTGGAGGCTCTTCGCACCAGAGGCATCAGGTACCGTTGGAGGTTTCCATTCTGTCTCTTTGCCACTGGTAGAGCCAGATCTGCTTCTCTAAGAGTGCCTGATGATCTCCCCTCCTTCTGCGAGGCTCTGGACATCCCACTGATTGATCTCCCGGATTGGTATAGTGCCTTGTATACCCCTGACCCATGGATCCCAGTTATGGCCTCTAACACCCCAAATGCACAGCGTCATCGCAACAGAAGACAACAGTCACACTCCAACCCCACACCTCCATGCTCAAGAGATGGACAACGGAGGGAACGCCTTGACCTGTGAGTTCTATGCTTCACCCGTGATGACTGCCTTTCTTTGCAATGCAATTCCCTGACCCCTCTACTGCTCTGCCCTTTTTCCCCACCTTGACTTTGAACAGCCTTCCCGGTCTGTCCCGGCCACTGCCTTTGTCTCCCCTTGATCCCTGTTCTCTGGCTCCCCCTGCCATCCGCCCTATGTCTACGTCCCTCCGGCCTCTTCTACACCGCAGCCGGTCTGCAACTGAACATCCTTGCTGACCAGCCCCACTGCCATGGCTACCTGAGGATCCTGCTGATGGATGGGGTCCCCTCTACTCCCGCAAGTCCGGGATGGATTTGGGGGAGAGGCGACTTTGTAAGCTAGGAACACTGTGACTCTTTGGGTGGTGACCGCTCCATGAGTAATTTTGCAAATTTAACCTTACTCTTTGGGTGGAACACTGGGCCCTACTGTCTGCCTCTTCTAGCAGCCCCCTGGCTCCCCCCTCCGGCGTGCGGGCCGAGGCGCCCTTTCCCCTCTTGTTGGTGCCCCCCCCTCCTCTTCCCTCGCATGGTCCTATGGATAACCCTGCTCACTAGCACTGTGCTCTCACTCTAGCAACCTATGCAGATTTTTACTAGTTCACTGTTTATATGCCTGCATTATACCATGTTTTGCTTTTATTGTCACATTCACAGTGTTTTTTTTTTCCCATCGCGCTCTGGCTGGACTGGGGGCCTGTGCGGGACTGGGGAGTGCGCCACAGACCCGTTGTCGTCTGTAGCACGCGACACTGATATCCTGGTTTCTGTGATAGTATGCAGTCCAGCACTTACCTGTAGAAGCCTTAGTGTCTCTCTGCTCTGAGTTGTATCAATGCTGGAGCTTGGGTGCCCAATCTCATCTCCCCATACAGCTTGCCGATGAATGGTGTCATCCGTCTTTTCATATACTGGGGTCCCCCCTCTCCCGCCGTACCCAGGGCTTTGGTAGGTGTTGCACCGCTGGGCATTCTGGCCATGACCCATCTGCCCCCCGAGTGGATGTTGCTGAGTGGGACATGCGGGGAGATGGGGATACCCATTGATCCGTGGGTGAGGGGGGCCAGGCTCTGCCTTTTCTGGTGGGATCTCTACCCTCGGCTACTGCCCGTGCTCCCCCTTACCGCCCAGGGTCCATTGATGCTTGAGGGTAGGGGTGCCCACCGCAACTCTTCTATGACTCCCCTCACTGGCAGGATTTGCCTATTATCCACCATGACATGTTATGCTATGCTTATGTAACACTAGACCTGCCATGGCTGAGGTCCGGGTCCTGGATAAGAGCACCCCTCCCCCCTCATGCACTGTATGGGTCGAGCGGTGTGGCCTTCGGGATGGGGCTTTGTGCCCCATCCCCTGGGCCATTACATATCTACCTCCTCCACAGGTAGTCTGGCTGTGCCCCCCCCCCCATCTTCTCTTCCTCCATAACCCCTTTCTTCCTATCCCTCTCTCTCTCTTTTTTTTTAAGTCCTCAGTTTTTCATGTCCCTCTCAGTCTGACACGCTGTCACATATTGTGCAGCTATTCTCACCATTGGCTCCTCTTCTCCCAGTAGGATTTGGAGTTTCCTCATCTCTTCTATAAAATTGATGTGCGGGATGAAAGCGGAGTGTCCCTCACTGATGAGTACTTAGGGCACTGTAGCAGGAAGTGGTCCTCATCCTCCAGGACCCCCTGGTCACACTGCTGGCACAATCTGCTCTCCCTGGGCTTGTACGTTTGTCTGTGCCGTCCTAATTCCATTTCCAGCCTGTGGGCGCTCAGTCTGTAAAGGCTCAGGGTCTGTCTGTCTTTGGGCTCTTGCAGCACCTCCAGGTATGGGGCCAGTTTGTAGTCTCTCTGCAGTGACTGGTAAACAGTTAGTTTCTTGGAGTTTATTATTTCATTTCTCCATTCTTCAACATATTTTTCTTCTGAATAATTTATGTTTTTTATTTGTGATTTTGTCAGGCCAGACTGTTGGGAGTTTGGGATAGACAAGGCGCTGATGAGTTGTTGCAGACCGCCAGGCTTGGGCTGGTTCTTATTGGTCAGTAGGGCCTTATGATGGTACGAGTCAGGACTGCTTTTTTGTAGATGATCCCAGAATGATAGCGCCCTCTTCTGTATTGCAAGAAGTAAGGGAAATCTGCCCAGCTCAGACCGGCAGGCACTGTTAGAGGTGCTCCGGTGGACTTGGAGGAGGTGCTTGCAGAATTCCAGATGGAATATTTCTGTCGGGCTTGAGTCCCATTTGGATAGGTCTGGGTAGGTGACAGGACCCCAAATCTCACTGCCGTAAAGAAGGATTGGGGTGATGACGCAATCAAAGATTCTAAGCCAGACTCTCACTGGGGGTTTTAGGTGAGACATTTGTTTTCTGATGGCATAGAAGGCTCTGCGTGCCTTGTCTTTTAGTGCCTCTATAGCTGGCTTGAATCTTCCTGATTGGTTGATTTCTAGGCCGAGGTAAGTGTAGCTGTTAGTTTCCTCAAGAGTGCGGTTGTTTATTGTAAATGAAGGGCTCTTTGTGTTCTTTTTTTGGAAGACCATGATTTTTGTTTTCTTTGGGTTGATAGGTAGTGCCCATGTGGCACTGTATTTATCCAGCACCTCCAGGCTGTCTTGTAGGCCTTTCTCTGTTGGTGACAGAAGGAGGTCATCTGCATACAGCAGGAACTTCACCTCGGAGGAACTTCACCTCGGTGTCATGCAGAGTCAGTCCAGGTGCTGGAGAGGATTCTAGAGCTGCAGCCAGTTCATTGATGTAGATGTTGAAGAGGGTTGGACTTAGACTGCAGCCCTGTCTGACTCCTCTGGCCTGCTGGAAGTGCTCTGTTCTTTTTCCATTCACCTTTACGCTGCAGCTGTTCTCGGTATATGAACCCTTGATGACATCATATGTTTTCCCTCCTATTACACTCTCCAATAGTTTGAGGAATAAGGCCACACTGAATCAAAGGCCTTCTTAAAGTCCACAAAACAGGCAAATATCTTCCCATGTCTTGTATTGTGGACATGGTTCTTGATCAGACTGTGCAGGGTGTAGATGTGGTCTGTAGTGCGATGGTTTGGCATGAACCCTGCCTAACTTCTGTGGAGGACGTTGTGTTGTGTCAGGAAGGTGAGGATCCGTTTGTTGAGGATACTGTTGAATAGTTTCCCTAATGTGCTGCTGACACATATCCCTCTGTAGTTGGCTGGATCATACTGGTCTCCACTCTTATGGATGGGTGTTATGAGGCCTTGATTCCATATTTTAGGGTCGTGACCAGCACTCAGTACCAGATTGAACACTTTACATATTGCAGCATGTACGTCTGGGGAGCCCTGCTTAAATCATTTCAGGCAGGATTCCATCCATCCCACTGGCTTTTTTAGTTTGCAGGTGTTGGATTTTCTCTGTTACTTCCTGTAGTGTAATTGGTACATCCAGGGGGTTTTGGAAGTCCTTGATTTTTTCCTCCATATCCTGTAAGTCTTTTGATGAGGTCTTTTTGTTCTGCAGTTAACTCCTCTTCTGGGATATCTTTGTAGAGGTTCTTAAAGTAAGTGAGCCAGATGTCGCCATTTTGGATGTGGAGGTTGTTTTTCCTGGGTGCTGAGCCAATATTCTTCCATATTTCCCAGAAAGAATTTTCCTGAAGTGCCTCTTCTAACTGTTGAAGGTTGTTGGAGATTAAGTTTTGCTTTTTCTCTTTAAGGATTTGTTTGTATTGTTTCTGAAGAATGCCATGGGCTATCCTTAGGTCGCTGTTGTCAGGTCTCTGTGTTTGTTATTGGAGGCTGTTCGTAAGGTGTTCCTTAATGCTTTGCATTCTTTGTCGAACCATTTATTGGATTGTTTGTTGAATGTTTTCTTGCAGTTGGCTTTTTTCAGCTGGGTTGTTTCTGCTATGGTGTGTAGTATATTATGGAAGTCCTTTGCTGCCTTGTTTACCCCTCGTGGGCTTACCTCATAGGTGTTTTGAAAGTTTCCAAGATGTTTTTTGATGTCGGCTCTGTTAGCTACCTCTCTGTATTTTGTGGCGGACTGTTTTGACCATTTAAATGATGGTGGTAGGTTGCTGAGAGAAGCCTGGTGGAATTTTGGAGATGGTTTATTTGACGATTTAATATATAGTATTAGTTGGTTTTGGTCTGACAGGTGTGTTTGTGGGGTGACTGTAAATGCATTGATGAGGGCAGGGTCCATATCTGTGATGGCATAGTCTACCACACTGCTGCCTACATGGGAGTTTAACGTGTATCTTCCCAGAGAGTCTCCCTTTGTACGGCCGTTGAGGATATAGAGCCCCAGACTGCGGCACAGATTCAGCAATTTTCTTCCATTTTTGTTGATTGTACTGTCATAGCTGTTTCTTTGTATCTGTATCAACTCGTGACCGTAATTTGCAGGGCCCAGTATGTACATGTTGCCATCAGAACTTGTATAGTCCTTTTCTCTTCCTGTTCTAGCATTGAGGTCTCCAAAGATGAGCACTTGTCCCAGGGATTGGACCTCATAGGACCTCATAAATATCTGGTCTGAAATATGGGGAATGTATGCTGAACATAAGTAGATATTCGACTGAGAGGCAAGGATTGAGCTACTTATTCTAATCCAGATGTGGCTCTCTCCTTTTTTGATTGCATTGATGTTGTCATGTAGCTCCTCCTTATACCAGACTAGTATTCCTCCTGAGCAGCGACCCTGTTTGATGTTTTTATCCTTTTGTGCGGGGACAGCGAATTCCCTATAGCCAATAGGTACTGTTGGTTTGTCCTGTGCCCGAGTCCATGTTTCCAGGAGGATTTGTATGTCTGTCTCACGTAGTCTTTGTATGAAGTCTGGATCGTTTACTTTGGATCTGAAGGCTGAAGCATTCAGACCCTGAATGTTCCAGCTACTAATTACTAAGGATTACATTTTGTAGTTATATACCTTGCAATGGGTAAATTTCCAGGGGCAAACTGGCTTTTGGGTAGTTGTCTCTGTCTTTTGTGCTTTTTGAGCTCATCAGTATATCGCATAATGTGCTGAGGAGGAGGGATCTTATCTCCTCCTCCTCCATTTCCCTGCTTTTTAGTCCTGGGGCAGGTGGTTTCCTCCATTCTTGCTATATTTGTGGCCCTGTTTTTCCCTTTAGTGTGTTGTATTGGGTTAGTGGTGGGGCTTGGGGTCTTGTAATTGTTTCTGTCTGAGAATGTTTTGTGCCAGGTTCAGGGTAGTGAGATCTCCCAAGAATAATGTCTTTGAATTCTCTCGCCAGGAGACTGACCCCTTGTTTGTTCAGATGTTTGTTGTCATAGAGGTGTTGGGGCATTATAAAAGGGTGTTGTGCCAGGTGAATGGAAGGTTTTGACCTGGTTTTGTCTGGCAGCTCTGTGTTGATTTGCTGGGCTATGTCATTTGATATATCCCTCCTTGGAAGAAGGGAGGACAGGATTACTTTGGACTGTGGAAATTTTTGTTGTGCAGTCTCTGTTAGTTGTAATAATTTGTCCACAATAATTCCTGCTGATCTTGGATGTTGTTTGTGCCTGTGTGTATGATATGTTTGGGGTTGGTGAAATATGGGTCGTTGATGACTCCTGTTGCCTGTTCAATTGTTGAACAGTGAATTTTGGGGACTCTTGTTCCTGGGAAGAGCCGTTTGGTGTTAAGGTATTTCCCATTTGAGTCTATTATTAAAACAATTTCAGGAGTTTGTTGCCTGTTCTTGTGGTTTGATGATGAATTGTTTGTGGTTTCCGGATTATTAGAGTCGTTTTAGCTATTGTTGGGCTTTGTAATGTTAATTTTTGGGAGTTGATGAGTTCCACTAGTCTGTTGTTTGCTGATGGGTACTTTGCCTGTACAGACCATAGCCTTTGATTCTTTTTCCTGGTTGTTGATCATCATTTGTGTTTTCTTGTTGTAGCTGTTGCATTGTAGATCATATTTCTTCTAGGATAGATTCCTGTTCAGATTTCAGTGTTTTCAGCTCTTCTCTTCAGCTGGTCATTAACATTTTTGTCACTTGACTGCCTTTGAAGCTTTTCTTTGAATTGTATAAAGTCTCTCTCGAGTTGAGTAGAGTTGAACGGACACCTGGATGTCCGTGTTCGGCGGGTTCGACCGAACTTGAAAAAAAAGTCCGGGTCCGTGTCCCGGACTTTTTCCGAACTTTACCCAGACACCGAGCCCCATTGAAGTCAGTGGGGACCCGAACTTTCAGGCACTAAAATGGCTCTAAAAAACCAATGGAAAGGGCTAGAGTGCTGCAAATGGCAGCAAAATGTAATTAAGAGCATGGCAAGTGCTCTGCAAACAAATGCGGATAGGGAAATAACTTAAAAAAACAGAAAAATAAAACAATTTTCTTCATCTGTGAAGGACGAGGCCCATATGGATTAGGAGGGAGGTTGAGGTGGCGGTGGATGTGGCGGTGTAGGTGGAAGCGGCGGTGGAGGGGGACGAGGTAGCCAACACTGCTTTTTTTTTTTAGTCATTTTAAATTAGGGTACACCCCAAAAGAGTGAGAAAGATCAAAAATATAACAATGGCTGGGTAAGGTCGGTATCCATCTCTATTCTGCACAAGGTACGGAAAAGTCCTGTGGGATCCATGCCTGGTTCATTTTAATGAACGTGAGCTTGTCCACATTGTCTCTGGACAGGCGGCTGCGCTTGTCTGTGATAACGCCCCCAGCTGTGCTAAATACACGTTCAGATAATACACTGGCTGCAGGGCACGCCAGCACCTCCAAGGCGTAAAGGGCAAGCTCAGGCCATGTGCCCAATTTGGAGACCCAGAAGTTGAAGGGGGCAGACCCGTCATTCACTACATGTAGGCGTGTGCACACATACTGCTCCACCATGTGGGTGAAATGCTGCCTCCTGCTAAGACGTTCCATATGAGCTGCTGGTGCTGCTGTTTGTTGTGGCGTGCTGACAAAGCTTTTCCACATTTCGGCCATGCCTACCCTGCCTTCTGAGGTGCTGGCGGTGCCCTGGTTGCGTTGGCGACTTCTTCCTCCTCCTCTGCCTTGGCCTTGTGCTTCCACTGTGGCCCCGCTGTCAGGTGGGAATGCCAGCAGCATCGCGTCTACCAGCGTGCGCTTGTACTCGTGCATCTTGCGATCACACTCCAGTGAGTGAAATAAGGACTGTACGTTGTCCTTGTAACGGGGATCCAGCAGCGTGGCCACCCAGTAATCAGCACAAGTTAGAATGTGGGCAACTCGGCGGTCGTTGTGGAGACACTGCAGCATGTAATCGCTCATGTGTGCCAGGCTGCCCAGAGGCAACGAAAGGCTGTCCTCTGTGGGAGGTGTATCGTCTGTGTCCTCTGTATCCCCCCAGCCACGCACCAGTGATGGCAATGAGCTGGCCTGGGTGCCACCCTGCTGTGAACATGGTTCCATCTCCTCCTCCATCTCCTCCTCCTCATCCTCCAGAACTGTGCCCCTGCTGGACAATTGTGTACCTGGTGTTTGTGGGTGCAGGAACCCACCCTCGGAGACACTTGTGAATGACTGCCCTGAAAGCCTTGGAAATGATCCCTCTTCCTCCTCCTCCTCCTGTGCCACATCCTCTTCCATCATCGCCCGAATAGTTTTTTCAAGGAGGCATAGAAGTGGGATAGTTAAGCTGACAACGGCGTCATCGGCACTGGCCATGTTGGAGTACTCAAAACAGCGCAACAAGGCACACAGGTCTCGCACGGAGGCCCAGTTATTAGTGGTGAAGTGGTGCTGTTCCACAGAGCAACTGACACGTGCGTGCTGCAGCTGAAACTCCACAATGGCCTGCTGCTGCTCGCACAGTCTTTCCAGCATGTGCAAGGTGGAGTTCCACCTTGTGGGCACGTCACATATGAGGCGGTGAGCGGGAAGGCCGAAGTTACGCTGCAGCGCTGACAGGCGAGCAGCAGCAGGGTGAGAATGCCGAAAGTGCGCACATACGGCCCGCACTTTCTGCAGCAGCTCTGACATATCGGGGTAATTTTTAAGGAACCTCTGCACCACCAAATTCAGCACATGCGCCAGGCAAGGGATGTGCGTCAAATCGGCTAGGCCCAGAGCTGCTATGAGATTTCACCCGTTATCGCACACCACCAGGCCGGGCTTGAGGCTCGCTGGCAGCAACCACTCATCAGTCTGCTGTTCCATGCTCCTCCACAACTCCTGCGCGGTGTGTGGTTTTTCCCCCAAACAGGCAAGTTTTAAAACTGCCTGCTGTCGTTTACCCCTGGCTGTGCTGAAGTTGGTGGTGAAGGTATTACGCTGACCGGATAAGGCGGTAGAGGATGAGGAAGCGGAGTAGGAGGAGTTAGGAACAGGAGGCAAACTGAAGTGCCCTGCAATCCTCGGTGGTGGAAGGACATGCGCCAAATTGCTATCCGCCTCAGGCCCATCTGCCACTGCATTTACCCAGTGTGCCGTTAGGGAGATATAACACCCCTGACCGTGCTTACTGGTCCACGTATCGGTAGTTAGGTGGACCTTGGCACAGATGGCGTTGCGCAGTGCACACCTGATTTTTTTCCCCACTTGGTTGTGCAGGGAAGGGATGGCTTGCCTGGAAAAGTAGTGGCGGCTGGGCACGATGTACTGTGGGACAGCCACTGACATAAGACTTTTAAAACTGTGCGTCTCCACCAGACGGAATGACAGCATTTCAAAGGCCAAGAATTTTGAAATGCTGGCATTCAGGGCCAGGGATCGCGGGTGGGTAGGGGGGTACTTCCTCTTCCTCTCAAGTGTTTGGGAGATGGAAAGCTGAACGCTTCCACGGGCCATTGTAGAGATGGTTGGTGACCCAGGTGGTGGTGTTGCTGACAGATCCTCTGTTTGCGGGGTGGCAGGTGCCGGTATCACTACAGAGGTGGATGAAGAGGCCGAGACTTCAGCAGAAGAGGAAGCAGGAGGAACCAGAGACCTTTCTTGGTTTTGAAGGTGTCTACTCCACTACAGCTCGTGCTTTGCACTTAGATGCCTGATCATGCAGGTTGTGCTCAGGTTGAGAAGGTTTATGCCTCGCTTCAGGCTCTGATTGCACAGGGTGGAAACCACTCGTGTCCTGTCATCTGCACATTGTCTGAAGAACTTCCACGCTAGAGAACTCCTTTGAGCTGGCTTTGGTGCGCTCGGTCCCTTGCTGCGTTGGGCAGTAGCAGGCGTAGTGTCTAGGGCACGGCCGCTCCACTTCTGCACCCTGCTCCCTCTTCTGCTGTGCTGGTGGCTCTGTGCGACCACCACCTCTTCCTCCAAACTACTCAGGTCACCTGCATGACCTTCATTCCATGTGGGGTCGAGGACCTCATCGTCCTCCACATCATCTTCCACCCAGTCTTCACCCCTGCCCTCCTTGTCGGTCTCCACAATTCTGAGTGCCGCAGCAGTTGGCACCTGCGTTTCATCATCATCGGAGACGTGCTGCGATGGTCCTTCCATGTACTCATCTTGAGAAAAAAGACGTTGGGCATCGCTACACTCAATCTCTTCCACTTCTGGGGCAGGGCTAGGTGGCTGGCCCTGGGAAACCCTGCTGACAGTCATCAAAAAGAAGAAGAGACTGCTGCATGATTTGGGGCTCAGACTGCTTGCCTGATTTGCAAGGGGGTGAGGTGAAAGACGGTTGGACATCGGCTGCAGGTGCCAACTCTGACCTTTCTGCAGTAGACTGGGTGGGAGACAATGTGAAGGAACTGGAGGCACTGTCAGCAACCCAATCTACTATCGCCTGTACTTGTTCTTGCCTCAACACTTGAAGAGGCGCATGATGCCCTACCAAATACTGCTGCAGGTTCTGTCGCCTACTCACACTTGAGGAAGGTGTTTCACTTGTGCGTGTAGCTGGCACAGATTGACCACGTCCTCTCCTTGCAACAGGAGCTCTACCAGCAGCACCACGACCCAGGCCACGGCCCCTATTTGACGGTCTCCTCATATTTCTGTAATTTATGATCTTGCCCTAGAAAGGTGTTTATTGAATAGCGGAACAAATCAACAACAGTATCGCACGGGTGTATCTCACAGTCAAATATGCAAAGTATGCCACAATTTATTTTTTTTTTACCCCAAAAGGGTGTTTATTAAATAGCGGAATAGAAAACAGTATTCAAATACAACGGGTGAATCTCAGTCAAATATGCAAAGTATGCCGCAATTTAATTTTTTTTACCCCAAAAGGGTGTATATGGAATAGCGCAATAGAAAAAAGTATATAAAATGGTGTATCTCACACGAACAAACACAGACTAGGCCCCGATTACAATTTTTTGTATCCTAAAGGCAGGATGAGGAAGAGGAGTAGGAGGAGTTCGGAACAGGAGGAAAACTGAAGCACCCTGCAATCCTCGGCGGTGGAAGATGCGCCCCAAAAATTAGGAAGGTGTATCTCACACGTACCGATACAGACTATGCCACAATTTAATTTTTTTTACCCCAAAAGGGTGTAGATTGAATAGCGGAATAGAAAATATGATATAAAAAGGTGTATCTCACACGTACAAACCCAGACTAGGCCACGAATACAATTTTTTGTACCCTAAAGGCAGGATGAGGAGTAGGAGGAGTTCGGAACAGGAAGCAAACTGAAGCACCCTGCAATCCTAAGCGGTGGAAGATGCGCACCAAAAATTTGGAAGGTGTATCTCACACGTACCGATACAGACTATGCCGCAATTTAATTTTTTTTACCCCAAAAGGGTGTAGATTGAATAGCGGAATAGAAAATATGATATAAAAAGGTGTATCTCACACGTACAAACCCAGACTAGGCCCCGATTACAATTTTTTGTACCCTAAAGGCAGGATGAGGAGTAGGAGGAGTTCAGAACAGGAAGCAAACTGAAGCACCCTGCAATCCTAAGCGGTGGAAGATGCGCACCAAAAATTTGGAAGGTGTATCTCACACGTACCGATACAGACTATGCCGCAATTTAATTTTTTTTACCCCAAAAGGGTGTAGATTGAATAGCGGAATAGAAAATATGATATAAAAAGGTGTATCTCACACGTACAAACCCAGACTAGGCCCCGATTACAATTTTTTGTACCCTAAAGGCAGAATGAGGAGTAGGAGAAGTTCGAAACAGGAGGCAAACTGAAGCACCCTGCAATCCTCGGCGGTGGAAGATGCGCCCCAAAAATTTGGAAGGTGTATCTCACACGTACCGATACAGACTATGCCGCAATTTAATTTTTTTTACCCCAAAAGGGTGTAGATTGAATAGCGGAATAGAAAATATGATATAAAAAGGTGTATCTCATACATACAAACCCAGACTAGGCCCCGATTACAATTTTTTGTACCCTAAAGGCAGGATGAGGAGTAGGAGGAGTTCGGAACAGGAGGCAAACTGAAGCACCTTGCAATCCTAAGCGGTGGAAGATGCGCTCCAAAAATTTGGAAGGTGTATCTCACACGTACCGATACAGACTATGCCGCAATTTAATTTTTTCTACCCCAAAAGGGTGTAGATTGAATAGCGGAATAGAAAATATGATATAAAAAGGTGTATCTCACACGTACAAACCCAGACTAGGCCCCGATTACAATTTTTTGTACCCTAAAGGCAGAATGAGGAGCAGGAGGAGTTCGAAACAGGAGGCAAACTGAAGCACCCTGCAATCCTCGGCGGTGGAAGATGCGCCCCAAAAATTTGGAAGGTGTATCTCACACGTACCGATACAGACTATGCCGCAATTTAATTTTTTTTACCCCAAAAGGGTGTAGATTGAATAGCGGAATAGAAAATATGATATAAAAAGGTGTATCTCACACGTACAAACCCAGACTAGGCCACGAATACAATTTTTTGTACCCTAAAGGCAGGATGAGGAGTAGGAGGAGTTCGGAACAGGAAGCAAACTGAAGCACCCTGCAATCCTAAGCGGTGGAAGATGCGCACCAAAAATTTGGAAGGTGTATCTCACACGTACCGATACAGACTATGCCGCAATTTAATTTTTTTTACCCCAAAAGGGTGTAGATTGAATAGCGGAATAGAAAATATGATATAAAAAGGTGTATCTCACACGTACAAACCCAGACTAGGCCCCGATTACAATTTTTTGTACCCTAAAGGCAGGATGAGGAGTAGGAGGAGTTCAGAACAGGAAGCAAACTGAAGCACCCTGCAATCCTAAGCGGTGGAAGATGCGCACCAAAAATTTGGAAGGTGTATCTCACACGTACCGATACAGACTATGCCGCAATTTAATTTTTTTTACCCCAAAAGGGTGTAGATTGAATAGCGGAATAGAAAATATGATATAAAAAGGTGTATCTCACACGTACAAACCCAGACTAGGCCCCGATTACAATTTTTTGTACCCTAAAGGCAGAATGAGGAGTAGGAGAAGTTCGAAACAGGAGGCAAACTGAAGCACCCTGCAATCCTCGGCGGTGGAAGATGCGCCCCAAAAATTTGGAAGGTGTATCTCACACGTACCGATACAGACTATGCCGCAATTTAATTTTTTTTACCCCAAAAGGGTGTAGATTGAATAGCGGAATAGAAAATATGATATAAAAAGGTGTATCTCATACATACAAACCCAGACTAGGCCCCGATTACAATTTTTTGTACCCTAAAGGCAGGATGAGGAGTAGGAGGAGTTCGGAACAGGAGGCAAACTGAAGCACCCTGCAATCCTAAGCGGTGGAAGATGCGCCCCAAAAATTTGGAAGGTGTATCTCACACGTACCGATACAGACTATACCGCAATTTAATTTTTTCTACCCCAAAAGGGTGTAGATTGAATAGCGGAATAGAAAATATGATATAAAAAGGTGTATCTCACACGTACAAACCCAGACTAGGCCCCGATTACAATTTTTTGTACCCTAAAGGCAGAATGAGGAGCAGGAGGAGTTCGAAACAGGAGGCAAACTGAAGCACCCTGCAATCCTCGGCGGTGGAAGATGCGCCCCAAAAATTTGGAAGGTGTATCTCACACGTACCGATACAGACTATGCCGCAATTTAATTTTTTTTACCCCAAAAGGGTGTAGATTGAATAGCGGAATAGAAAATATGATATAAAAAAGGTGTATCTCACACGTACAAACCCAGACTAGGCCCCGATTACAATTTTTTGTACCCTAAAGGCAGGATGAGGAGTAGGAGGAATTCGGAACAGGAGGCAAACTGAAGCACCCTGCAATCCTCGGCGGTGGAAGATGCGCCCCAAAAATTTGGAAGGTGTATCTCACACGTACCGATACAGACTATGCCGCAATTTAATTTTTTTTACCCCAAAAGGGTGTAGATTGAATAGCGGAATAGAAAATATGATATAAAAAGGTGTATCTCACACGTACAAACCCAGACTAGGCCCCGATTACAATTTTTTGTACCCTAAAGGCAGGATGAGGAGTAGGAGGAGTTCGGAACAGGAGGCAAACTGAAGTACCCTGCAATCCTCGGCGGTGGAAGATGCGCCCCAAAAATTTGGAAGGTGTATCTCACACGTACCGATACAGACTATGCCGCAATTTAATTTTTTTTTTTACCCCAAAAGGGTGTAGATTGAATAGCGGAATAGAAAATATGATATAAAAAGGTGTATCTCACACGTACAAACCCAGACTAGGCCCGATTACAATTTTTTGTACCCTAAAGGCAGAATGAGGAGCAGGAGGAGTTCGAAACAGGAGGCAAACTGAAGCACCCTGCAATCCTCGGCGGTGGAAGATGCGCCCCAAAAATTTGGAAGGTGTATCTCACACGTACCGATACAGACTATGCCGCAATTTAATTTTTTTTACCCCAAAAGGGTGTAGATTGAATAGCGGAATAGAAAATATGATATAAAAAAGGTGTATCTCACACGTACAAACCCAGACTAGGCCCCGATTACAATTTTTTGTACCCTAAAGGCAGGATGAGGAGTAGGAGGAATTCGGAACAGGAGGCAAACTGAAGCACCCTGCAATCCTCGGCGGTGGAAGATGCGCCCCAAAAATTTGGAAGGTGTATCTCACACGTACCGATACAGACTATGCCGCAATTTAATTTTTTTTACCCCAAAAGGGTGTAGATTGAATAGCGGAATAGAAAATATGATATAAAAAGGTGTATCTCACACGTACAAACCCAGACTAGGCCCCGATTACAATTTTTTGTACCCTAAAGGCAGGATGAGGAGTAGGAGGAGTTCGGAACAGGAGGCAAACTGAAGTACCCTGCAATCCTCGGCGGTGGAAGATGCGCCCCAAAAATTTGGAAGGTGTATCTCACACGTACCGATACAGACTATGCCGCAATTTAATTTTTTTTTTTTACCCCAAAAGGGTGTAGATTGAATAGCGGAATAGAAAATATGATATAAAAAGGTGTATCTCACACGTACAAACCCAGACTAGGCCCGATTACAATTTTTTGTACCCTAAAGGCAGAATGAGGAGTAGGAGAAGTTCGGAACAGGAGGCAAACTGAAGCACCCTGCAATCCTCGGTGGTGGAAGATGCGCCCCAAAAATTTGGAAGGTGTATCTCACACGTACCGATACAGACTATGCCGCAATTTAATTTTTTTTACCCCAAAAGGGTGTAGATTGAATAGCGGAATAGAAAATATGATATAAAAAGTGTATCTCACACGTAAAAACCCAGACTTGGCCCCGATTACAATTTTTTGTACCCTAAAGGCAGGATGAGGAGTAGGAGGAGTTCGGAACAGGAGGCAAACTGAAGCACCCTGCAATCCTCGGCGGTGGAAGATGCGCCCCAAAAATTTGGAAGGTGTATCTCACACGTACCGATACAGACTATGCCGCAATTTAATTTTTTTTACCCCAAAAGGGTGTAGATTGAATAGCGGAATAGAAAATATGATATAAAAAGGTGTATCTCACACAAACAAACCCAGACTAGGCCCCGATTACAATTTTTTGTACCCTAAAGGGCAGGATGAGGAGTAGGAGGAGTTCGGAACCGGAGGCAAACTGAAGCACCCTGCAATCCTCGGCGGTGGAAGATGCGCCCCAAAAATTTGGAAGGTGTATCTCACACGTACCGATACAGACTATGCAGCAATTTATTTTTTTTTACCCCAAAAGGGTGTAGATTAAATAGCGGAATAGAAAATATGATATAAAAAGGTGTATCTCATACATACAAACCCAGACTAGGCCCCGATTACAATTTTTTGTACCCTAAAGGCAGGATGAGGAGTAGGAGGAGTTCGGAACAGGAGGCAAACTGAAGTACCCTGCAATCCTCGGCGGTGGAAGATGCGCCCCAAAAATTTGGAAGGTGTATCTCACACGTACCGATACAGACTATGCCGCAATTTAATTTTTTTTTACCCCAAAAGGGTTTAGATTGATTAGCGGAATAGAAAATATGATATAAAAAGTGTATCTCACACATAAAAACCCAGACTAGGCCCCGATTACAATTTGTTGTACCCTAAAGGCTGGAGGAGGAGTAGGAGGAGTTTGGAACAGGAGGCAAACTGAAGCACCCTGCAATCCTCGGCGGTGGAAGATGCATCCCAAAAATTTGGAAGGTGTATCTCACGCGTACCGATACAGACTATGCCGCAATTTAATTTTTTTTTACCCCTAAAGGGTGTCGATTGAATAGCGGAATAGAAATATGATATAAAAAGGTGTATCTCACACATACAAACCCAGACTAGGCCCCGATTACAATTTTTTGTACCCTAAAGGCAGGATAAGAATGAGGAGTAGGAGGAGTAGGAGGAGTTCGGAACAGGAGGCAAACTGAAGCACCCTGCAATCCTCGGCGGTGGAAGATGCGCCCCAAAAATTTGGAAGGTGTATCTCACACGTACCGATACAGACTATGCCACAATTTAATTTTTTTTACTCCAAAAGGGTGTAGATTGAATAGCGGAATAGAAAAAAGTATATAAAATTGTTGATTTTTCAATAGCACATGTGAACACAGCAGTGTCTTATGTTTTATGTCAGGGTCAGCAGCAGGCTATGAAGGAAAAAAAAATAATAATTCCCCTTTAAATTTGTAATTTTTAAATAGCAGATTAGTACAGACTATGCCACAATTAATTTTTCTTTTAACCCAAAAGGGTGTATATTGAATAGTGGAAAAAAAAAAAAAGTATGTAAAATTGGTAATTTTTCAATAGCACATGTGAACACAGCAGTGTCTTATGTTTTATGTCACGGTCAGCTCTAAGCAGCAGGCTATGAAGGGAAAAAAAAAAAAAATTCCCCTTTAACTTTGTAATTTTTAAATAGCAGATTAGAACAGCAATCTGTAGTAAAATATAGCTGAACGCTGCACACAGCAGACTGATAAAAATATATTTTTTTCTCCCTCCTCCTCCTCCTCCTCAGTGGGCTCAAGTGAGGGCAAAAAGATTGTTCACTGCACCACCCCCCACACTGCAAAATCGATGTAGATCGCTAACGGATGATTGTTCTGTCCTGTGTCTCCTATCTGTCCTTGCCTAATCTCTCCAGCATGTCCTTAAAATGCTCAAATATCTTTCCCTGCCTACACTCCGACCTGTCCCTGCATTCTTTTCGGGCACAATGTTGTTTTTCCCTGTCTGTCCCTAATCAGCAGCAGCCAGCACGTATGATGTGTGCTCTCTCCCTACACTACAGCAGACTGACGCACCGCGCTGTGTCTCTCGAGCTTATAAAGACATGGGTCACATGCTTCAGATGGCCAATCACAGCTACTAATACATTAGTAGGCATGGCTGGGATGGTTTAAGGCACACCAGTTAAACGCTTGTTGATTGGCTGTTGAAAGCCCGCCATTAAAAGCGCGCCATTACATACAAAACAGGAAATAAAATTACCGAACCCGGATTTTAAACCCGAACATACAGTAAAGTTTTCGGGTCCGTGTCCGGGTAGCAAAAATCCAATTATCCGATACGGACCCGAATAATACAGTCCGTGTTCACTCAACACTAGAGATAAGCAATCTGAGTACAGTGGGTGAGGGGACATCAGGCAAGTCTCTGGACATAGTATCTTTTTTTATCTGTTCCTCATGATTTTTGACTGGAAATTTTAGATCCATATAGACCTTGGCCTGATCTTTAATTTGTGGGAAGACCTGTTTAAGCTCTTCTAATCTTTCATCTGTGTATTGTGCCATGATGGTGGCATTAAGATATATGCTCAAGGTGAGTACCGCGCAATCGTCCTCCTGCGGCTTTTTCTCCTTACACTCACCATGGTACTTGCTTTGTTCATTTTTTTTTTTTCAGTTTCATGCTTTATCACACTTAATATTATGGTTCTCACAACGAATGTTGTTTGCTTACATGCCCTTTTGTTGTCTTTCAAAATTGTGACATGCCCTTGTTTTCACTGGAACTCAGCTAGCTTGATCAATATGCCTTTACTCCTTGTCATACCCCGCAGTTCTCCCAACATGCGTAGTCCCAGAGCTACTCTTGGACCGTTCAATCTCCACCTCACCCCGTCACAAAAGTTGCATTCTGCTCCTATTGACCCCCCTGGCACTTTGTACCTCTTACCCTTCACACCCCAAACCACTGGGTAACCCAGCGGGTCTGTCTGTCTGTCTTTGGACTGACCCCCATCTCCTCTTTCACCTTCCACAAAGGTTATCTCCCCCTTTTTATTTTTATTTTCTAGTCTTACCTCTCGTCTCCTCCTCCGTTCCCCCCCCTTTTTTTTTCTTCCCTCCTGCGCTAGACATTCTCCCCCCGTCTTCAGTATGGCTGACCCAAAAGCCGCGCGCATCCCCCACTCCATGAAATTCCTATCGGTAAACGCTCAGGGTCTAAATCTCCCGGAAAAGCGGTCACAGTTCCTAGCAGAAGCTCGCAGGCTTCAAGCTCAGGTTCTCCTGATCCAGGAGACTCACTTCAAAACGGGGAGTGCCCCCACATTCTCCAGCAGATTTTTTTCCTCTGGGCTACCATGCCACTACTGCGGGCTCCAAGACCAAAGCAGTCTCCATCCTGTTTGCGTCGCACGTAGATTGCGTCCAACTGCAAGATGCTAAGCGTGACCCAGAGGGTAGATTTTTGTTCGTGAAAGGCCTTCTGGGGACCCGCCCGGTGACCATAGTGAATGTCTACGCCCCCAATAGAAAACAGGTTTCCTTCTTTCGCAAAATCTACAATGAGCTCTCAGACTATAATTCTGGGCTTTTGATCCTGGGGGGAGATTTCAACACGCCTCTCAACCCACTCCTGGATACCTGTTCAGGGTCTTCTGTCCTCCCGTATAGAGCCTTACATTAGATCCACATTCAACTGCAGAACTTATCCCTTCACAACTCTTGGCGCCTATTAAACCCATGGGAAAAAGACTATACATTCTCCTCTGCCCCCCACGAAAAATTCTCTAGAATAGACTACATCTTCCTGCAAAAGAACAACCTCCTGGTTGCTGGGACTTTAAAGGTAACAAAGTGAAGAATTCTTAAATTGTATAATAAAATTGATTTATTTGTGCCAAAAAAAGGTATTGAAATTCATCACATCAAGTACTATGACTAATATATAATACAATGGGTACAAAACAATTGTGGAATGAACATATATATCACAGAATATTGCTGAAGGAGTGTCAGACAGAGTCCAACGCGTTTTGAATTCTGTAGAATACAGGAGTCTTCCTCAGGGAATCTGTGTGCACTCCTGTAAAGCATAATCCAATATTAGTTAACCCATCCGGGATATACAATTTATATATATTTTTATGCATAATATACAAAAATTTTGAAACAACATATATGCATTTGCGATTGGTTTCTTCCATATTGTTCACTCTGGTCCTTTTCATTCCTTTCCCCTTATCCCATCCCCCGAGAAATGCATGAGTCCACCTGATATTGCTGATAGGTGGGCTCATGGAATCCCATTTCGAACCCCACAATGGAGGTTCGATCCGGCATAGAGCACGTACCTGCAGCAGAAATTGCACCTCATGGAACGGAAGCCCGAGGGTTTCAAAATATCCCAGTATTGAAAGCTAGAGCCATATATCTTGTTTTAGAATTTTCTGACCTATAAAAGGTGTATCAGATATTAATACATCATCAACCGGGGTTCATTGGCCAAAAATATGCCAAAAATACAAAATATAGAAGTATCTTCACCTGTAGTGATGTTTTTATAGAGTTTTAAAAGATTATATAATCAGAGGGATTCCCCTCACAATATAGTGTCTCTCCTGGGACACCTGGTATCCCCGGTCTGTAAAGGTAAAAATATAAATATAAAAGGAGCCATAAGACCCAAACTGCAGGGTAAATGATGGAAAAATAAATAATGAATAAATAAAGAGAGAGAGCCCTCTCCCTACTGTTCATTAATAGTGCTTACCTTATTGAGTATCCAAAAACATATAAGGTGTGCAGAAGGTTTCAATAAAATAATTCATGCCAGAAGTAGTGGCAGTGTGTATTCCATATGTCCTTGATGACCTGCGATTTGTCAAGGAGAACATATTCAACATCAATATTTAGAAATGTATCCTTTTGGATCATCAGACTCCTGTAGGTGTCTTTGTTTAGTAATTACTTATAATCACATAGGTAGACTTCCATGTAATTCTGACATTAATCAGCCTGGAGGGGAGATATCCAAGCCAGAACAAAGACCGAGGATGGGTCCTCCTTAATTGTTCAACACGAGCACTTGTATGGATAGTGAATCCCCTAAAAATGAAGGAGGGATAATGGGAAAAATAACCCTCTATTCTAATTGGTCAAGGCAAAATGAAATCCCCGATATCCTCATTACTTACTATTCATGTAGGTTCAGAATGTTTGAATGGACAAAGCGTCCCGTGTTGTCCAGGAGAGATACCTCTCCTTGCTGGCTCTCGGTGTCCCCTTTTTTATATGAGAAGCCACTATACGTAGCTCCCCGCGATATCGCGGGATTGTCCTCATTTCCGCCTCAAGGTTTCCAATGTGCGTCACTTCCGCCTACCAAAACCCGTAGGTGTTCTCGCGGGTTCAGCGGTGACATCACTTCCGCCCTCAAGGGTGAGGGAGGATCGGATGCTTCCGCATTCGGTGCGGCGGTGATATCACATCCGCCCTCAATGATGAGGGACGTTCAAATGCTTCCGCCCTTAATTTGTCAATGCGATCTATTTCCGTGTAGATCATCTAATTTGTCAAACGGTCCAAAATTATATTCGTTAACAAAAACTATTTGATAATTGAGACGGTTATAGAGGTCCTCTCTCCAAGGGGTTAAACAAATTATGTACACCCCAGGCACAGATAAATGCATGTCTCCCCAGAAGGTCTCTGGGGAAAATGTTGGGGTGATATAGCTGGAGCATAACACATCCAGATATAATCAGCCCATCAGCGCATAATTCTCCCGATGGTTTGGGGCTCAGCATACTAGGCCCCCATGGAGAAGTCTTATCTGTGCCGGGCTTTCGTTCTGGGTATATATTTACCCCCAAGGCTTGAGGTTCCTGCCTGAATGGAAAAGGTCAAGGGTGCCCAATGAAATCTGCCTGGGATCATGCCCATGGCCGAAACAGGAGGGGGGGGGGAAAGGGGAAAGATGGAAAAGCAGATGGAGTTTTCCCTGGGGGGAGCAGTGGACTCAGTCCCCTCCAAAGGATTCCCAGTGACTGGATTAACCACATCGCTTAATGCATTTACATAAAATTGTTATATAGTTATACTTATCACACATGTGGTGCAAAAACTCAGTTAAACCCATATTGAGATGTTAACTGTAACATTTTAAATGTTTTCTGATTTACCTCCCATATTTGGGGATATAGTTCCCAAGGTCCTAACGATGTTAAGCGGAGTCTTGGGTATAGGGGAATTTTAGACTGGAGAATGGGGTGAGGGAAACTCCCTCCACCCTCCTTCCCTCCAGCCCCACAGAGGGTACTAGTCCCTCATTCTGTTTGGCATTGATTACAAAGAATTGTTGTTAAATGTCACTCTGGTATATGGGTGTTGACCATCCCTATATTCTCCTCAAAGAGGAAAAAATAGGAGGGAACAGAGTGAAGAAGGGGGAACACCCTTCCCAGAACACTAAAATCTCACAGAGAAATTGTTGTAGTGACAACAGATATCTGACTGTGATACAATTTTGAAGAAAGAATGGGGAAGAGAGACAAGAAATCTCTAGTCCGTCTTGCCTGAAAAGAAACCCTCCAGAAAAGGTCTGTAACTTTCCATTTCGTTTAGGCCAGGGGGGGTGGTTGCAGCAAGTCTAGCAATCCAGCGCATTTCGCGCTGGAGTAACTGCTTGTTCCAATCACCCCCCCTGGCAGGAACATGAACCCGTTCCAGGGCACAAAAGGTCACCTTCAGTGTCCTATATTTGTGAGTGATGGCCATGTGTCTGCCTATTGGTAGATATAGATCCCCAATATTGAGACTTTGCATATGTTTATTTACGCGTCTGCCCAGCTCTTGTTTCGTTTTACCGATATAAAATGCGCTGCACTCACAGCGCATCAAATAGACAACTCCCTTAGTCTCACAGTTTACAAAGTGTTTTGGGTGGAAAATTTCCCCATTTGGTAGTTTGATTGTCTTACATTTCACAATAACCTTGCATTGGTCACAATTCCCACAAGGGAATGTGCCTTTCTCATGACAGGGGTCCTGTCTATTCTCTCCCTTATATTCACTTTGTACTAAATTATCTTTCATGGATGTTGCTCTACGATAAGTAATGGCTGGAGAGGGTGTTACAATTTGTTTGAGGATGGGATCCTCCTTAAGAATTTGCCAATGTTTTTTTAGAATTTTGAAATGTTTTTTTTGTAGAGATTTTAGGGCTTTCCTATGATTTGGATACAAATTATCATAGGTTGGATCTATTTTTTAATTTTTTATGTCCTTGGTTACTTCCCTAACAAACAAGGATATCGTGGGGTTTAAAAAAATCTCTACAAAAAAAACACAATGTCACGATAAAATCTAGTGACAAAGGTGGTAATATAGTACTGATGGACAACCCCGATTATGAAAACATGTGTTATAATTTATTGAAAAACAAAACATGTTATCGAAAAATTTCCGCCTCATTGGTACATCAATACAATGAGGAATATTATGCCATAATTGACAAAGCTAGAGAGGCAGGGATCCTAACCCTGGAAATATGGGAATATATGAGGACAACACATCCCCGCACTCTGACTTTTTACTGTCTCCCAAAAGTCCATAAAGACTTAAGGAATCCACCGGGCCGTCCTATCGTTTCTGGTAATGGATGCATAACCGAAACAGCTAGCCGTATAGTAGATGCACACCTGAGACCTCATGTTACTAGCCTGGCCTCATACACAAAGGATACGATTCACATTCTCCAAATTTTGGAAAATGTGGTTGTTCCCAAAGAGGCTTTACTAATTACGATAGATGTAGAAAGTCTGTACAATTCGATACCCCATGACAAAGGACTTTCAGCGATTAGAAATATCCTTCAGCAAAGAAGTTTACACGAACAGGGTTACAATGAATTCATTATGAACATTTTGGAGTTCATCCTCCAACACAATGTTTTTTCTTTCCAGGGCTCCCACTACCTCCAGGTGCAGGGAGTAGCGATGGGGACATGTTGTGCCCCATCCTACGTTAACCTGTACCTGGGGGAGTGGGAGCAAAAAGTCATTACCAGTGAAGACTCGTCGATGTACTCCTGCCACCTTCTCATGTGGCAGAGGTACATCGACGACATCTTCCTGGTATGGGATGGTTCAGCGGAACTTCTAGAGGAGTTTTTGCAAAAATTGAATAAGAATGATATGAATTTATTCTTTACAATGAAATATGATACTCAGTCAATAGACTTTTTGGATATAACCATCATTGAGAACAGTGACGGACGTCTATCCACAACTCTCTTTAGGAAAAGTACAGCAGGAAATACCCTGCTTCATGCAGCAAGTTTTCACCCAGAGCCCCTCAAAAGATCTATTCCTTATTCTCAATATTTGAGGATTAAAAGAAATTGCTCTTCAGAAAGTGATTACAAAATAAAAGCAAAGGAATTAACAGAGAGGCTTCTGGAGAGAGGGTATTCCAAAACCTGTCTCCGAAAAAATTACAATAGAGTGAGAACTCTCAAAAGACAGGATTTACTTTACAAAAAACAAAAACAGGAAGAATTACCATCAAGAAGCCCTCCGAGACTTGTCTTAAACTATTCCACGGAACATGAGGATATTTTCAAAATTCTAAAAAAACATTGGCAAATTCTTAAGGAGGATCCCATCCTCAAACAAATTGTAACACCCTCTCCAGCCATTACTTATCGTAGAGCAACATCCATGAAAGATAATTTAGTACAAAGTGAATATAAGGGAGAGAATAGACAGGACCCCTGTCATGAGAAAGGCACATTCCCTTGTGGGAATTGTGACCAATGCAAGGTTATTGTGAAATGTAAGACAATCAAACTACCAAATGGGGAAATTTTCCACCCAAAACACTTTGTAAACTGTGAGACTAAGGGAGTTGTCTATTTGATGCGCTGTGAGTGCAGCGCATTTTATATCGGTAAAACGAAACAAGAGCTGGGCAGACGCGTAAATAAACATATGCAAAGTCTCAATATTGGGGATCTATATCTACCAATAGGCAGACACATGGCCATCACTCACAAATATAGGACACCGAAGGTGACCTTTTGTGCCCTGGAACGGGTTCATGTTCCTGCCAGGGGGGGTGATTGGAACAAGCAGTTACTCCAGCGCGAAATGCGCTGGATTGCTAGACTTGCTGCAACCACCCCCCCTGGCCTAAACGAAATGGAAAGTTACAGACCTTTTCTGGAGGGTTTCTTTTCAGGCAAGACGGACTAGAGATTTCTTGTCTCTCTTCCCCATTCTTTCTTCAAAATTGTATCACAGTCAGATATCTGTTGTCACTACAACAATTTCTCTGTGAGATTTTAGTGTTCTGGGAAGGGTGTTCCCCCTTCTTCACTCTGTTCCCTCCTATTTTTTCCTCTTTGAGGAGAATATAGGGATGGTCAACACCCATATACCAGAGTGACATTTAACAACAATTCTTTGTAATCAATGCCAAACAGAATGAGGGACTAGTACCCTCTGTGGGGCTGGAGGGAAGGAGGGTGGAGGGAGTTTCCCTCACCCCATTCTCCAGTCTAAAATTCCCCTATACCCAAGACTCCGCTTAACATCGTTAGGACCTTGGGAACTATATCCCCAAATATGGGAGGTAAATCAGAAAACATTTAAAATGTTACAGTTAACATCTCAATATGGGTTTAACTGAGTTTTTGCACCACATGTGTGATAAGTATAACTATATAACAATTTTATGTAAATGCATTAAGCGATGTGGTTAATCCAGTCACTGGGAATCCTTTGGAGGGGACTGAGTCCACTGCTCCCCCCAGGGAAAACTCCATCTGCTTTTCCATCTTTCCCCTTCCCCCCCCCTCCTGTTTCGGCCATGGGCATGATCCCAGGCAGATTTCATTGGGCACCCTTGACCTTTTCCATTCAGGCAGGAACCTCAAGCCTTGGGGGTAAATATATACCCAGAACGAAAGCCCGGCACAGATAAGACTTCTCCATGGGGGCCTAGTATGCTGAGCCCCAAACCATCGGGAGAATTATGCGCTGATGGGCTGATTATATCTGGATGTGTTATGCTCCAGCTATATCACCCCAACATTTTCCCCAGAGACCTTCTGGGGAGACATGCATTTATCTGTGCCTGGGGTGTACATAATTTGTTTAACCCCTTGGAGAGAGGACCTCTATAACCGTCTCAATTATCAAATAGTTTTTGTTAACGAATATAATTTTGGACCGTTTGACAAATTAGATGATCTACACGGAAATAGATCGCATTGACAAATTAAGGGCGGAAGCATTTGAACGTCCCTCATCATTGAGGGCGGATGTGATATCACCGCCGCACCGAATGCGGAAGCATCCGATCCTCCCTCACCCTTGAGGGCGGAAGTGATGTCACCGCTGAACCCGCGAGAACACCTACGGGTTTTGGTAGGCGGAAGTGACGCACATTGGAAACCTTGAGGCGGAAATGAGGACAATCCCGCGATATCGCGGGGAGCTACGTATAGTGGCTTCTCATATAAAAAAGGGGACACCGAGAGCCAGCAAGGAGAGGTATCTCTCCTGGACAACACGGGACGCTTTGTCCATTCAAACATTCTGAACCTACATGAATAGTAAGTAATGAGGATATCGGGGATTTCATTTTGCCTTGACCAATTAGAATAGAGGGTTATTTTTCCCATTATCCCTCCTTCATTTTTAGGGGATTCACTATCCATACAAGTGCTCGTGTTGAACAATTAAGGAGGACCCATCCTCGGTCTTTGTTCTGGCTTGGATATCTCCCCTCCAGGCTGATTAATGTCAGAATTACATGGAAGTCTACCTATGTGATTATAAGTAATTACTAAACAAAGACACCTACAGGAGTCTGATGATCCAAAAGGATACATTTCTAAATATTGATGTTGACTATGTTCTCCTTGACAAATCGCAGGTCATCAAGGACATATGGAATACACACTGCCACTACTTCTGGCATGAATTATTTTATTGAAACCTTCTGCACACCTTATATGTTTTTGGATACTCAATAAGGTAAGCACTATTAATGAACAGTAGGGAGAGGGCTCTCTCTCTTTATTTATTCATTATTTATTTTTCCATCATTTACCCTGCAGTTTGGGTCTTATGGCTCCTTTTATATTTATATTTTTACCTTTACAGACCGGGGATACCAGGTGTCCCAGGAGAGACACTATATTGTGAGGGGAATCCCTCTGATTATATAATCTTTTAAAACTCTATAAAAACATCACTACAGGTGAAGATACTTCTATATTTTGTATTTTTGGCATATTTTTGGCCAATGAACCCCGGTTGATGATGTATTAATATCTGATACACCTTTTGTAGGTCAGAAAATTCTAAAACAAGATATATGGCTCTAGCTTTCAATACTGGGATATTTTGAAACCCTCGGGCTTCCGTTCCATGAGGTGCAATTTCTGCTGCAGGTACGTGCTCTATGCCGGATCGAACCTCCATTGTGGGGTTCGAAATGGCATTCCATGAGCCCACCTATCAGCAATATCAGGTGGACTCATGCATTTCTTGGGGGATGGGATAAGGGGAAAGGAATGAAAAGGACCAGAGTGAACAATATGGAAGAAACCAATCGCAAATGCATATATGTTGTTTCAAAATTTTTGTATATTATGCATAAAAATATATATAAATTGTATATCCCGGATGGGTTAACTAATATTGGATTATGCTTTACAGGAGTGCACACAGATTCCCTGAGGAAGACTCCTGTATTCTACAGAATTCGAAACGCGTTGGACTCTGTCTGACACTCCTTCAGCAATATTCTGTGATATATATGTTCATTCCACAATTGTTTTGTACCCATTGTATTATATATTAGTCATAGTACTTGATGTGATGAATTTCAATACCTTTTTTTGGCACAAATAAATCAATTTTATTATACAATTTAAGAATTCTTCACTTTGTTACCTTTAAAGTCCCAGCAACCAGGGGGTTGTTCTTTTGCATATTTTTGGGATTATGGTAACAACCTACCCTCAGGCTGCCTACATACAAGACTACATCTTCCTTTCCCAATCGGACCCCCCTTTCCTGTCAGCAGCGACCATTGAACCCAAGATTTTTTCTGACCACAACCCTATCACCCTAACTCTGATGTTCCCCGACTATGATACCATGAGCAAAACGTGGAGACTCAACTCCTCTTTGTTGAGAGATGCAGCAACCGTCACAAAGTTGTCCTCCTACATTGCAGGAATTTTTCTTTTTCCTGTGTGGTGCGAGGCAAGTTTCTGTCCCTTTCTGCATCCCTCAAAAAAGTGCACCAAACTCGGATCGCAATGATTCACGCCCATCTACGGGCTCTCGAACGCGCTCACAAATGTTCCCTGGCGGCTTCAACCCTGGAGGAACTGACTGAGACCAGGGTTAGGCTGGCCGACATCCTCGGTAAGCAGAATCATCGGCAATCTGTTTTACGTCAGAAGATCTTATATGAGCAGGGCAACAAAAGTGGACGTCTATTGGCAAGGGCTACCCGAGCACGCAGGAAAGTTACTATGGTTCACTTTATCAGAGACCCCGTAGGGAATAAATACTGTTCTAATGAAGCTATTGCCGCTCAATTTGAGTCCTTTTATAAATCCCTCTACAACTTGCATGATACCCATGCTTCCCAACCCACGGGCTGGAATAGACAAGCCCATCTTGCTGAGTTTCTGGACAACTTTGGCCCTGCTCCAATATCGCGTTCCATCCATGGCTCGTGACCTCGAAACACCCATTACCGAAGAGGAGTTTGATAGAGCACTTAAAGAGATGAAACCGGGCAAGAGGACCGGGTGGCCTCCAACTCCAATACTATCGGACCTTCTCAACTATCCTCATGCCCCAGTTTCTCCGAGCCTTCAGGACCCTCGCTGAATCCCCTCACAGCTCCCCTTCCCTGCTTGAGGCGCACATAACTGTAATCCCCAAGGAGGGCATAGATGACTCTGTGGTTGGGAACTATCGCCCTATCTCCTTGCTTAATGTAGACATTAATGCTTTACGTGAAAATTCTAGCCAACAGATGGCTCCCTCTCTTGCCCTCTCTTGTTTCCCTGGACCAGGTTGGCTTTGTCCCGTGTAGGGAAGCAAGGGACAATACCAAAGGCCCTAAATATCCATCACTGGCTCAACTCCCACAATAAATCAGGCTTCTTCCTTTCTTTAGACGCCGAGAAGGCATTCGACAGAGTGGCCTGGGATTACCTGTCCCTGCTGTCTAGGATTTGGGCATTGTACACCAACCAAACTGCTTGCGTCAAGAGTGAACGGCCACCTGTCAAACGCCTTCAACCTTACAAACGGTACAAGGCAGGGATGCCCTTTGTCCCCCCATACTTTTCATCCTCTCCCTTGAGGCATTCCTGAACAAAATCCGAGCCAATCTGGATAGCCGTGGGATCGCTATCCACAACGTTGCCTACAAAATTTCCGCCTTCGCGGATGACATATTACCGTTCCTCTCCCATCCGCTTATAACATTGCCTAACCTCCTTAGCGATTTGGAACATTACAGATCCATTTCAAACTTGAAGATAAACTATGTGAAATCGCAGGCCCTGAACATTACGTTGGCTCCGGAGGAGGTAGAGAGATGCAAAAGCAGCTTTCCCTTCCTCTGGGCGCAAGACAAACTGCCTTATCTGGGCATTCATATACTCTGTCGGACCTGTATCGCGTAAACTACCTTCCGGCGCTGGCGGAACTTTGTTCTGATCTCAAAACATGGCAATCCCTACAGGTTTCTTGGTTCAGAAGAGTGGCGGTGCTCAAAATGTTGAATCTTCCATCTGCCGACTACTGAATCTGCCGACTACTCTATCTTTTCCAAACGGTCCCGATCAACCTTCCCCCATCCTTCTTTGCTACCTTCAAGAAGGAAAGCTCTCGATTCATTTGGAATGACAAACCCCCAGGATCAACTACACACGCCTGACAGCCCCCAAGCATCGGGGAGGACTAGCACTCCTGGATCTGGCTAGCTACCACTGGGCCTGCCTGCTTACCAGGCTTGTTGACTGGAACCTACATTCTACACTGAAAGCGGTTGTCTCATTGGAAAATTCCTGGTCTTAGACCCCGATTCATCTACTGCCCTGGCTACCGCTTTCTGTCCTACCTCAGGCCCTCAAATCTCACCCTCTCATTGGACCCCCCCCCCCCTGGTGGCCTACCACGGTTGGACTAAACGTATGCAGAGTGGCTCGGGTCAAGGCCCGATGAGCCCCCTTGCGCCTGAACCGAGCTTTCCCCCTGGGATAACCCCTTCTTTTCTCCAGCACATTTGGCCTCACAGGGATGTCCTTGCAAAACATTGATTCCACCATGAACCGCAAAATGCACCCCCCCCCCCAAACTGCCGCTGTAGTCGTTCTTTCAGATATGACACTTCCTGGCTTAAACAAAAAATGTTGCCCTCTGGACGAGACCCACTACCGATTTCGAAGCTATCTGTGAGCACGCCATTTGATTTTGGAAATCGATGGTCTCCTCACCTCTGCCCCTCCGGTTTCCACATCCACTTTTTGCCAAGCCTGATCGCGGGATCTGAACGTATCCCTATCTGAGAAAGAATGGGAAAAGATCTGCTCTATGACACACAAGGTGTCAGTGAATGTAACCATACAGGAAAATGGTTATAAAATCCTCTCCCGCTGGTACAGAACACCGTCATGTATTCACAAATTCTTGCCGGAGGTCCCAAACCTCTGTTGGCGTTGTAATGCCAACACTGGAACGATGCTGCATATCTGGTGGTCCTGCAAAGCCATTCAACCATTCTGGCAGACTGTACACCAGATTGTTCAGAAAGTCACCTCGAGCGTTCTGGAATATTCCCCGGCCCAATTCCTATTGCACTTCTCGTCAATGCCGTCCGCTCGGTATAAGAATTCTCTGGCCATGTTCATGCTGACAGCCGCAAAGCTGTACCTACCACGGCACTGGAGATCTACCACTGTGCCAACAACTCAAGAGTGGCTCCATAGATTGAACTCCATTGAAGATATGGAGGAACTGGTTTGTATTTCTCTCTATGATAATCTATCAAAATTCACTGCAACATGGTTCGACTGGATCTGTTACAAAGACACTAAGGCCTATCAGACACTCATGGGCCTCTGAGGGGAGGAGCCCATACTGCCTCAATGTTACTAAAGCCCATTGACTTTGGGGGGTAGGGGGGGCCCTTGTTCTGGTCCCTCCCCCCCTACTCCCTTGCCCCCTTTCCCGTCTAGAAACCCCCCACTCCTCCCCCTTTTTTTTTCTCTCTCTCCTCCCCCCTCCCCTTTCCAGTCTAGCTTACTCTCCCACTTTCCCTTTTACTTCCTCTTTCTCTTCTCTGTGTCATTTCCCCTCTGCTCTCGCTATCCTTTCCCTTTTCTTCCCAAGGAGCTTACACTACGCCCTGGGTTGCACATACCTTGCAGCCCCAGATGCGACTGATATGCCGACTAATTACATTCTGCTTGGAGAGGGCGAGCTTGATAACCTGGTGAACTTCCCTTCATGTTCCTGTAGTACCGCTGTGGTACATGAGTTTGACCCTGCATTATCCGGTTGGTCGATCGCCCATGACTGTTATGGACATTCTCCTTTCTATTTTTTGCTTTATTCACTCCTAGTACTCCTCTAATTAGATGTACCCCCAATGCATTTTACATTGTGTTACCCCGATTTTATGTACTTCCCTGTTTGTCTGTCTTCCCGTTGTCTGTTTCTGTTTCTTTCACTATACCCAGAGCTTTGTAATTGTAATGTATATTTGCTTGTTGTTGATTTTTTTTCTTCAATAAAATTCTAATGGAAAAAAAAACATCCTCCATCTATGCGCATTCTTTCATGTTTTTTTGTTGAAGCCTGTTCATTCCAGCCTCCAAGTAAATAAACCAGAACCTGTGGACATCTTCAACAGTCAGGAATATGAAGTGGCATATATTCTTAATTCCATACAAGTACGTAATTCTTTTTTTTTTTTTCAAAATGTATGTATGTACATTTTGGAGAAAAAAAAAAACATTTTGGAATTCTTTACAATATCTTGTTCGTTGGAAAGGTTTCGGCCCAGAGAAACGATCTTGGGTCCCAGCTTGTGATCTTCATGCTGATCAACTTAAGAAGAAGTTCCAAATTTGTTAACCAAGTAAGTCTGGGGGTACAGGAGTCGAAGCTAAGTTAGACTCGAACATCGCTCATTCGATCGTTCGTCGAATGACAAACAAATGTGCTTCTTCACGGGAAATTTGAGTTTCCCATAATGCACTGCACGTGCAGCACATTATGGATTGGCCAAAACATGCACCCTGACCTCATGCTTTGGCCAATCAAATAATCTCTGCCATGATTGGACTAAAGGCAGGCTGCCTTTAGCCAATCATGGCTCAGGGGCCAAGTACACACCCCACACTACATAAAGGCTGCTCACGCAGCCACAGTATGTAGTGTCATTGTGCGGGCGAAGAGACAGGGACAGGCACGTGATTGAGGCAGGGAGAGAGGCATTTTTTTGGAGTTTGTAAGACAGTGCAGAGACATTGCTAGCCGTGTAGGGAGGGCTAGGTTCCTGTGTGAGGTAGGGAGAAATGTATTTCTTTACATCATATCAGACAGTGCAGCGCCAGTGAGTAGCAGTGGAAGGAGGGCTAGGTACCTGTGTAAGGTAGGGAGAGATTTATTTCTTTACATCAGATACCAGTCAGAGTATTGTTCATCGGTCAGTTGTTTAACATTCTATAATATTCACAGACCTATTTGATTATAGATCACTTCAGATAACAGTCACAGTATTCATTGGGCAGTTGTGGAACATTCTATAATATTCACAGACCTATATGATTATAGATCACTTCAGATATCAGTCACAGTATCCATTGGTCAGTTGTGGAACATTCTATAGTATTCACAGACCTACGTATATGATTATAGATCACCTCAGATATCAGTCAGAGTATTCATTGGTCAGTCGCCCCACCATCATGCACGGAGAAGTCACCTGAACTATTGGATCATAGTGTCAGTGATCTGCTGCTTGAGGATGCACAGCAGTTTGAAAGCTGTGATGTTGGTTCGAAGGTTGATGAAGGGAATAACGTGAGCCTAAAGAGAGGGGCTGACAATGATGGACAAGAAACCAGCAGTCATGTTGCCACAGCTGAAGCATATTGCCAAGTTTGCTCCAGTGACGAGGAGGGAGGGGATGATGAGGTCACTGACTGTACTTGGGTGCCTGACAGGATAGAGGAGGAGGAGGGAGAGGATGCACAACTCCAACGAGGCAGGATGTGCTCCAGAGGCTGCCATAGCAGTAGCCAACCTATTGCGTCACAGCACAGAGCTCCACAGGTGCAGGGTGCTGCAAAATCTCAGCAGGCTCCAAAAAGTTAATTAGTGTGGCCTTTTTTCAGCACATGTGCAGTAGACCGCAGTGTTGCTGTCTGCAACATCTGTCTAAAGAACACCAGCCGCTTTGGCACCACATGCTTGACAAGGCATAGGACGACCTGCCATGCAGTCTGTTGGCAACAGTACCTGAAAAAGACACCAGATCAAAAAAAGCATACATCACCTTGCTCCTCATCTGCAATCTTTAACCCTACTATACCTCATGCCTCAAATACCAGCATTGAGAGGGATGATGGTATAGCAATGAGTGGCACAGAGACTTGCACCCAATCTGCTTGCAGTACACCACCACTTGATTTGAGCAGCAGGCAAATTTCACTACCCCAGTATTTGAACCTTAGAAATACTGTCCCAGCGATCCACATGCTCAGCGTCTTAATGCTAGCTTGGCCAAATTGCTAGCATTACAGTTGCTGCCTTTTCATCTGATACACTTGGCTCCCTTTTGGGAATTTGTGGAATGTGCTGCATCACAGTGGAAGGTCCCAAAAAGGCATTTCTTTTCGCGTAAGGCCATTCTGGCTCTCTACCGTCATGTGGAAGTTAGTGTTTTGGCCTCGTTGGACAAAGCAGTCAGCAGGAGGGTGCACATTACTGCTGACTCTTGGTCCAGCAGGCATGGACAGGGACGTTACATTTCTTTTACAGCGCACTGGGTAACTCTGCTGGCAGCTGGGAAGGATGCAGGACAGGGTTTCGATGTTGCAGCTTGTTTTGCCACCACGCCTCCAAAAAGCTGGTGCTCTCTGCCATATCTGGCTACTTCATCACCTCCTCCATGTCCTCTTCTGCTCAATTGTCCTCTGCAGCAGCAGTGCTCCCTAAGTGTTTAAGGGGCTATGCAAGCAGTCAGGCTAAAAGATGCCATGCTGTGCTTCAGTTGGTCTGTCTAGGGGATAGGACTCACACCAGTGCAGAGATTCTGTCAGCTCTGCAGGGGCAGGCTCAGAGATAGTTGACACCACGACAGCTTTAGCCAGGAATGTTTGTATGCGATAATGGCACCAACCTTCTTTCCGCCCTCTGACAGGGACACTTGACACATGTTCCATGCTTGGCACATGTTCTGAATCTGGTGGTGCAGCGTTTCTTGAGCAGATACCCGGGCTTCCACAATCTCCTGAGGCAGGCCAGGAAAGTCTGTGGCCATTTCTGCCATTCATTCAATGCCAGTGCTCCCTTATCTGACATTCAACGGGAATTAAACCTGCCCACCAACCACCTCATTTGTAAAATGCCCACCAGGTGGAACTCAAGCCTGCCAATGCTGCAGGGGCTATACATGCAGCAAAGGGTCTTCAATGAGTACCTGTGTGAGTATGGCACAAGGACAGGGTCAGGGGAGCTTGGCTTTTTTTCGCCACGCCAGTGGCTTTTGATTAAGGATGCATGCATGGTCCTGTCACCATTTGAGGAGGCCACAAGAATGGTGAGCTGGGATGATGCATGCATCAGTGACACTATCCCGCTAGTCTACCTGCTGGAGCACACGCTGCATTGAATCATGGACAGGGTACTTGAGGCAGAACAGCAGGAGGAAGCAGAGGACTTCCTTTCCTCACAAGGCCCCCTTTATGCAGATATCATTCCTGCAGGGCCACAAAACACACAGGAGGAAGAGGAGGATGAGGATTTCGGCAGCATGGATGTAGAGGAAGAGGATAGCATACAGCAGTCTTCAAGGGATGGTTTTGATTCTCCAGAACCCACAGAAGTTGTACGTGGTTGGGGAGAGGTTGCTCCTGCTGACAATGTTATCCTTTGTGACCCAGAGGACTCAGGAGCTCATGCATCCCCCAAATTACGTTGCATGGGCTCCCTGATTCTGCAAAGCCTGGGAAAGGACCCGATTTGTGCTATGAAACAGAGGGATAATTACTGGTTAGCAGCTCTTCTTGATCCATGTAGAGTTGCAGAGCTCATCCTGCCTTCGCAGAGGGAGCAGTGGATGAAACATCTTGAGGAGGCCTTGAAAAAAAATTGTGTACCGCCTTTCCAGACACTGGGAGGTCCACATTCTCCGGACGTGTTTCTGAGGCATCGTTCAGCCAAAGGAGGAGCAGTGGAGAAGGCGGCCGGCTGACCGATGCCTTTTAAACAGTTCTTTTGTCTTCAGCAGCACCCAGGGCTGTTAGGTTTAAGCAACCATCTGCAGCATCTCCATCATATGGTGCATGATCATCTAGGCGCAAGAGCAGACTCTGAGACCTGTCCAGCTGAGCATCCACTGGCTTACTGGGTCTTGAGGATGGACCACTGGCCAGAACTTGCTCAAATATGCAATGGAGCAACTGGCCTGTCCTGCTTCCAGCGTGCTTTCCGAACGGACGTTCAGTGCTGCTGGAGGTTTTGTGATGGACAAAAGAGTGCGTCTGTCAAAGACTCTGTTGACCAGCTGACATTTTTATCAAAATTAACCAGTCCTGGATCAACAAGAGCTATGGGGCCCCTGATGCTGATGTAACTGATTGAATTTGCTAGGGGTCTGACATCCCTTGAAGACTGCATATGCTGCCTATCCTATTCCTCTACCTTGATTCTGCTAGCTTCCAACAATGTTTTTGGTTTAGGTCACTACCAACCCCCAAGGCCTAATTTTTCTGCACTTCAATGACAGGTGCATACAATTTAAATGTCGTATGTCCTATTTAACAGCAGGCCCTGTCCCTGTGCCCTGCTAACTATGAGGGGTTACGGTGTTCAGGCACCACCAACACCAAAGGCCCAATTTTTGGCACCTGTGTAGTACATGCAATTTCAAATTTGCATGGAATTCTTACCAGCAGGTCTTGTTCCTGCGCCCAGCAAGAGTAACTTCGAGGGCTTGGTTACAGTTTTCAGGCACCACCAACAGCAAAGGATCAATTTTTGGCACTTGTATAGCACATGCATTTTCCAAATATCATGTAATTCTTACCAGCAGGTCCAGTTCCTGCGCCCAGCAAGAGTAACTGCGAGGGCTTGGTTACAGTGTTCAGGCACCATCAACCGCAAAGGATCAATTTTTGGCACTTGTATAGCACATGCAATTTCAAATTTGTATGGAATTTTTACCAGCAGGTCCCGTTCCTGCACCCAGCGAGAGTAACTGCGAGGCCTTGGTTACAGTGTTCAGGCACCACAATAGCAAAGGTCCAATTTTTGGCACTTGTATAGCACATGAAATTTCCAAATATCATGGAATTCTTACCAGCAGGTCCCGTTCCTGCACCCAGCGAGAGTAACTGCGAGGCCTTGGTTACAGTGTTCAGGCACCACAACAGCAAAGGTCCATTTTTTGGCACTTGTATAGCACATGCAATTTCCAAATATCATGGAATTCTTACCAGCAGGTCCTGTTCCTGCACGCGAGTCTACTTAGGAATTCCCCGCATGATCTATGTCAAATGCCGGTTACATCTCATCCCCATGTAATTGCAATATCGTCAGTATAATACCTTCCAAACAGTTTATTAAGCAATTGGCTGCTTTATCCTTTATATCACATGTCTGAGGGATCGTCAGTTCCCATGGTTAAAGAGACACCTTGTTAGAGGTTGGATAAGGAGGAGAAGATAGTGTTTGTTGCTGGATCTTACAAGCGCTTATTGTCTGCAGTTCGGTAAGAGACCAATTTGGGTGATTTTCACTTGGAGATTGGAAGCACCTTGGGATTGTTGTGTTTTTCAGTTCATTTGTAATAAATCTGCACCTTATTTTCCATCTGGTAAGGAGGAATTTCACCTGGTGGTGGGCTTTCACACTGAATTTGAGAAGCATTGTTTTCACCTTTTCACCAGTTTGAGTCACCACTTATGGACATTTATGAACATTTACTCAATGGATTTATGAATTTTTGCATTTATAATTTTCACTAATATTTATTATTTGTGCATTTGTGTCACATTTTTTCACATTGGAACACCTTTGAGTGATTTGTTTGGGTTATACACCTTGTTTTAGCGCACCTACAACACATATTCATATTTAATATTCACTAGGCACTGAATACCGGTAGCAGCTTTAACATCTATCAGCGCACCCTCCCAACACACAATGACAAGTACATGCCATTTGAAATTTGTATGTATATTTTGTATATTGACATTTTTTTCCTTCAGAAATGTCAGTATTGCTGCAGCAGGCTACATACATCATAGAGATGCACTACTTTACAGGCACATTCAGGGGACCCCCCAGGCACGATATTTGAAGGGATTTTTCAATTTGATAGTTTCAATTTAAGCCTCATTAAAATCAGTAAATCACTGCTCCTTTAAAACTATTGTTTTAAAAAACTTTTTTTTCATTGTTACATGTTCCCCAGGTCAGTACCCAGACCCCCATACACTTTTTTGGGACAATAACTTGCATTTAAGCCTTAAAAATGAGGCTGTTTGATTTTCTAGGTTTGAGTCCTATAGACTTCAATGGGGTTCGTTTGTTCGAGCAAACTTTTCCTCTGTTTGTGGTGTTCTGGTGCGATCCGAACCGGGGGGTGTTCGGCTCATCCCTACCCAGCTATACTGCTCTGTGTACAGTATATTGTATATGACCCGGCTAGTTTTGACCCTGCTTTGCTCACTTCTGATTCTGTACCGTTTGGACTCTGATCTACCTGTGTATGACCCAGCTTGTCTAGACTACGCTTTGCTTGATTCTACTATAGTGCCAGACTCAGCATTACTACTTGGCTGCCCTGAACCTCCTTTTACATCTGCAGTGGTGAACCACAAGTACCAGCCAACCTCCTGTACATTTGCAGTGGTGAACCACAAGCACCAGAAAATCTCTACCTTCATCTACAGCAGTGAACTACAAGTCCCATCTGACCTGCTCTGCTTAGACCTGCTCATGGTATGTACTCTTGTTTATTGAACTCTTTGCATATCAACACATCTGAACTGTTTCCTGCTATCTGCTCTTAGCCTGACACCCACTACAGTGCCCTACTACCACCCCAAATCCCCCTCCTTTGACAGTACCTGCTAGAGAACTGTGGCTACAAATGAGCAGAAAAGGTTACTCAGGAGGAGAGTATACTGTAGTGGTGGGTCACATGGGACCGTGGGCACAAGCTTCAGGTGCTGTTGTTGCCAGACAAGTGTAAGGGATGTCAGGTACCCCATAAAAAAGACACATTTCCATTTCATGGCATTTCTATGGAACCACCGGTAGATGGCAGCACAAAGTTCAACTGCAAGCAAGGCATGGGAGGAACTAAAAGTTAGACCTTTTGTTCCTGGGGGAACAGAATAGCAGGTGTTGTGTACCTCAGAATAAAAAGTCATACCTCATGTCCTTATCATTGCAGGTAAGAAGGAGTATATTTAGGGCTATAAACAGGGCAAAATTGATTTAATTTACATCCCTGTGTTCAGTAAAGACTGCTGTCACTACTGTGTGATTAAATAACACTGCACAAATGTTAGTGGGTCACACTGTAGCGTCACATGACTTCAGTGTACCAGGAATGTGGTTATTACAGTGTTATGTTTTTATATCTTATATTAGATTGTATTATGAGACCACTGTGATGCAGAAGGAGTAACAACATTTCAGCACATGTTTAGTTGGTTATTATTTTCTATGAGGACGTTATTCCTGTATATCAGAATGTTGATATTGTTTCATATATATATATATATATATATATATATATATATATATATATATAGTTATGTGTAATAATATGTAAGAACAGAATAGCAGTTGCTGTGTCCCTCAGAATAAAAAGTCATACCTCATGTCCTTATCATTGCAGAAACGTTTTCAATAAAAATAATTCTGGTTTCACCCGGTCCGATCCCTTCGCAAATTGGAATTATTGACCATACTTTCAGCATATGAGCAACAAAATTGGCGCCCGAACAGGGACCGGGTGAAGAAAACGCAAAGGTCACGTAAGTGGAAGAGAGCGCTTACGCTGTCCGTGGCGAAGCTGAGAGAAGATTAAGGTATTAACCGTTGCTGCACGGGAAACGTACACAGATGGATGTAGAAATGTTGCAAGACGAAATCAGTGGGCATTTGATTCACATGACAGTCAGTGATCTCATTGAGACTTGCCAGTTTATTAAGGACTCCGAAGCAAGTATGGCGAAAGGAAAAACCCGGCGCCACCACTATATGCGGATAGTCAATGAGGTGATAGATGAACTGGTCGAGACTGAAAGTGAAGAAGTTGTGACACAATTTCTCCAAGCAACTAAGAGATTTGTCAGTGAGCTAGAGAAGAAGAGGGACAATGCTGAAGCACCAAACACCAGTGAGAAAGACCCCTAACCAGAATAGCAATTAACCCATTTGAAACGACAATACCACACTATGCAGGAGAAGTTCCAGGAAACGTCCAGAATGATCGAGGAACAGATAAAAGAGCTGAGTACTAAAAGCCAGGAATTAAAATGACAGTCATTCAAAACAAGAACCTATTCCAGTTACTCAGAGACTTCACCATGGTAACTTGCCAGAGGTGACAATCAGGAAGGACTTTAAGATTGCTGGTCAGATAGGTGAAAAGGAACAGAAAGACAAGTTGTCTTATACAAACCTTATGCACCAGATTGACATGGGACTACAAAAAGGGTATCCCGAGTCCGAGATTGTGGAAGCTGTGGTAAAAGCGATTAGTCCCGGCCTTAGTCTCAGAGGTATGCTGGAAATGAAGAATGGACTGACCCTAGTGCAACTTAGGAGAATCCTAAAAAGTCATTACAAGGAGGAAAATGCTTCCGAACTGTACCAACAACTGAATTTCCTGTTCAGAGCTATTGAATTGAAGGACCGCCTGTTTGTCTCACAAGGAGAAGGTTCAGATGAACACTTCAGCGCTGAGCTGATACAAAGGAAATTCCTACGGTCAGTGGGGACTGGACTGAGAAGTGACCATATCAAGTTCCAATTAAAGCAGTATTTAGATGATCTATCCATTCCAGATGAGGTGCTCATAGAGAAAACAAATGAAGCCACTAATATGGAGATGGAAAGGGAACAGAAGCAAAAGAAAACTCAGCCCAGCAATTCAATGAAAGGGAAAGAGTGTCAGTCCAATGTCTTACGGTGTCCTCAGGAACCAGATGTCCTGACAACGACTGCCGACACAAGATCAAGTAGCCCAACCATCCAAAGGCTTTCAAAGAGCAACTGTGAACTGGAAAAGCTGATACTCCAGATGCAAAAAGAGATGATAGAGATGAAAACACTTCTCCAAGGTTTGAGAACTCGACGAGATCGTGAACTTAGAGGGCCTCAGGTAACAGTGGGCATGAGCAATGGAAGTTGTCAATCTTGTAAAAGAACTGGTCGGAGAACTGCCTGTGACCATTGCTTCCATTGTGGTCAATCTGGACATATAGCGAGATACTGTAAAATGACCAGTCCCAACCAGTTAAACGGGAGAGGGTTGCTGTCAAGGGACCGACAGTAACCTGTGTGAGAACCAACCCTGTGTCCCAAAGTGCAACTCTTGTCGGTAGCAAAGCAACAAGCTCTCAAACCACCATCAGTGCCACGGCTGGAAGGGTGAACCCAGATCCCTTGCAAAGGGTACCCACCTGCAGTAACCAAAGATTCTACCAGGTGGCTGAGGAAGTGCCAACTCATGTGGATGGTGTTGCCATGAGACAAAACAGCAAGTTACTGAGTCTCGTTGGAAAAAGGTGCCTTGTGAACTGTGAAATAGTTGATACTCCTGTTCAGGCCCTATGGGATACTGGCTCTCAGGTTAGCATTATCAATGAGAGCTGGAGACAGCGGGTTCTGCCACATACGGTGCTCCGATCTTTTAAAGAATTGCTTGAGCCCGGAGTCCTCCTAGGTAAAGCAGCTAATGAGACTGAGATTCCTTTCTCCGGGTGGATTGAGGTCGTTTTTCAGCTAACAGCGGGAAGTAACACCTGCCAACAGTTAATAGTGCCCCTTGTGGTATCGGAGGATGAGAAAGTAGCTGAAAAGCCCATCATTGGTTATGTCATTGAAGAACTCTTCAAAGAGACATCTGCCAAGGGAAAGAAAGCCATTCCAGGTTTTGTAGATGTACTAGGGACAGCATTGGAACTGTCGACCACCAAAATGGAGATCCTTATAAGTATACTACAAGCCAGTCACAGGGAAACTGGTGGTGCTACACTAAAAACTGGTACTAAGAGCCAAAGAATTCCGGCAAACACTGGGACGTATCTCAGCTGTAGGGTTCACGCCAATCCAGCACTGCAAGATCAGACAGTTTTGTTTACACCTGATGAGGCCCATCATTGGCCTGATTTACTGCATGTATGTGAGACATTAGTATCACTCCAAAAGGGACAATTTTCCAAACTATTCATCCCGGTTTGGAACACAACTAAGCAGGACATTATTTTATCAGGTGAGACTAGGATGGGGTGCCTCGAGCCCATAAAGGCAACTTACCCAGCTCAGGTGAAACTGAAACAATCAATAACTCATCAGCCACCGACATCCAGACCAGGGCCGGAAGGTCGAGTGGATAACCTAAACACGAGTCAATCACCGGTAAGCGATGCTAATCAAGAACACTGGGATCCACGGGTGACTATCGAACACCTACCGGAGGAGGATCAACAGGTAGTCAAGATGATGTTAAGGGAGGAATGCAATGCTTTCGCCAAAGAGGACTCTGATGTAGGATGTATCCCTTCCCTACAAAATCTTCATACTCATCACCCATTGTGTGCGTAAGGAAGAAGGATGGTAGTTTAAGACTGTGTTGCGACTACAGAGAAATGAACCAGAAGTCCATCCCTGACCGCCATCCAATCCCTAGGATCCAAGACATGCTGGACAGCCTAGGGGGAAGTTCATGGTTTTCGGTGCTAGACCAAGGGAAAGCCTACCATCAAGGATTTGTGGAAGAATCCAGTCGACCACTGACTGCATTTATCACACACTCTGTATGAGTGGATCCGAATACCCTTTGGCCTTAGCTCTGCACCAGCTGAATTTTAACGCAGCATGGAAACCTGTTTAATGGGACTGAGGGATGAGATCTGTCTGCCGTACCTAGATGACAACCTTGTTCACAGCAGATCATTCCAAGAACATGTGGAGCATGTCAGGTTGGTACTGCAACTATATCAGCAACATGGAGTCAAGTTAACAGCTAGGACGTGTGAACTCTTCCGAAACAAAGTCAGATTCTTGGGCAAGATCGTGTCCAAAGATGGTCATTCCGTGGATCCAGCAGACACTGCGCCTGTGCTGGCATTGAAGAACAACCAGCCAAAGACTGTTGGAGAACTCAGGAAACTGCTAGGATTCCTTTCCTACTATCGCCCTTACATCCAAAACCTTTCCAGAATTGCAAAACCCCTCTATGAATTACTGTCAGCGGATACAACACGTGCTGCATCATCAGCACCAACTAGCCAGTCCAGGAAGAAGAAGAAGCCATCACCAAAGCTAAGAGGTCAACTACCCTCTCATCAGTCTATAGTCTGGACTGACCACCACCAGGTAGTGCTGAACCAGCTTATTGAGGTGTTAACTCATCCTCCAGTGATGGGTTACCCTGACTACAGCAAACCCTTTGTTCTACACTGTTATGCCTTGCAAGAAGGACTAGGAGCTGTGCTGTACCAAGAGCAAGAGGAAAAGTTAAAGGTAATTGCTTACGGGTCTAGAACTCTCACACCTGCCGAGAAGAACTATCGCATGCATTCAGGAAAACTAGAGTTCCTAGCGATGAAGTGGGCCATATGTGATAGGTTCCGAGACTACCTATACTATTGTCCATCCTTTGTAGTATATACTGACAATAATCCCCTAACCTATGTCCTCACTACGGCTAAACTAAACGCAACAGGCCATCGATGGATTGCAGAATTAGCTGACTTCAATTTTACCATCAAGTATCGTCCAGGAAAAAGGAATGCGGATGCAGATGTACTTTCCCGTATGCCATTAAGTCCTGAACAATACATGCAACAGTGTTCGCAAGAAGTGGACCCCAAAATCGTCAGATGCATAACCCAAGCACTTCAAGTACGTAAGAAGGAAGAAATGACTTGGCTGTGTCCAGTAACCATCGCCCATATGACATCACAATAGATGGTACCCAAAAGAAGGTAGCTCAAATACCCAAAGGGACCATTAGAACAGCCCAAAAAGAAGACTCTGATTGGCCCAGTGTGGAAGTACAAGAGCCAAAACCGGTTCCCATCAAAACAGGAACGACAAGGTGGACCACTTGATCTCTTCATACTAATGAAGCAGTGGACCAAGCTATACCTCGATGAAGATGGAATTTTGAGACGGAAAACATCATCAGGTTCTCAACTAGTGTTGCCCAAGTTGTATCATCAATTGGTGTTGAAAGAATTACATGAAGATATGGGACACTTAGGAGTCGAAAGGACTGTAAACCTGATCAGAGAAAGATTCTTTTGGCCACATATGCAGAGAGACGCTGAGCAATACATTAACCACCAGTGCACTTGTCTGAAAGACAAACGCCCACATAAGCCTACTAGAGCTCCATTGAACAATATTGCCACCACTTATCCTTTTGAGCTGGTCTCCATTGACTTTCTCCATCTCGAGACTTGTAAAGGAGGTTATGAGTAAGGATGATCGAACTTTTGAAAAGTTCGGTTCGGCCAGAACATCCGAACTTTCCGAAAGTTCGGCCCGGATTTCAGAACCCCATTGAAATCAATGGGACCCGAACTTCGGTAATCAAAAAACACCATTTTGAAGCCCCAAAACCCAATAAATGCCCCTAAAAAGTGCCTAGGGTTCTGGGTCATGCCCCATCAACTATTAATCACACAAAAAAGTTCTTAAAAATTGTCATTTTTGATAAAAAAGCCAATTATTGAAAAAAAAAAAGAGAGATTTTTTTATTTTGACTTTGGATTTAGTATCTGGGGGGTCTAAAATGTGTACCTGTGAAGTTTCAGCTCTGTAGCATGTCCAGAACCATGAAAAAAAAAAAAAGTTAATTTTTCAGTAGAACAGGGATGTGGGTCGGGAGCCTCCTTTAACTTTAACACCTATATGATCTTTTTTTCTGGTTCTGGACATGCTACAGAGCTGAAACTTCACAGGTACACCTTTTAGACCCCCCAGACACAAAATCACACAAAAAAAGTTCTTAAAAAGTGTCATTTTTGATAAAAAAGCCAATTATTGAAAAAAAAAAGAGATTTTTTGATTTTTACTTTGGATTTCAGATCTGGGGGGTCTAAAAAGTCTGAACTTGTGTATAGTGGTACTGTGCACAAGTTCTGATGTTTTGCCTGCCTCCAAAAACCCCCAAAAAATGCCAGCAAAAACACACCTGGGCATTTTTTTTTGGACGCTAGCGTTTTTTTTGGCATTTTTTGGGGTTCTTTTGAGGCAGGCAAAACATCAGAACTTGTGCACAGTACCACTATACACAAGTTCAGATGTTTTGCCTGCCTCAAAAGAACCCCAAAAAATGCCAAAAAAAACGCTAGCGTCAAAAAAAAAAAATGCCCAGGTGTGTTTTTGCTGGCATTTTTTGGGGGGTTTTGGAGGCAGGCAAAACATCAGAACTTGTGCACAGTACCACTATACACAAGTTCAGATGTTTTTCCTGACTGCAAAGAACCCAAAAAATGCCTTCTATTAAACCGGCAAGGTGTTACAGCAGAGAAGCCATATTCCTGTGCTTAAAGTTTTCTAATACAAACAATCTTTTTTTTATGGTTCTGGACATGCTACAGAGCTGTACACATTTTAGACCCCCCAGATCTGAAATCCAAAGTAAAAATCAAAAAATCTCTTTTTTTTTTTTTAATTTTTCAATAATTGGCTTTTTTATCAAAAATTACAATTTTTAAGAACTTTTTTTGTGTGATTTTGTGTCTGGGGGGTCTAAAAGGTGTACCTGTGAAGTTTCAGCTCTGTAGCATGTCCAGAACCCCAAAAAAAAGATCATATAAGTGTAAAAGAGGGGTCCCACCATCCCTGCTCTACTGAAAAAACGGAATTTTTGTAAAATCTTACCTGTAAAATTCCTTTCTCTGAGTCCTCCGACAGTCGCCGCCTCTTCATATTCGTCACAATGGGGTTATGACCTTTGCTCCGTAGGAGTAGCTAGGCAACAGAATATGTCAATATTAAGGCTTTTAACATATCCCACCCCCAGGGGGTGGTCCCCTCAGTCAATACCCTCCTACTTCCTGTATCCATACCTCAGTTTCAGTGGAATAGCAGTAGAGTACACAACCAAACCCCAAAAGAGGGGCGGGGGCGGCGACTGTCGGAGGACTCAGAGAAAGGAATTTTACAGGTAAGATTTTACAAAAATTCAGTTTTCTCTTACGTCCTCCGACAGTCGCCACCTCTTCATATTCGTCACAATGGGGACGTGCCAAAGCAGTGCAAACATGAGGGGTGGGAAACGCAGTCGCGCCTAAGGCAATGCCGTCTCCACATCAGAGAAAGGAACCTTACCAAGGGAAGGAAACCAGCTGGGCAGCATGAAAAAAAGGTGCTCAACAGGAGCAACAACCCAGGAAAAAACAAATAACCTAGGGATAAAATTACATCCCAAACAGCCAAGGGCCCAAAACAAGGGACCCTAAGGAACCGCCGCACTAAGAACCTTGCGGCCAAAGGAAGCATCAGCCGATGCCTGAACATCCACCTTGTAGAACTTCGTGAAGGTGTGAACGGACGACCAAGTCGCCGCCTTACACACCTGGGCCACAGAAGCCCGCTATTGACAGGCCAAAGACGTACTCAGAGATCTGGTAGAGTGCGCCTTCACAGGCATAGGAGGAACTTTTCCCTTCAAAGCATATGCCTGTTCAATGGTCTGTCTGATCCATTTGGCGATGGTAGAAGCCGACGTCGCCATGCCCTTCCGAGGACCCTCTGGAAGGACAAACAAGGAATCCGACTTGCGAAAAGCTTCAGTCGATTTCAGGTAAACCCTGATCGCCCGAACAACATCCAGGGAGTGCAAATCCACCTCCTTCGGATGCTTGGGCTTCGCGCAGAGCGAAGGTAGGACAATATCCTCATTGAGGTGAAAATCCGAAATCCTCTTCGGAAGAAAAGAAGGGTTAGGTCGCAAGACCACCTTATCCAAGTGAACGACCGGATACGGAGACCTGCAGGACAAAGCTGCCAGCTCCGACACCCGGCGAGCCGAAGTGATCGCCACCAAAAAGGCAACCTTCTTGGACAACATGGACAACGAGATCTTTCTGATCCGTTCAAAGGGAGCATGTTGTAACACGGACAGAACAAGATTCAAGTCCCAAGGAGGCAGGGGTTCCCTCCTAGGAGGGACCAGATGTCGCACCCCTTGGACAAAAGTGCTAATGCTAACCAAGGAGTTAGATGCCACAGGACGTTGAAAAAGAACGGCCAACGCAGACACCTGACCCTTGATCGTAGCCAGCGCCAAACGCTGGTCAACACCCGTTTGAAGGAAGGACAACACCCTAGATACCGAGTACGTGCGAGGGGAATGCCCCCTGGACTCACACCAGGCAAAATAGGCCTTCCAAGTACGGTAATAGACCTTCCCCGAGGAAGACTTCCTCGCGTTGATCAAAGTGTGAATGACCTCAGGGGAGAGACCCCTATCCTTCAGGACCTCGGTTTCAACAGCCAGGCCATCAAAGCCAGCGACTGTAAAGCAGGATGGAATATCGGTCCTTGAGACAGGAGATCTTCTCGAAGAGGCAGACGCCACGGGGCGTCGACCGCCAGATTCACGAGGTCTGCGTACCAGGACCGGCGAGGCCAGTCCGGTGCCACAAGAATCACCGTGTGCGGTTCCGAGGTCAACCTGCGAAGGAACCTGGACAGCAGTTGAATCGGTGGGAATGCGTACAGCAGTCGGTACTGATGCCACGGAACTACCAACGCGTCTGACGCGTCTGCCCGAGGATCGCGTGTCCGTGCCACGAACCTTTTCACCTTGTTGTTCAGACGAGACGCGAACAGGTCCACATCTGGAAGACCCCACTTCGCGCACAACCTCTGGAAGACATCCGGGTGAAGTGACCATTCCCCCTGGTCCAGGGTCTGGCGACTCAGATAATCCGCCTGCCAGTTCTCCACCCCCGGAATGTGAACTAGCGTTATCGCCGGGACATGTGTCTCGGCCAAAGACAGAATGTCGGCCTCCTCCCGAGCCGCCCGGGCACTCCTGGTGCCCCCTTGATGGTTGATGTAGGCCACCGCTGTGGCATTGTCCGTCTGCACCCGAACCGGACGGCCCTGCAGCCTGTCCGTCCAACGTCGAAGGCAGAGATTTACCGCTCGTAGTTCCAGAATGTTGATCGGAAGGGAGGATTCCTCCACCGACCAAGTTCCCTGGGCGGACAGAACGCCCAGAACACCACCCCAGCCCGACAGGCTGGCATCCTTGGTGACCACCGTCCATGAGAGAGGACGAAAAGACTTGCCCCCCGACACCGTCGGGGACTGGAGCCACCACAGAAGATCCCTTCTGGCGCGATGACTCAATGAAATCTGGAGTTCCAGAGATTGCGGTCGCCCGTCCCACCTGGACAGAATCTCCGCTTGGAGACCCCGCGTGTGAAACTGGGCGAAGGGAATCGCCTCGAAAGCTGAGACCATCAATCCCAAACAGCGCATGCACGTCCGGATGGACGAGCACGGAACGTCCCTGAGGGACCTGACTTCTTCCTGAAGAGACCTGAGTTTGTCTCCCGGCAGGAAGACCTTCGCCTGGACCGAGTCCAGAATCATCCCCAGGTAGGGAAGACGAACCGATGGGCACAGCGTCGATTTTGGAAAGTTTATCGTCCAACCAAACTCCTGCAGAGTCTGCATTGTGACGGACAGGTCTGACACCAGACCCTGGTTGGTCGCAGACCGAACCAGAATGTCGTCCAGATACCCCAGGACAGAGATGCCCTGGGCTCTCAACAAAGCCAGAACCGGTGCAAGCACCTTGGTGAACACCCGTGGAGCCGAAGCGAGCCCAAAAGGCAGCGCCACGAATTGGTAATGATCCTCCGCAATGGCGAATCGAAGGTACCTCTGGTGACCCTCGAAAATGGGGATGTGAAGATACGCATCCTTCAAGTCGATGGAGGCCATGAACTCCCCCGGAACCAGGGCAGCCACCACCGACCGCAGGGATTCCATGCGGAACTTGCGAATCGGACGCACCTTGCCCTCCTTCCTGGGCACGGTGAACAGATTGGAATAGAACCCCCGAAATCTGTCCAGATAAGGTACCGGAACCACTACTCCCTGAGCCCGCAGGTCCCGCACCGCCAGGTGCAGATCCCGGAACCGCTCCGGAGACAGCTGAAGATTTGAGGGAAAAATCTGCTCTCCGGCCGAGACAGAAACTCGATCTTGTAGCCAGATCGAACGATTTCCTGAACCCACCTGTCCCGAACACGGGCCAGCCAGGGTTGAAGAAAACCGAGCAAGCGTCCCCCCACCCCAGAACCGGGTGAGGGCACCCCTTCAGGCCGCACTGTTGTGGGCAGCGGATCCGGACTGGCCGGACTTCTGCTTACCTGTCCACGGCTTCTTCTGGGAGCCTTGGCCTTTGAACAGCTTACCCTTATAGTGCGACCGAAAGGCACGAAAGGAACCCTGAGAGGGCCGAAAAGCAGCGGTCTTCTTACCAGGAGCCGCCTTAGCCTTGTTAGATTGGGGCAAGAGCGTGCTCTTACCACCCGTGATCCCTTTAATCAGTGTATTTAAGGAATCGCCAAAAAGGCGAGATCCGTTATAGGGTAGATTAGCCAAGGTCTTGCGCGAAGACTGGTCCACAGACCAACACAGCCAAATCAGGCGGCGTGACAACACCGCCACACTGTGCACACGTGCAGCCAACGGTACTATATCCAAGTCCGCATCACACAAATACATGACACCCTGATGGATTTGATCCACCATAGCCAACGTCTCTGGAGGGGCAGAGTCAGCCACCAGGACGCGCCTAAGCACCTGCGTCCAATTTGCGACAGCCTGAGCTGCCATAAGTGAAGCAAAAATAGCTTTGAGCATAGAACCGGTAACCGAATAAGTATGACGGGTAAGAGACTCCAGCCTCCTGTCCGTGGCATCCCGGAACACCGGCGTATCCTCAGCAGGAATCGCAGTAGACTTATTCAAAACCGTTACCGCGTGATCCACCGGAGGTGGCACACACCAACGTTCATCAGTAGTGGGCGTGAAAGGATAACGCAGCTTGAACCTAATTGGCACAGCAAAAGGCTTCCGCAGATTGCGCCACTGTTCACTAACAGCGCGCTGAAAATCATCAGTGCAAGGAAAAACCTGTGAAGATCTGCGTCTCCGCTGCGTCCCATAGGAGGCTAAAACAGCAGGAGGACATGGTTCATCCTGCAAACGCAGTGTTTGTTTGATAGAAGCAACCAATTCATCCATGAGTGCAAGCTCTTCAGACGAGCCAGGGGGAGAATTATCAACCCCTTCCACCTAAGCCTCCACTTCTGATCCCACAAGATCCAGGGAGGAACGGGACCCCGATAAGGAGACCCCAGCCATAGCAGCCCCATCACCCTCGGAATCAGAGGAAATTGAAACTCTGGGCCGTTTAGTGGATTGAGCAGCCACAAGCATTTGCACCTGAGCAGCAAGGTTAGCCACAACAGCAGCCAAATCACCCCCTGGGGGGGAAACAGCAGCCCCTTGGCCTCCCACCAAAGTGAGAGGAAATTTGCTTTACTGAGAATCCATGCCCCCAAAAATTTTGCAGGAGAATAAAGGGTAACTGCCCCTTTAAAAGCGCGGTCAGCGCAGCCCACCGCACTCACACACCAGCACAAGCCGACCCCCACAGGGAAAAAGCACAAACTCAGGCAAGGATTCAGGACAGAGAGGATAAAACCTGCAGAGACCACCGCTGTTGCTGCTGCCTCGATCGGTGCGCCCAGGAGAAGAGGAAGTGATGCAATACAGGGCGCTCTGTTAAAGCCTATGGAGTGCTACAAGAAATTGGCGCCTGCAGTGCCAGCATGAGGCCGGAGCAATCGCCGCCAAAATGGCGGCGCTTGGCGCCGAAAACGCCGCTCCCGCCCACAGTGAAACACCAGCACACATGCAGTATAGTAAAAACAATGGCAGACCGCAGCAGCGGTCGCCGCAAGTATGCACAACATGATCCACATCATGCCCCGCAGCACACAGCCTGTCACACAGTAAAAGACAGCACACATTCTGACACAGAGACAGTGCAGTATCGCCCCCCTCCTTGCATTCCACAGAGTGCAGCTAAAACAGACAGGGAGTCCAACAGTGTGAACAGGGGCAGGGTTACACAGTCCCAGACTGACACCCCCCAAACAGACAGGTCCCCACACAGATACACTTACCTCCTAAATGGCGTGGGGAACCCGCACAAGCGATCAAGCCACTGCACAAGGGACAGGGAGAGTCGCAGCCAGGACGCAGGAGGACTGCGGAGCGATACCGCAAGGTGTCCAGTGAGGTAGCCACCTCACCATAGCATCCCTGCAGCGAACAGGGATGGGTCGTTCATTGTGCCAGGAAAAATACCTGACTCGATGGCAGGCTGGGAAGCCACTGACCCACAACCTGCGACCAGGGGGGTCAGCCCGAGACCCAGCCCGCACGATCCTCTTCATCAGAAGAACTAACTAATGCTGACAAAAGTAACAGCTAAGTAAAGAGAGAGAAAAAAAACTCAAATAAAATCAAAAAAAGAGAAAAGGCTGAGACAAAATGCCCCAGCATAGAAACATCCAGCTACTCCTGACAAGCTAGACATTGAAACTGAGGTATGGATACAGGAAGTAGGAGGGTATTGACTGAGGGGACCACCCCCTGGGGGTGGGATATGTTAAAAGCCTTAATATTGACATATTCTGTTGCCTAGCTACTCCTACGGAGCAAAGGTCATAACCCCATTGTGACGAATATGAAGAGGCGGCGACTGTCGGAGGACGTAAGAGAAATGATCTTTTTTCTGGTTCTGGACATGCAACAGAGCTGAAACTTCACATGTACACTTTTTAGACCCCCCAGATACTAAATCCAAAGTAAAAATCAAAAAATCTCTTTTTTTTTCTTTTTTAAATTTTTCAATAATTGGCTTTTTTATCAAAAATGACAATTTTTAAGAACTTTTTTTTGTGTAATTTTGTGTCTGGGGGGTCTAAAAGGTGTACCTCTGAAGTTTCAGCTCTGTATGAATATGGCTTCGCTGCTGTAACACCTTGCCGGTTTCAAAGCAGGAATTTTTTTGGGTTCTTTGCAGTCAGGAAAAACATCTGAACTTGTGTATAGTGGTACTGTGCACAAGTTCAGATGTTTTGCCTGCCTCCAAAACCCCCCAAAAAATGCCAGCAAAAACACACCTGGGCATTTTTTTTTTGACGCTAGCGTTTTTTTGGGCATTTTTTGGGGTTCTTTTGAGGCAGGCAAAACATCTGAACATGTGTATAGGGGGTATATATACACATATATGTCTGAATATATACCCCTAGACATATATAGGTGTGATAGTAGCAGAAATATATTACTGTAAATGATTTCATTAGCGCAAGCATTTATTTCTGCTACTATCACACCTATATATGTCTAGGGGTATATATTCAGACATATATGTCTATATATACCCCCTATACACATGTTCAGATGTCATGTCTGACATCAAACATGTCCTCAAAAAAGCACTGGCAGTGGCAGCCCCTGCAGCATAAAAAATGCTTGGCTGGTGAGAAGCCATATTCCAGTTCCGAAGCTATTCAGAGAAATGATCATTTCTCTATAGCGGTCACCCTGCTATGGAGGGGTTTTGTCACCCTGCCATAGCAGTCACTGCCAGTTAACCCTACACTACACTACGGTCCCCTGACACTTAACACTTTCCCTACAGAAACTACATTTTTGAAGCTAACCTAAGTGTAAAGGAGCACTCTGATATCCCTTTCCTGACACTAATAAATGCTAAATGACACTTTTAAAGTAAAATTAACAGAACTGCTTCCACTCTCTTCCATATCCAGTATAACAATGCTAGGAATATGGCGAGGGCAATCTTACATACTGGGGGGCGTATTCACTAATGATTGGTCTAGGGACCCCCTAGTCACTCCAATCACATTCCTAGCATTCTCCTGCCCCCTCAATTGGCTTTTGCTAATGGTTCTGGTCCAATCACGGGCTTTTAAAGCCCATTTCCTGAAGCATTGCATTTTGGGCGGTTCTGGTTGCCGAATTCCGAACTTTTTGGGCAAAAAGTTCTAAATTCGGCCGAACCTCGAACACCCAATGTTCGGGCCGAACCGATGGTGGACCCGAACCGTTCGATCATCCCTAGTTATGAGTACATATTAGTGGTAATCGACCATTTCACCAGGTTTTCTCAAGCCTACGCAACCAAAAACAAGTCAGCAAAGACTGTTGCCGACAAGATATTCAGTGACTTTGTCTTGAAGTTTGGATTTCCTACCAGAATTCACCATTGAATGGAAAATTTGAAAATCAATTGTTCTTGGCATTAGGGAAACACTGCCATATCCAGAACTCTCACACAACTCCATATCATCCAGAAGGCAATGGACAATGTGAAAGATTTAATCGTACCCTGTTGTCTATGCTTCGGACCCTGTCATCAGATTCCAAGAAAGACTGGAAAAGTTCACTTGCACAGGTCGTTCATGCATACAATTGCACCAAGAGTGAAGCTACAGGGTATTCTCCATTCTTTCTACTGTTCGGGAGGTCTCCAAGATTACCCATAGATAGCATGTTTGACACTCCAGTAACAGAAAAATATAAGACTCACTCTGAGTATGTGAAAACATGGACAGATAGGATGACTGAGGCCTATCAAGTTGCTTCAAAGGTAGCTACTCAAGATGCACAAAGAGGAAAAGAACACTATGACAAGAAGACTCATGGAGTAGAGCTTGCACCTAGCAGCAGAGTTCTTGTAAGAAATCTTACTGAAAGAGAAGGACCAGGAAAATTTAGATTGTTCTGGGAAGATGCCGTACATGTTGTCCTTAGGAAAAAGTGTGAATATAGTCCAGTGTACGAGGTCAAGCCAGAAATTGGAAAAGGCCGAACAAGGATTCTACACCACAATTTGTTATTGCCATGCGATTACCTACCCGTCGACAGAGGTCAGAAGATACCCGACAGACCCAGTGCCAGAAAACAAGGCAAAGTTCCAAAGAATACTCAACTGTCTACACAGATATCTGAGGAAGTATCAGAAGACGAATCCGACCATGAACAAGAGCAATGGAGATCTTTTATTCCTGTAACTCAGAGAGACCACGCAAGGGAAGACACAGAGTTGAATCCAGAAGCAGCAGAGTTCTACCCTTGTCAGTTTGAAACGAGTGAGGAAGTTACAGAGGAAAGTACAGCGGAAGTTACAGAGGAAAGTACAGAGGAAGCTACAGCGGAAGTTACAGAGGAAAATACAGAGGAAGCTACAGCGGAAGTTACAGAGGAAGCTACAGTGGTAACTACAGAGGACAAGCCTGTGGGTCAACCTGAGCAAACTGCATGTTCACCAGGAGTTATAGAGGAAGAAAATCCTTCACCAGGAAAACCAACAGAGACAGTTGACTGTGACGAAGGAGAATATGAGAACACTTTGGATGCCCTTCCTCTACGCAGGATACAGCCCAGCAGGAACAGGAGACAACCAAAAGTTCTGACTTATGACACTTTGGGTCAACCCAGTAGTACTGCCAGAAATGCAGCTGTACAGGTCATAGACTGTATTCATACACTACCTGTTTGCCCTAGCTGGTATTTAGGTCCAGAAAGTTTTGCTGAGGACTCTAAAAACTGGTAAAAGTAGTCATGAATATATTGATACGGTCTATTAATTATCACTATGTTAGAGTTGTTTTTTTATGTCAAAGATGTTAGGTGTTATTTTCTGTAGTTAACAAAAGGACATTTCTTGCACTCTCACTGCAGATTTTCCAGGTCAAGCAAAAATAGCTTCACGTGATGGGACTAGGTAGTTAAGGTAAAATCAACCGACAACAAAATGGATAGAGAGTATTAGGTGGTAACGTACAATGGGTATTCCACCTTAAAAACAAAACAATGGACAGAAGTAATAAGATGTTCCCTAGTTCTCCATCAAACCTCATCTTCTCAATAGCCTACACAAACCTGTGCTGTAGAGGTTTACTAATTGGTTGGCTATATGCAACAATATCTCACCAGGTACATGAGCGCTCTGGACCTGGTGGGAAACTGTGACATAACTGGGAGTAGATGTCGCAGGGAGGACGGTTCCTCCAGTAATTGGATTTCTACTTAACCTTGGCTCCCAATGGCTATTGTGAGATGGGGAATATAATAGTTCTAATACTAAATCTGCATATGTCGGGGACGACATAAAATTTTGTGGGGGAGAGTGTAAGGGATGTCAGGTACCCCATAAAAAAAACACATTTCCATTTCATGGCATTTCTTTGAAACCACCAGTAGATGGCAGCACAAAGTTCAACTGCAAGCAAGGCATGGGGGGAACTAAAAGTTAGACCTTTTGTTCCTGGGGGGACAGAATAGCAGTTGCTGTGTCCCTCAGAATAAAAAGTCATACCTCATGTCCTTATCATTGCAGGTAAGTATACAAAGAGTTATTTGGTTCCTCAGGCCAGTAAGTGGGACTTTAAGGCAATAAAGAAAACGTATCAGCATAAAGGCGATTTTAGATTTTATCGTAAAAGATACATGAATTACAACATGTTTGCTTCATAAATTATATAGTGCAGGGTGGGTGAGAGACCCATCCGTGATAGTGCAAGAAGGTAAAGAAGTGACACTGTGAGTATTGGTGACTTTAGAAACACAAAAATCCTGCCATCCGTCGGTATTGGATATTGCAGGGAGCGTCTCAATTCCCCAACGCGTTTCGGCTTGCCTAAAGCGGCTATGCCTTTTTCAAGGTATCACCATATCTAGAATGATATTTAGACATTGTAAGTGTCATTATTGCACTAAATACTTAGTTTGTGTAATCTAGGTTGAGTAAATAGCTTACATTTTGTTTTTTATATATACAGTTTCTCGGTCGTTGTTTGTGGAAAATGCCCCTCTTTTTCCCAAGATAGTCACAAGATCCCCACAAAGGAAAGGAGTAACAGTGATGCAGGCACTAGAAAGACCAAATTGCTGTTTCATAAATATCCATGACATATATTAATTCTTAACCACTTTGAGTTCTCAGGGGTACTCACATGGTCCAGAGTAACTGGTTTCCTCATTCGGAGTCCCTGATGAAAGTGGTAACTGTCCCTGGAATTATATATTTATTTTGTATATCCAAGGATTGTATATTGGACAGAAACATAATTGGGCTTTTAACAGAAAGATGAAATTACCTCCTCTGTTTCAGGTCTCAGGGAATACAGGGTGGTATCTATATTAAAGAGACATGAGAAGCGTATTAGGTAGTTGGTCCCGGTTGGGGGGAAAAAAGGGGGGGGGTTGGTTTAAGTTATTTTTATTTTTACCTCCTCTGCTCCAGTCTTGGGGGTACAGGGCCGTATCTGTATGAAAATTATACATGGCAAATTAGGAATTTGTTCCATGTAGTTGGTGCATGATTGCACTAAAAGAAGTTTTGGCGTAAAGATACCTTTGTCCAGTAGGGGTAGACCGAGTATGGTACACGGGACCGATGATTGTTGCTTCCTTTGCTCCAATCTTAGGGATGCAGGGCCGTATCTGTGTTGCAAATTATAATTTGCAGGTTAGGGAAAAATTCCCTGTAATAGTACAGAGTTGCCCTGAAAAGGGTTGAGGTGAAATGATACCTTTGTCCTGCAGGGGGAGACCGAGTGCGATACAGGGAGGCTGATTGCGTCACCGTCGTCCAAGAGTGTTTCCTCTCCGGCATCCGGAGATGAATGGCACTCTTCCGGGGATCCCCGGCGCCTTATATATAGGCTGCGCATGCGCATTGCTGCGCAGCGCGGTCCTATATGTCAGGGCGGAAGGGTTTCAACCGTGCATACTGCGCATGTGCCGAAGCTCCTGCGCGAGTTGCGGCGAAGATTGCCCTCGCTGCCTGGCAACTAAGGACGCCGCCGACACGGAGAGGAGGGGCCAACCGGGATGCCGTCAGGCATTGGTAAACAAGCCATCGGGCTCAGATGGAGATGCTAGTGACCCAAAACAGTGCCCCGCCTCGGGGGGCGGGGCTTACCGTGCCGGGGACTACTATTGGGTATTCGGGGGGGGGGAAAATTCCAAACGATCCGAGTCTGTTTGACATCGAGTGTGCATTTACATCTAAGCAAATATATCTATATTATATATATATATTATGTACAAGTCTTTTCCATTGTTGCAGCAATAACATACAATCATTAAAGTAGGAGACAAAAAAAAAACATAGATGAAAAATTATGTTATAAGAAAGACAGTCCCCAGAGCGGGGATATAGGTGGCTGGGGATTGTGTGGATACCTGATGTCAGCCAATTGGTATGGGTGGTATGTCATAGACTGTTGTTCTTGGGATAATTACGCCTGTCAGGCAGGGCCTTGGTCTTGGGGCACAGTAATGTAGGAGATGGTGTGGATAGGTAGAGGAGAGTTATATAAATGTGTGTGGGAATTGGATCGGTAAATTGGATCAATGGCTGTTGATAATAAATAGTTAATAATGAATAAATAATTAAATAATTAAATGAAAGAAGTTTAAATTTAATTGTTTAAATTTAAAACCTAGATATAGGCTTGTAGTGTTTGACTGGTCCCTGTTTATTTTACCAGTCATATTAGTCGGTTTTGCCCGATACAAATCCTTCGAGAAAAGGTTTAAAGCTCTCTGCTTCATTGAGGCCAGGAGGTGTAGTAGCTCCAAGGTGTCTAATCCACCTCATCTCTCTTTGCAGGAGGGTCTTATTCCAATCACCCCCCCTCCCCGGGATATGTATCCTATCCAGGGCCATGAAGCTTACTTTGGGCATTTTTGATTGGTGTTTGTCTCTTACGTGCCTACCAAGTGGGAGATAGAAGTTACACATCTCCATGGTTGACATGTGTGTGCCCACTCTCTTGCGAAATTCTTGTTTCGTTTTACCAACGTAATAGGCCCCGCAGTTGCATTCCATCAGGTAGACAATTGCTCGAGTTTTGCAGTTAACGAAAAGGGCCGGTATGAACAGCTCCCCATTTGGTAAAATTTTGCTTGTACATTTGACAATGACTTGGCATTGGGAGCATCCTCCACATGGGTACGTCCCTTTGTCCTTACAGGGATCCTTTCTGGATCCGTTTTTAAATTCACTATGTACTAGTGATTGCTGGAGGGATCCAGCTTTCTTAAATGTGATTAAGGGGTTTTCTGGGAGTAAATGTCTTAGGCTTGGATCACCGGTGAGAATGTGCCAATTGTTCTTGATAATTTTCCTGATGGAGTCATGCTGGTTGGTATATCGCATGATGATCCTGTTGGCATTTTCAGGCGGTTTGTCGATTGGTTTCTTAAATAAGATTTCATGTCTCTCCTGCCCATTGGCTCGATTGAAGGCCTTTCTCAGGCATGTTTTGGAGTACCCTCTCAGTCGTAGTCGTGCGGATAGTTTGTCAGATTCACATTTAAAGTCATGTTGGGTGGTACAGTTCCTCTTTAGCCTTAGAAATTGACTGTATGGGATCGATTTAACTAGGGCTGTGGGGTGGAAGCTGTCCGCGTGCAGAACAGTATTACCTGCAGTCTCTTTCCTGTATAATGTTGTGTTGAGGTTAGCATCGGAATCTTTATAGATCCAGGTGTCTAGGAAACTGATCTTGGTTTGACTATATTGCATAGTGAAATGCATATTGAAGGAGTTCCTATTCATGCGTTCCAGGCATTTTTTCAAAAGGTCTTCGGGTCCATTCCACAGGAGGAAGATATCGTCTATATATCTCTGCCATAATGTTATATGGCAAGAGTATATAGAGTTCTCCTCGCTGTGGAGGAAGTCCTGCTCCCACATGCCCAGGTATATGTTGGCATAGGATGGGGCACAGCTAGTGCCCATGGCAACACCGCAGATTTGTAAGAAATGAAGGCCATCGAAGCAAAAATAATTGTGATGTAGGATAAAGTGTAACATAGAGATAATGAAATCATTAAATTTTTGGTCATAGCCACTCTGTTGACTGAGCGCTTGTTGTACTGCAAGAATCCCTTTATCATGCGGTATATTGCTGTAGAGCGATTCTACGTCGATTGTGACAAGGTGCGTGTCTGGTGAGGTGGTCATGCCTTCCAAAATTTGCAAAAGGTGGATGGTGTCCTTCGTGTATGATGATAATTTAGTTACATGTGGTCGAAGGTGAGCATCTATGACTCTGCTCATGTTTTCTGAGATGTTCCCGTTACTCTGGACCATGTGAGTACCCCTGAGAACTCAAAGTGGTTAAGAATTAATATATGTCATGGATATTTATGAAACAGCAATTTGGTCTTTCTAGTGCCTGCATCACTGTTACTCCTTTCCTTTGTGGGGATCTTGTGACTATCTTGGGAAAAAGAGGGGCATTTTCCACAAACAACGACCGAGAAACTGTATATATAAAAAACAAAATGTAAGCTATTTACTCAACCTAGATTACACAAACTAAGTATTTAGTGCAATAATGACACTTACAATGTCTAAATATCATTCTAGATATGGTGATACCTTGAAAAAGGCATAGCCGCTTTAGGCAAGCCGAAACGCGTTGGGGAATTGAGACGCTCCCTGCAATATCCAATACCGACGGATGGCAGGATTTTTGTGTTTCTAAAGTCACCAATACTCACAGTGTCACTTCTTTACCTTCTTGCACTATCACGGATGGGTCTCTCACCCACCCTGCACTATATAATTTATGAAGCAAACATGTTGTAATTCATGTATCTTTTACGATAAAATCTAAAATCGCCTTTATGCTGATACGTTTTCTTTATTGCCTTAAAGTCCCACTTACTGGCCTGAGGAACCAAATAACTCTTTGTATACATACCAGGGATGTTGGCGCAATTACACTTAGGAATCATCTACCTACATTAACAATTCCTTGAAAGGTTTTCTAGAGCTCAAAACTATCAAATATCATTGCAGGTAAGAAGGAGTATATTTAGGGCTATAAACAGGGCAAAATTGATTTAATTTGCATCCCTGTGATCAGTAAAGGCTGCTGTCACTACTGTGTGATTAAATAACACTTCTCAAATGTTAGTGGGTCACACTGTAGCATCACATGACTACAGTGTACCAGGAATGTGGTTATTATAGTGTTATGTTTTTATATCTTATATTAGATTGTATTATGAGACCACTGTGATGCAGAAGGAGTAACAACATTTCAGCACGTTTAGTTGGTTATTTTCTATGAGGACGTTATTCCTGTATATCAGAATGTTGATATTGTTATATATATATGTATATATAGTTATGTGTCATAATATGTAAGAACAGAATAGCAGTTTCTGTGTCCCTCAGAATAAAAAGTCATACCTCATGTCCTTATTGCAGAAACGTTTTCAATAAAAATAATTCTGGTTTCACCCGGTCCGCTCCCTTCGCACATTGGAATTATTGACCATACTTTCAGCATATGTGCAACACAAGCACTAGGTTCAAATCTATCTATGTAGAGAGGCAGCAGGTAGAGCACAGTTGACAGCACTCTGCAGCCAAAACTAGAGGAGCAGGATTGGCAAATGCAGCTGCCAGCTCCAGCCTGCTTCTATTTAAAGAAAATCCCAACTGGCTCCAACCTTTTCTTGGATAAATGACTGCTGGTGCTGCATTGATCTGTCAAGGGGTTCTTTCTTACAGTTGGTGAGCCAAAACTAACCTGCCAGAAAACAAAAGGACTGACTTTTACTGACATAATTTTTTTTTTTTTACTGACCACTGTAAAAATTACTACATTTACTAATGGTTGGCAACCCTGCTCAGGAGTGTGTATTGTGTGCATCACACCGAGTTCATTGCTCAGGACTGTGTTTTGTGCAAAGCTCAATAGTGTGTATCTCACGGGCAAGGTTCAGGAATGCATAACACACCATGGATAGGGCTCAGGACTGAAAATTATGCAGCGCACATGAGTGCATATTATTCAGGGCTCAGTCAGGAGTGCGTATCACAAAGGGCTCAAGTGTCAGGAGTGTGTACTGTGCAGGGCTCAAGTCTCAGGAGTGCTTTTTTGCACAGGGCTCAAGAGTGTGTATTGTGCAAGACAAGGCTTAAGGCTCACTAATGCATATTACACAAGGTGCAGGACTCAGGATTGGGTAACCCAGACCAAATAACGCCCCCCCCCCCCTCAGTGCAGCACTTCCTCCACAGTTCAGAACTTTCCCCACTAACATTCCTCCCTAGTACAAAGTTCTCCCCCATCCCCCAGTACAGAGCTCCCCCACAGAACAAAGCTCCCCCTCCCATCAGTACAGAGCTCTCCCACCACTAACCTAAAATTGCCAGGGAGAAGTCCTTGCTAAGAGGTGCAGGAGAAGAAGCGACGCTGGTGCTACACAGTTTGCCTGAACCACTTGAAAAAGCAGGCTGTCGCTGGCAAACAGGGAAGCTGGCAGAGGAATTGAGCAGTGCAGAAAACCTCTCTACCAGCTTCTGCGTTTACAAGTGACAGGTTGGTGAGGACAGGGCAGTGCCCGAGATGGCAGAATAGAGTACCACCACATTCCTACTGAAAAGAAGCCCTGGGTAAGATACTAAGATTGTGGGCAGAGATAAACCTTATTTAGGACAGTCGTGAATAGTGGATGGCAAATGCTGGTCTGGCGAGAATTTGAACATTCTTTTTCAGGATTTTTTGATAGAAGATGATTGCAATATACTTTTTTTTTTTTTAATCTTCGATGGCTCCAGTACCAAATTTATTTATATAAAATACAAGTGGGGCCCCAATGGAGATCCACGCTTATCCATCCCTTAAGCGATGTAGATGGTTCTGGTTCAGACTAGTATATAATAATGCTGCCACTGTTCCTTTATAAAGTATTACTATTGGCCCCCCATGTCTGGGGTTATTTTTTAATGTGTATATGCTCTTTGATCTGGATAGCGATCAGTGTTGGAATCTGTTGGTAGTCTTCACAGGGTGACGACACATGGGGCTATGAGACAGGTCTATTTATGTATACTTCTATGGACTATTTATCTAACTATATGCATGTTCATGTATACGGTACCAGCAAGATATATTTATATGTTGTAGAACATGACTAGGGATGGGCGAACGGTTTGGCCCTGAGCATGAGTTTGGGCCAAACATTTGCCTGTTTGGCCCTTCACCAAACACACAAATTTGCAGGGTGTTTGCCTGAGTGCATGCACAGTGAATTCTGCCCCCTGATTGGGCAAAGCTTTGCCCTATCACGGCGCAGTGTAAGCTGTTAAGGAGTGGGGCCGGAAAGCCAGCCGGGGCGTCCTTAACAACCGATGAGTTGTTAGCTATCAATGGGTTTCCCCACTGATGGCTGAATAAAAAAAAAGTGCTGGTAGCCAAATTAAAAAAAAAAAAAAAAAAAAGGCCCCTTCAAAATTCATACCAGACCCTTATCTGAGCATGCAGGCAGCAGATCAGGAAAGGGTAGGGAATGTGTGAGCGTCCCCCCTCCTGAATCATATCAGGCCACATGCCCTCAACATGTGGGAGTGGGTAGAAGGGACTCTGCCCCCCACCCCAAAGCACTTTTTCCCCATGCTGATGGGGACAAGGGACTCTTCCTGACAACCCTGGGCTGAGGTTGCTGGGGTCTTCGGGCGGTGGGGCTTATCGGAATCTGGGTATAGAATTTGGGGGGGGGGGGGGCTTTATTATTTTAAATGTTTTTTTTTTTTTTTTATAGCCGGGTGCCAGCAATTGTAACTGCGAGTCCTTTTAAATGTTTTTTTCTTAAATTTTATTTTCTTTAGAAATATAATTTTTGCTGTAGCATGTCAGATGCGCTACTTTACAGGCACATTAAGGGGACCCCCAGGCACTATATTTAATCACTTGCTGAGTGTCGGCCTGCCATTATACTGCGGCAGGTCGGCTCTATTACGCAAAACGACGTACCTGTACATCACTTCCTGTAATAGATAGTGTGGGTGTGTGCGCACCACCAGGGGGGAGCCAATCGGCGGGTCTGGAGGATGCAATGTCCGCCGACCCCCTGCGATCGCTCCCCATGGAGACAGAACGGCGGTCTGCCTATGTAAACAAGGCCGTCCGCCGTTCTGTCACAGATGAACACAAGGATCCTGTGTTCCTCCTATTTAGTGTATTGGGTTCATCTATTGAGTACTTTTCCCACACATTTGGAAAGCACCCCCTAGGGACACACTTAACCCTTTGATCACCCCTGGTGTTCACCCTTTCCCTGCAAGTGTCATTAGTACAGTAACAGTGCATATTTTTAGCACTGATTACTGTAGTAATGTCACTGGTCCCCCCAAAAGTGTCAGTTAGGGGTCAGATCTGTCCACCGCAATGTTGCAGTCCTAAAAAAAAAAAAAAAAAAAAAAATGGTTGTTTGCCGCCATTACTAGTAAAAACATAAAATAAAAATGACATAAATCTTTCCCCTAGTTTGTAGACATGATAACTTTTGCAAAAACCAATCAATATACACATATTGGGATTTTTTTTTTTTTTACTAAAAAATATGTAGCAGAATACATATTGGCCTACATTTATGAAAAAAATTTTCATATTTTTTTTTACATTTTTTTTATTGGAAATGTTTTATAGCAGAAAGTAAAAAATAGCTTTCTTTTCCCCAGAATTGTCGGTCTGTTTTTGTTTATAGCTCAAAAATTAAAAACCGCAGATGTGATCAAATACCACCAAAAGAAAGCTCTATTTGTGGGACATGAATTTTATTTGGGTACAGCTTCGCATGACCGTGCAATTGTCAGTTAAAGTAAAGTGCCGTATCGCAAAAAATGGCCTGGTCATTAAGGGGTTAAAACCTTCAAGTCCTTAAAGCGCAGTTCCACCTAAAACTAAAAAAATACATAAAAATACCCCCGGGACAGTCAGTGCTAGTGCATTCCACAATGGATAGCCTCTGATCTGTCCCGTGTTGCACTTACCTTTTTAGAAGAAATACTTACCTTGAAAATGTATTGTTCAGTGCTGCCATCTCAGGTGTGGGCAGCTGAAGCCAGCGCGATCCTCTTCTGCATCCTCTTCCGTCCTCTTTGGTCCCACGATGCACTGGACCGGCCCCGCCGTCACTTCCGGGGCTGCAGCGTCATCCCTGCACAGCTTCTGGGCATGCCCAGAAGCTGTTTAGCAAGGTATTACGGCACCTGCACCGGAACTGACGTCAGGGCCGGTGCAGGCGCATTAATCCTTGGGAGCGATGACATTCAGCTCCCAGGAATCATTGCAAGCCAGGAAGTGACGACTCGCCGTGGCCGCCGAGGGAAGAAGAGGAAGTAAGGTAAGTATATTATCTTCTACACAAGGTAAGTAGAAAAAAAAAATTGCGATTATCCATTTGTTTTTCAGGTGACCCGGAGCAAGAAGATGGACCAAAGTTACATTTTAGGGTGGAACTCCACTTTAAGTGGTAAAGACATTTTCATTTTTATTCTTGCATTTTAAGCATAATTAAAATCACTGCTGCTGAAAAAATGATTGTTTAATAAAAAAAAAAAAAAAAGAAAAAATATTAATACATGTTCCCCAAGGCAGTACCTGGACCTCCATACCCCTTTTGTGCCAAATTACTTGCAAAAAAAAACTCAAAATAGGCACTTTTGATTTTTCCTTTTCGGCTCCCATAGACTTAATGGGGTTTGCGGTTCAGGTTAGAACATTTCCCCTGTTCTAGAGTTCTGCTGCGAACCAAACAGTGTTCGCCATCCCTAGACATGACACCTCATATAGTGAAAAAACTATCAGCGCAAGACTAAGTGAAATTCAAATGTGTATAAAATGTGCTAGAATAAATCAATATATAAATCCGGCTGCATACACAAATTGTGTCCACACCTCACAACAAAAACATAAAAATCAAAAAACGTGCTGCGCCAGAAGTGCACAAAAATAATTAGTGATTACATGAATCAACAAGTGTTATCAACAAAATATGGTGTCCATCATATGTGCTCTGATGACACATAAATGTTCATATAAAGTGCTCCAAAGTAATGATTAGTATATCCAGGTGATGACAGGACAGCCTCAAGCAGGAACCACCAGTGTGTGAACTCCCTCCACCAGTAAGATTGGCCTCTCACCTTGATACCAGACCCAAACGGGCCAGCATGAGCATATCAGGGGATAAACAGACTATCACAGGTAACCTCTCCAGCCTTCACCTCCGGGGGTCGCCAGGACATAAAATAAAGATAAAGCAAAGATCTAGTGCTCTCTGAATGTAAATAATGAGCTTTTATTGAGCATAAAGGGGTAACTCACATTTGTTGGGCACTCAGCTGTGCCTGCTATTATGGCATTCAGTGTTGGAGAGTAGCACCCGAGCGATCGGCGTCAGGCACGCAGGCTCCGCCTCCCTATACGCGTTACGCCTGGAGCGTGGGCTCCGTTTGGCTTCTTCGGTAGGGGTGAAGTTTGCGTGTCCAGCCTCGCCTATTTACCAATGCTGCTAACGGTGGATTGGCCAGCGGTCACATGTCCTCCTCACTCCTAGAGTCAGAGACAGCCAGAAGATCTGTATATCCAGGATCCAACAGGTTCACAGAAACTCATTTTGCCATGCAGTTTCTGAGAACCTGTTGGATCCTGGATATACAGATCTTCTGGCTGTCTCTGGCTTACTGATACAAAGTGTTGTGACCCCTAGTGGTCGAATACAGGAGGTGAGAGGCTGTATTATCTGTGGTGGAGGAGTCACGTTTGCAGTGTCGTTTTAATTATTCCTGCTTTTCACTTTGGAAATCAGCTTTTAAGGACTTTATGATTTATGATCCACATGCTTTTTATTGTGCATTTTATACATTTTAATGTGAATGATTTTATGCACTATTTGTAATTTTATAGCGCTGCACTTTATTTTCTTTTACTGCATATTATAGGTTTTGGTAGGGTTGACCTATCCTGGTGTACAGCTGCTTACCCATCAATTTGATTTTAAGCGCTGAATTTTTATTTTTATTGTATCTCTGTCCATGTGGACAGCCATATACTGTAATGTTTGGGGGATTGTGGCTCCACAGGACCAAGTGCAGAAACCATTTAAAGTTTAAACAAAAAGGCTTTTATTCAGCAGGCAAAACAAAATATGGCTTCCAGCAGCACACAAGCCCCTTTCACACGGGCGCAATGCCCGATGGACTCTGTTCTGTTCAGCAGGGATTTATCCTCTGATCCCCGCTGAGCAGGCCGATGACAGCTCTGTCTCCGCTCTGTGTGCACAGAGGGAGCTGTCAGATCCCCGCTCTCCTCTATGGGGAGATCGGATGAGAAAGGGCCACCTGTCCGTTCTCATCCGATCCGATCCTCCAGACGGATGGAAAATAGGGTTTCCATCCGTCCGGATTTGACGGACAGGACAGGATCGGATAGCAGCGGGTGTCAGCAGACATGTCTCTGCTGACACCCGCTGTCCGATAGGGATGCATGGAGCATCCGATCAGGTCCACCTGAAAAACTGACAGGTGGATCGGATCGCCCGTGTGAAAGGGGCCATAAAGCTTTGTAGGTGGATCTTCACCTCCAAGCAGGTCCATAGCTAAGGGGGAGGGGGGGGGGGGTTGAGAGCCCCCCCCCCCCAGAGCATCAATGTACAATGTAGTTAAATTAAAAAAATATATATTTTTTTTTTTTTTGCTCCGCACTAATAGGGACGTAGAAAAGGGTGTGTGTGTCTTTCCCTTGTGTGCTCCCCAAGCTAAAACTGCAGTGCAGAATTGATTCATACTATAACTAGGTATCAGAGATTGTGGGAACTGCTGGCAAACTTTGTTGATTGACGCACACACACACATATATATATAAAATCCAAAATTTTAAACTGCATGTGGAAAACATCATTATTAACCACTTAAGCCCTGGAGGATTTGGCTGCTCAAAGACCAGGCCCTATTTTGCGATTCGACACGGCGTGACTGTAACGGACAATTGCGCGGTCGTGCGATGTTGTACCCAAACAAAATTGACGTTCTTTTTCCCACAAACAGAGCTTTCTTTTGGTGGTATTTGATCACCTCTGCGATTTTTTTTTTTTTGCGCTATAAAAAAAAAGAGCGACCATTTTGAAAAAATAACAATATTTTCTCAAATCGCCTTTCAGGACAGCACCTGGAGAGCGCAGCTCCACCCAAATAACAGGAAACACTGCAAGTTTAAAAGCTCCTCCTCTTCCAACATGCCTCAGTTTTTGTGTTTCCTCCGCCATGGTGGAGGCACTGCAGGGAACCAGTTATGGGGCTACGCTCTCTCCAGGTGGAGACAGGGTGGACTTACCCCTAGTCTTTGTGGCTGTCTTTAGTGACCATCCCAGCACCCCTCCCTGACTGCAAAGGGGTTGTTCCGGAGCCGCTATCCTTTCGGGCTCAGGGGAGCGGAGCCTCGCCGGGGGGTCTCGCCTGTGCGCCGGGGATCCGCTTGGTTAGAGCTGGCAGGCAGCTCAGGCAGGGAGTTTTTGTTTTTATCTCTACCCTCATGTCGGTCCCTGGTCCCAGCTGACGGGGGACGTCAGGTTCGGAGACGGGACTTCTGGCGGGGGCGTGGTGGCTCTGGTTCCAGCCACTAAGATTGCAGAGGACGGCGGCGGGTCAGAGGTCGGTGCTTCCCCTTCCGGTCTTCAGAGGAGGACGTGGGAAGCGGCGTTTAAATTGCCTTCTGGCGTGGAGGATCTGCCCGGTTTGCTGCACGCTCTGCAGGATTACATAGTTACATAGTTAGTGAGGTTGAAAAAAGACATCAGTCCATCCAGTTCAACCTATGATGTGTGTGTGTGTGTTTGCTTTTAACCGTACATTGTATACCCCTGTATGTTGTGGTCTTTAAGGTGCCCATCTAATAGTTTTTTGAAACTATCAATGCTCCCTGCTGATACGACTGCTTGTGGAAGAGAATTCCACATCCTTACCGTCCTTACAGTGAAGAACCCCTTACGCATTTTAAGGTTAAACCGCCTTTCCTCTAGTTTTAGTGAGTGGCCACGTGTCTTGTTGTATTTCCTTACTCTGAATAGTTTGTTCCTTATGCTAGGGCCGCCAGTACAGTATTTGTACATTGATATCATACTCCCCCCTCAAACGTCTCTTCTCTAGAGAGAATAGGTTCAGTGCTTGTAGTCTTTCCTCATAGCTGATGTCCTCCATTCCCCTTATTATTTTTGTTGCCCTTCTCTGGACTCTTTCCAATTCCAGCACATCCTTCCTGAGGACCGGTGCCCAGAACTGGACGGCATACTCCAGATGTGGCCAGACCAGAGTCTTGTAGAGTGGGAGAATAATCTCTTTGTTTCTGGTGTGAATCCCCTTTTTTATACATCCCAATATTCTGTTGGCTTTGCTTGCAGCTGCTTGGCATTGCATGCCACTGCCAAGCCTGTTGTCTACCAGTACCCCCAAGTCTTTTTCCATCCTAGACTCACCCAGAGGTTCCCCCCCTAGTGAGTAGCTTGCTTTCTGGTTTCTGGCCCCCAAGTACATTACTTTACATTTATCAACATTAAACCTCATCTGCCATGTAGTTGCCCACCCCGTTATTTTGTTTAGGTCCGCTTGTAAGGTTTCCACATCCTGTATAGAAGATATTGGCATGCTTAGTTTAGTATCGTCCGCAAATACTGAGATTGTACTCGATATCCCCTCCTCTAGATCATTTATGAATAAATTAAACAGGATTGGCCCCAGGACAGAACCCTGGGGGACCCCACTTTCCACCCCGCCCAATCCGAGTACTCCCCATTAATCACCACCCTCTGGACTCTCCCCTGGAGCCAGTTCTCTATCCAGGTACTCACCTTATGGTCCATACCTACCTTCCTTAGTTTGTACAGTAAGCGTTTGTGGGGAACGGTGTCAAAGGCCTTTGCAAAGTCCAGATACACCACATCCACTGGCTTACCTTTATCTAGATGGCAGCTCACTTCATCGTAGAAGGTTAATAGATTGGTTTGGCAAGAACGATTTTTCATAAATCCATGCTGATTACTACTAATTATATTGTTTTCATTACTAAAGTCTTGTATGTGGTCCCTTGACATCCCCTCCAAAATCTTGCAGACTACAGATGTTAGGCTGACAGGTCTATAGTTACCCGGGATACACCTCGGCCCCTTTTTAAATATTGGTACTACGTTGGCCTTTTTCCAATCTGCTGGCACCATACCTGTCTGTAAACTATCCTTAAAGATCAAGAATAATGGTCTGGCAATCACCTGGCTGAGCTCTTTAAGAACCCTCGGGTGCAAGCCATCCGGTCCCGGTGATTTATTTATGTTAAGTTTCTCAAGTTTAGTTCTAAGTCTGTCTTCTGTTAGCCATGGCGGCACTTCCTGAGGTGTGTTGTTTAGATTGGCCTTACAAGCTGGGTTCGTGTAGCCCCCCGATTCTTTTGTGAAGACTGAAGAGAAGAAATTATTTAACACTTCCGCCTTTTCCCTGTCCTCAGTGGCCATATTTCCTTTGTCATCTTTTATGGGGCCAATGTGTTCTGACCTCGCTTTCTTACTTTTTATATACTTAAAGAACTTCTTGGGGTTCTTTTTACTCTCTTCCGCTATATGTCTCTCGTGTTCTATTTTAGCCGCCCTGATTTCATCTTTACATTTCTTATTACACTCTTTGTAATGCTTAAATGCTGCCAATGACCCCTCAGCCTTGTATTTTTTGAAAGCCTTTCCTTTAGCACTAATATGCATTTTTATGTTGGAGTTTAGCCACCCAGGGTTTAATTTTGCTCTTTTAAATTTATTTCCCTTTGGAATGCACTGGTCAATCCCCTTGTTAAGTATGCTCTTGAAGCACTCCCATTTTTCCTCCGTGTTCTTTGTTCCCAGGGTTCTATCCCAATTGATATTTTCTAGCAGCGAGCGCAGTTTTGGGAAATTGGCTCTTTTGAAATTCAGCGTCCTTAAATTACCCCTCTGCTTCCTATTACTATAATTAATACTGAAACTTATTGACCTATGGTCACTGTTTCCTAAGTTCTCCCGTATTTCTATATCCGTGAGCAGGTCTGTATTGTTGGTAATCAGTAGGTCAAGTACCGCATTGTTTCTTGTCGGTGCATTCACCATCTGACCCATGAAATTGTCCTGCAAGATATTTAGGAACTGCCTAGCCTTGGCCGAATGCGCGGTTCCATCTGCCCAGTCTATATCTGGATAATTAAAGTCCCCCATTATAATGACATTTCCCATCCTTGCTGCCAATCCTATCTGTAACATGAGGTCCGCCTCCCCCTCCTCCCTCAGGTTGGGGGGCCTATAGCATACGCCCAATATTACCTTCCCCACTGTGCCTTCCCTTTGAAGCTCTACCCATAGGGATTCTGCCTCGTCCTTAGCTCCATTATTAATATCATCCCTCATATTTACCTGCACACTGTTCTTAATATACAGACATACCCCTCCTCCTTTTTTACCCTCTCTATCTCTGCGATAAAGGGAATATCCCTGAATGGTCGCCATCCAGTCATGAGAGCTGTCAAACCAAGTCTCAGTTATCCCCACAAAATCTAAGTCCTCCTCCAACAACAGCAGCTCTAGCTCTCCCATCTTTTTGGCCAGGCTTCTGGCATTGGTATACAAACCTCTTAATTTTGAGAGGCTACATATATCCTCATTTGATGTTTTTAGGTTGCCCTCCTGATTTTTCCCCATACCCATCCTGGGTATAGGAGCTCCGTACACCCTACCGCTAGTGCCTCCATTTCTGCCCTCTGCAACTTGCTTTCCACTGGCTAATTCTACATCTGTACCCTCCCCCCCATTCCCTAGTTTAAAAGCCCCTCTAGCTTTTTGGCCATCCTCGCACCCAGTACGGCTGCACCCTCCCCATTTATGTGCAATCCTTCCCACAAAAGAGCCGGTGACCGACTGAGAAGTCAGCCCAGTTCTCCAGGAACCCGAAACCCTCCTTACTACACCAGCTCCTCAGCCACTCGTTAACTTCCCTAATCTCCCGCTGCCTCTCTGGTGTGGCTCGAGGTACAGGTAGTATTTCGGAAAATACTACCTTGGAGGTCCTAGTCCTCAACTTAGCGCCTAAGTCCCTGAAATCGTTTAGGACTCTCTGTCTTCCTCTGCCTATGTCATTGGTACCCACGTGTACCATGACAGCTGGGTCTTCCCCAGCCCCACCCAATAATCTGTCCACCCGATCCGCGATGTGCCGAACCCGAGCGCCCGGCAAACAACAGACTGTTCGGCACACACGGTCTTTGTCACAGATTACACTGTCTGTCCTTCTAATAATTGAGTCCCCTACCACCAGCACCTGTCTTTCCTTTCCCTTTCTCCCAGCTTCACTGGAGGAGTTCTTCCCCTGGCAGCTAGGGGCGTCACTCTGCTCCAGCAATGCTGGTCCCTGACTGGTTTCCCCAACATCACACAACGGGGCGTATCTATTGAGGTGCTCCAGTCCAGGATCAGCCTCCTTGCCTTTTTGCCCTCTACCCTTCCTAACTGTCACATGTCTACTCTGCTCTGATGCCTGCACCTCCGATACTCCGCCCACCTCTGTGCAGACCCCTGCCTGCACCTGACTGGTACGATCCTGGCTCTCCTCCGGTATGGACATTCGTCTCAGTGTTGCCAGCTGCTTCCCTAGATTCAGGACCTGAGCTTCCAGGGAAGCAACGTGCTTACATTTTGCGCATTTGTATTCGCCCTCGATCACATGTCTGAGGAACGCATACATATTACAAGATGTACACCGAGTCGCATCTCCACACCCGCCGGGCATTGTACCTACTAATCTAATCTAATGGGGATTCAGTGATTTAAGACTATCCTATGTGGCTATTTCCTGACTTCCTAACTCTACCTTCTCACCCTCTGGTACTCCGCTTCACTCACTTGACACTTAGTTGCACAACACTCACAATCACACAGCCCGGTCAGTCGCACGACACTCCCAGCCGCACCACCCGGTCAGTCGCACCACACTCCTGTCGCACTCACTCACAGTCTCACAGCCCGGTTCAGTCGCACCACCCTCACAATCGCACAGCCGGTCAGTCGCAAGGACATTACCAGTCGCGAGGACACTCACCAGTCGCTACGACACTCACCAGTCGCAAGGACACTCACCAGTCGCAAGGACACTCACCAGTCGCAAAGATACTCACCAGTCGCAAGGAAACTTCACCAGTCGCAAGGAAACTTCACCAGTCGCAGGGACACTCACCAGTCGCAGGGACACTCACCAGTCACAAGGACACTCACCAGTCGCAAGGACATTCACCAGTCGCAGGGACACTCACCAGTCGCAAGGAAACTCACCAGTCACAAGGAAACTCACCAGTCGCAAGGACACTCACCAGTCGCAAGGACACTCACCAGTCGCAGGGACACTCACCAGTCGCTAGGACACTCACCAGTCGCAAAGATACTCACCAGTCGCAAAGATACTCACCAGTCGCAAGGAAACTTCACCAGTCGCAAGGAAACTCACCAGTCGCAGGGACACTCACCAGTCGCAAGGACACTCACCAGTCGCAGGGACACTCACCAGTCACAGGGACACTCACCAGTCGCAAGGAAACTCACCAGTCGCAAGAACACTCACCAGTCGCAAGGAAACTCACCAGTCACAAGGACACTCACCAGTCGCAAGGAAACTCACCAGTCGCAGGGACACTCACCGGTCGCTAGGACACTCACCAGTCGCTAGGACACTCACCAGTCGCAAAGATACTCACCAGTCACAAGATACTCACCAGTCGCAAGGAAACTTCACCAGTCGCAAGGAAACTCACCAGTCGCAGGGACACTCACCAGTCGCAAGGACACTCACCAGTCGCAGGGACACTCCCAGTCGCAGGGACACTCACCAGTCGCAGGGACACTCACCAGTCGCAAGGAAACTCACCAGTCGCAAGGAAACTTACCAGTCGCAAGGACACTTCACCAGTCGCAAGGACACTCACCAGTCGCAAGGACACTCACCAGTCGCAAGGATACTCACCAGTCGCAAGGACACCCACCAGTCGCAGGGATACTCACCAGTGGTAAGATGCTCACCAGTGGTAAGATGCTCACCAGTCGCTAGATACTCACCAGTGGTAAGATGCTCACCAGTCGCAAGGACACTCCCAGTCGCAAGGATACTCACCAGTTACTCGCTGAGCCTCAGTGATCAACCTCAGTCACCAGTCCTGTATGTGTGTGTGTACCTTTAAGCCTGACACTTGCTTAGGCTCCTGTCTCCCTCCTCTGTCACTTGCCGATCAGTCTCCCCTCAGCTCCTCTCCCTGCCAATGGCCAGGTCAGGAATTGTGTGTCTCCTCTGCCCCCCCTGTCCTCTCTCTGTCTGCCGCCCGCCCTTGCAGGGGATGGGGGGTGGGTTACCTCACCGCTCGCTACCCGCACACCACGCTCTTACCTCTGGGGGGGGGGGGGGGAGGATGGAAGACAGAACAGCAGCATTGGCGGAAGCAGGCGCCGTCAGCACCGGCCCAGCCCAGGTAAGAGAGGTACAGGGGTGCCTCTTTTTCTCTACTATTGGGCTTATGGGTCTGTTTATTGTACCTCCTTTTCGGAGCCTGCCCTGCTGTACGGGGGTGTATGTTCTCAGTCTTGCAGGTTTCTTTCTGTCTGGAAGTCTGTTATTGTTGGCATTTGTCTCTGTTGGTCTAGTGATGTTGAGGTTAGGTAGCTGATGGGTGTTTTTTTCTCTCTTTCTAGGTTAAAGCCACAGTTAAAGCCAGGGCTTCAGCAGCAGCAAGGAAAGTGCCCTTCTTGCAAAAATCCCCTTAAGGATACCTGGCCTAAGCCACTTTGCAAAACCCGTATTTCTGATTTACTTAAAGAAGAAACAGCTCAGCAGAATAGCAATCTTTTTGCCTCTGTTAAAGAGCTTACAGACTCTTTGACCTCTGTCCGCTCCCTTTTGTCCAAGGGATTGGCTTCCCAGACAGATTCCCAGCAGAATGTATGGGCAACTTCCCAAGCATCCACCTCTAGGTCGGCAGAGGCCTGTGACTCAGAGGAAGAAGGAGCAAGTACTTTACTCTCCCTCAGAGATTCTGATGAAGAGGAGGAGGAGGAAGAAACTGCTAGGACATCTAGATATAAGCTGTCATTAGAGGAAGTGGATGAGTTGCTTAAGGCAGTTTATACTACCCTGGAAATCCCAGAGGAAAAGGTACAGATGTCCGTACACGAAAGAATGTACCAGGGCTTAGATCAGGTCAAGCATAGGGTCTTCCCGGTCCACAAGATCCTTACAGATTCAATTAAAAATGAATTGAAGGATCCTGAGAGGGCCCCCTTTTTCTCCAAATCCCTGAAGAGAAGGTTTCCTTTTGAGGAGGATGAAGCACATCTCTGGAATAAGAAGCCTAAGGTTGGCGCTGCTTTTTCCCAGGTATTGCGCCGCACAGATCTGGCGTTTGAGGATATGGGGGTACTGAAGGATGCTATGGACAAAAGGGCAGACCTTTTCCTTCCAAAAAGAAACCACCTCCCAAGAAGAATGTTCCTCCTATTCCGCAAGCCCAGAGAACTAGGGATCAAGACCAGAGATCAAGATGGTCCTCACAGAGAGGAAAGGGAAGAGGCGGAATACTGTTCAAACCACCTGAGCAGTTCGCAAAGAGCAAGTGACATTCCTCTCCCAGTGGGAGGAAGGTTGTTATGGTTCCTCCCACGGTGGGAAGAAGTATCCTCAAGCCCCTTTGTGAGGAACATTGTGGCTCAGGGATACAACCTAGAATTTTCAGGAACCCCTCCAAGCAGGTTTTTGGTTACTCCCCTTCCAAGGGATCGGGAGAGAGCTTCTGCAATGATGTCTCTATTAGAAGAGCTGATTCTTCAGGAGGTTCTCATTCAAGTTCCCAGGGGTCAGGAGGGTTGGGGGTTCTATTCTCACATCTTTTTGGTGAAAAAGCCCTCCGGCAAGTATCGGTTGATTCTAAATCTAAAAGTCTTGAACAAGTCAATCCGGTACAAACATTTCAGGATGGACACCATTTACTCTGTAACCAAGCTGCTGTCCCCAGGTTGCTTCATGGCTTTGTTGGATCTAAGGGACGCCTATCTACATGTCCCGATAAACCTATCCTGTCAGAAGTTTCTGAGGTTGGCAGTCAATCTGGGGGATTCGGTCTGGCATCTCCAGTTCAGGGCTCTTCCCTTCGGCCTTTCTTCTTCTCCCAGGGTGTTCACCAAGGTGATGGCAGAAGCCCTGGAGATTCTGAGGCTGAGGGGGGTCTCCATCGTCCCATATGTAGATGATCTGCTGATTTTCGCAGATTCCAACAGTCAGTGTTTGGTGCACCTTCAGGAGACCTGAATCCATCTCGAGAGCCTGGGATGGCTTCTGAATCTGGAGAAGTCCAATCTGGTTCCATCCCAGCGGATAAGGTTTTTGGGATACATGTTAGAATCAGTCCTTCAAAGAGTTTTTCTGCCTCAAGAGAAGATTTTAAAGGTCCAGGCTGCAGTAGCTCAGATGCAGACCAATGTTCAGGTGTCAGTACAGTCCGCTATGGCTGCTCTGGGCCTACTCACCGCATCCATCCCAGCCGTTCAGTGAGTGGGCAAGATCTCATTCCCGTCTCTTTCAGAGGGATATCCTGTGGAAGTGGTCACATCTAGAACCGCTGGAAAAACCCATCAGGATTGCCAAAAGAGCAAAAAGAGTTCTTTGGTGGCGGAAAGAGGCCAGGAATCTGGAGAAGGGTCTGATGTGGTCTTTCCCCCCGAACAAACGTCTGTCCACAGACGCCAGTGCCTGGGGAGCCCATCTAGATGGTCGGACGGTGCAGGGGACATGGTCCAAGTCAGAAACCAGAAGGTCATTCAACTGGAGGGATTTGAAGGCTATCTTTTTAGGTCTCCAGGAGTTTCGGCATGTGGTCAGGGGTAGAGTTGAGCGGACACCTGGATGTCCGTGTTCGGCGGGTTCGGCCGAACTTGAAAAAAAAGTCCGGGTCCGTGTCCCAGACTTTTTCCGAACTTTACCCGGACACGAACCCCATTGAAGTCAATGGGGACCCGAACTTTCAGGCACTAAAATGGCTCTAAAACACCAATGGAAAGGGCTAGAGTGCTGCAAATGGCAGCAAAACGTAGTTAAGAGCATGGCAAGTGCTCTGCAAACAAATGTGGATAGGGAAATAACTTAAAACAACAAAAAAAACTGAAAAATAAAACAATGTTCTTCATCTGTGAAAGACGAGGCCCATATGGAGTAGGAGGGAGGTTGAGGTGGTGGTGGATGTGGCGGTGTCATAGGCGTGCACACAGGGTGTGCTTGGTGTGCCTGGGCACACCCTAATCACCTAGGGCACATTAGCATTATCGCTCTGTTTGCCAGTGAGGAGATGGGAAAGATCTCCCTCGGACCTGCTCTGCCATAAGAGAAGTGCCACACACTTCTATTTCACTTTGCCAGCAGGGAGAGTAATGTACCGGGGCCATATACATGTAGGCAAACACATGCATGTGTATTTAAACTTTGGGGTGCACACCCTAATGCAATAGGCTGTGCACACCTATGGGCGGTGTAGGTGGAAGCGGCGGGGGAGGAGGACGAAGTAGCCAACACTGCTTTTTTTCAGTCATTTTAAATGAGGGTACACCCCAAAAGAGTGAGAACGATCAAAAATAGAACAATGGCTGGGTAAGGTCGGTATCCATCTCTATTCTGCACAAGGTACGGAAAAGTCCTGTGGGATCCATGCCTGGTTCATTTTAATGAACGTGAGCTTATCCACATTGTCTCTGGACAGGCGGCTGCGCTTGTCTGTGATAACGCCCCCAGCCGTGCTAAATACACGTTAAGATAATACACTGGCTGCAGGGCACGCCAGCACCTCCAAGGCGTAAAGGGCAAGCTCAGGCCATGTGCCCAATTTGGAGACCCAGAAGTTGAAGGGGGCAGACACGTCATTCACTACATGTAGGCGTGTGCACACATACTGCTCCACCATGTTGGTGAAATGCTGCCTCCTGCTAAGACGTTCCATATGAGCTGCTGGTGCTGCTGTTTGTTGTGGCGTGCTGACAAAGCTTTTCCACATTTCGGCCATGCTAACCCTGCCTTCTGAGGTGCTGGCGGTGCCCTGGTTGCGTTGGCGACCTCTTCCTCCTCTGCCTTGGCCTTCCACTGTGGCCCCGCTGTCAGGTGGGAATGCCAGCAGCATTGCGTCTACCAGCGCGCGCTTGTACTTGCGCATCTTGCGATCGCGCTCCAGTGAGTGAATTAAGGATGGTACATTGTCCTTGTAACAAGGATCCAGCAGCGTGGCCACCCAGTAATCAGCACAAGTTAGAATGTGGGCAACTCGGCGGTCGTTGTGGAGACACTGCAGCATGTAATCGCTCATGTGTGCCAGGCTGCCTCTGTGGGAGGTGTATCGTCTGTGTCCTCTGTATCCCCCCAGCCACGCACCAGTGATGGCCATGAGCTGGCCTGGGTGCCACCCTGCTGTGAACATGGTTCCATCTCCTCCTCCATCTCCTCCTCCTCCAAAACTGTGCCCCTGCTGGACAATTGTGTCCCTGGCATTTGTGGGTGCAGGAACCCACCCTCGGAGCCACTTGCGAATGACTGCCCTGAAAGCCTTGGAAATGTTACCTCTTCATCCTCCTCCTCCTCCTCCTCTGCCACATCCTCTTCCATCATTGCCCGAATCGTTTTTTGAAGGAGGCATAGAAGTGGGATAGTTAAGCTGACAACGGCGTCATCGGCACTGGCCATGTTGGTGGAGTACTCAAAACCGCGCAACAAGGCACACAGGTCTCGCATGGAGGCCCAGTTATTGGTGGTGAAGTGGTGCTGTTCCGCAGAGTGACTCACGCGTGCGTGCTGCAGCTGAAACTCCACTATGGCCTGCTGCTGCTCGCACAGTCTTTCCAGCATGTGCAAGGTGGAGTTCCACCTTGTGGGCATGTCACATATGAGGCGGTGAGCGGGAAGGCTGAAGTTACGCTGCAGCGCTGACAGGCGAGCAGCAGCAGGGTGAGAATGCCGAAAGTGCGCACATACGGCCCGCACTTTCTGCAGCAGCTCTGACATATCGGGGTAATTTTTAAGGAACCTCTGCACCACCAAATTCAGCACATGCGCCAGGCAAGGGATGTGCGTCAAACCGGCTAGGCCCAGAGCTGCTATGAGATTTCGCCCGTTATCGCACACCACCAGGCCGGGCTTGAGGCTCGCTGGCAGCAACCACTCATTTGTCTGCTGTTCCATGCTCCTCCACAACTCCTGCGCGGTGTGTAGTTTTTCCCCAAAACAGGCAAGTTTTAAAACTGCCTTCTCTCGTTTACCCCTGGCCGTGCTGAAGTTGGTGGTGAAGGTGTTACGCTGACCGGATGATGAAGGCGGTAGAGGATGAGGAAGCGGAGTAGGAGGAGTTAGGAACAGGAGGCAAACTGAAGCGCCCTGCAATCCTCGGTGGTGGAAGGACATGCGCCAAATTGCTATCCGCCTCAGGCCCATCCGCCACTGCATTTACCCAGTGTGCCGTTAGGGAGATATAATGCCCCTGACCGTGCTTACTGGTCCACGTATCGGTAGTTAGGTGGACCTTGGCACAGATGGCGTTGCGCAGTGCACACCTGATTTTTTCCCCCACTTGGTTGTGCAGGGAAGGGATGGCTTGCCTGGAAAAGTAGTGGCGGCTGGGCACGACGTACTGTGGGACAGCCACCGACATAAGGCTTTTAAAACTGTGCGTCTCCACCAGACGGAATGACAGCATTTCAAAGGCCAAGAATTTTGAAATGCTGGCATTCAGGGCCAGGGATCGCGGGTGGGTAGGGGGGTGCTTCCTCTTCCTCTCAAGTGTTTGGGAGATGGAAAGCTGAACGCTTCCACGGGACATTGTGGAGATGGTTTGTGACCCAGGTGGTGGTGTTGCTGACAGATCGTCTGTTTGCGGGGTGGCAGGTGCCGGTATCACTACAGATGTGGATGGAGAGGCCGAGACTGCAGCAGAAGAGGAAGCAGGAGGAGCCAGAGACCTTTCTTGGTTTTAAAGGTGTCTACTCCACTGCAGCTTGTGCTTTGCACTTAGATGCCTGATCATGCAGGTTGTGCTCAGGTTGAGAAGGTTTATGCCTCGCTTCAGGCTCTGATTGCACAGGGTGCAAACCACTCATGTCCTGTCATCAGCACATTTTCTGAAGAACTTCCACGCTAGAGAACTCCTTTGAGCTCGCTTCGGTGCGCTCGTTCCCTTGCTGCGTGGGGCAGTAGCAGGCGTAGTGTCTAGGGCACGGCCGCTCCGCTTCTGCACCCTGCTCCCTCTTCTGCTGTGCTGGTGGCTCTTCCTCCAAACTACTCAGGTCACCTGCATGACCTTCATTCCATGTGGGGTCGAGGACCTCATCGTCCTCCACATCATCTTCCACCCAGTCTTCACCCCTGCCCTCCTTGTCGGTCTCCACAATTCTGAATGCCGCAGCAGTTGGCACCTGCGTTTCATCATGCTGCGATGGTCCTTCCATGTACTCATCTTGAGAAATAAGTGGTTGGGCATCGCTGCACTCAATCTCTTCCACTTCTGGGGCAGGGCTAGGTGGATGGCCCTGGGAAACCCTGCTGACAGAGTCATCAAAAAGAAGAAGAGACTGCTGCATGACTTGGGGCTCAGACTGCTTGCCTGATTTGCAAGGGGGTGAGGTGAAAGACGGTTGGACATTGGCTGCAGGTGCCAACTCTGACCTTTCTGCAGTAGACTGGGTGGGAGACAATGTGAAGGAACTGGAGGCACTGTCAGCAACCCAATCTACTATCGCCTGTACTTCTTCTGGCCTCATCACTTCTAGAGGCCCATGATGTCCTACCAAATACTGCTGCAGGTTCGGTCGCCTACTCTCACTTGAGGAAGGTGTTGCACTTGTGCGTGTAGCTGGCACAGATCGACCACGTCCTCTCCTTGCAATAGGAGCTCTACCAGGCGCACCACGACCCAGGCCACTGCCCCTATTTGACGGTCTCCTCATATTTCTGTAATTTATGATCTTGCCCTAGAAAGGTGTTTATTGAATAGCGGAACAAAACAACAACAGTATCGCACGGGTGTATCTCACAGTCAAATATGCAAACTATGCCGCAATTTAAATTTTTTTACCCCAAAAGGGTGTATATTGAATAGCGGAATAGAAAAAAGGATAAAAAACGGTGTATCTCACACGTACAAACACAGACTAGGCCCCGATTAAAATTTTTTGTACCCTAAAGGGAGGATGAGGAAGAGGAGTAGGAGGAGTTCGGAACAGGAGGCAAACTGAAGCGCCCTGCAATCCTTGGCGGTGGAAGGAGATGCGCCAAACAAATTTAAAAGGTGTATCTCACACGTACCGATACAGACTATGCCGTAATTTAATTTTTTACACTCCAAAAGGGTGTATATTGAATAGTGGAATAGGAAAAATTTTATAATACGGTGTATCTCACACGTACAAACACAGACTAGGCCCCGATTACAATTTTTTGTACCCTAAAGGCAGGATGAGGAAGAGGAGTAGGAGGAGTTCGGAACAGGAGGCAAACTGAAGCGCCCTGCAATCCTCGGCGGTGGAAGGAGATGCGCCAAACAAATTTATAATACCAGATTAAAATACCAGACCCCAAGGGATGAGAGAAATCATGAACCATACCAAAACACACCGTTTTGGAAGAAAAGGCCTTATAACAACTGGAAAAAACCGGGCTGGAAAAATAACGGATACTATGAACAACATCAAAGAGGCTATTACCAGCAGGATAATAGAACCCCTCATTATCAAGATAATAGAGCACCATATTATCAACAAACCTATTATCAACCACCACAAAGAGACTATTACCAACAAGATATGAGAACACCATATTACCAGTCAACACAACACCAGCCTTATGAGAGGAGAAGGAGTCCAAGAAGAGATTTTAACAATAGAGAAAGAAGTCCGAGGAGAAGCCCTAGAAAAAGTCCAAGAAGAAGCCCAAGAAGAGACTATCAAGATAACAGGAGAACCCCAAGGAGACAACGGACACCAGAAAAATGTCAATATCAGGAAAAAAGGTATGAAATCCCTACATATAACAGATATGATACATTGAGGAGAGAAGTAGATCGTGAAAGGTCACCCAATGTTCATAGAAAAAAAGAAAATCAGAGAGATCAAAGTAGGGAGTGACGTTTTTTAGACGACCGTTCGCAGAGAGCACCCAGAAAAGTAGAGGGGGACAACGAGAGAAGACGGACACCAGTCCCAGAAAGAGGAAACAGAAAAAGTGGAGACAAAAAAGAGGATGCAGAGCAGGCAAGAGAAAACAAGCGAAAAAGAGTATTAGGTGATGGTATCTTCAATTTAAGTGGGGTAGATTTGACCTTACAAGAGAAAAAAGTCTTAGACAAAGGTCTAAAATTTGCCCCGAAAAAGAACTTAAATAAATTCGAGACGTATATTGATGTATGTAAATTCACTCGTAAAATCAACATCAAAAAATATATGCTATCAAAGCCAGCGGTTTCCTCAACAGTAACATACACGAATAGTAAAACTGTACATACGGATTTAAAGAATAAGTCTTTATTCAATCCATCTGGGATTAATACAGACCATAGTGAAGTTTTTAAAAAACTTGTCACTCAAGATTTACAGAATTTGAAAATAAAGAAATCATGGGATGCTGCGGACATAAAAGATGGGATAAAACAGTTAGAAGAAAGAAATAATATAGTAATTAGGCCCGTGGATAAGGGTGGATCAATAGTAATTTGAACGAAAGAAGCATACAACAATGAGATTTTGAGGCAATTGGCAGACTCGTGTACTTATCTGAAATTATCGTCAAATCCAACTAAAGCATATAAAGAAGAATTGGAAGCATTAATAAGGGAAGGAAAAAGGAAAGATTTGTTAAACAAAAAAGAAGCAAAGTACCTGATCCCAGATACATGTAGAACACCGATTTTATATACTCTACCGAAGATTCACAAGGATAGTGTAAACCCACCAGGAAGACCTATAATGAATAATATGAATTCGATCAGCACAAGACTAGGAGAATACATAGACTGGTTCTTGCAGCCGACAGTGCAAAATACAAAGGCCTACCTTAAAGACACCAAGGATTTGCTGGATAAGGTAGAGAAGATACATATTGATTCAAATGAATTGATACTGGCCACAGCCGATGTGGCCAGTTTATATACAATTATTAATCACGAAGAAGCGATTACAGCCACTAAATGGGCCTTAAGAAATGGAAGCAATCTAACATCGAAACAAAGGAGATTTATATTGAAGTGTTTAAGGTATGGTCTTGAACATAATTATTTTTGGTTCAAATCTGAGTATTATAAACAGCTACAAGGAGTAGCGATGGGCGCAAAATTTGCGCCCAGTGTGGCAAATTTATATATGGCAAACTGGGAAGAAGAAAGTATCTATAAAAACAGACCAAAACAATTGATAATGTACCAACGATTTATTGATGACATCATAATCATATGGGCCGGGAGTAAAGAAACCCTATTAGATTTTACAGAAACTCTGGCACAAAATGATAAGAACATTGCTAATAAAACAGAAAAGGGTGTTCAATGGTCTGACTGAGCAGCCAGAGAACCACCAGGGTGGTGGGACTTTGAAAGTCCCACCACCCTGGTGGTTCTCTGGCTGCTCAGTCAGACCATTGAACACCCTTTTCTGTTTTATTAATAATTTGGGGATGTGGTGGTATTGGTTGGCAATAGGTGCACCCTTGTCAGTCATCCAATCTCTTTTTCTCCGATAAGAACATTGCATTATCTTGGAATTTTAGTGACAAATCTATTACATTTTTGGACCTGGAAATTTGGAGAGAAGGTGAACGCCTGTAACGCTCCTGCGTTTTATGTATGATGTGGATTTTCAGCTGCAGAAATATTCCACTTCAGTAGTCATGTAGAGAAACGCTGAGACACCAATCCCAACTCCCAATGACTCATCATGTGTGGATGATCTCAATTCAGCAAGTAAATACACACACTCAATAAGATGTTTCCTAGAGTGACTTATGTATATAGTAACACAGTGATGATAGGCTGAAGAGACAGGTTGGGTAGAGATGGTAGATGACAGACGACAGACACTTGAAAGGAAATGTTCTTGAAAGTAAGATAGTAGCAGATGGGATGCAGATAGGTTTAGCAATCATGTATGGTAGCAGATGACAGAGTAGCAGGTGGACATACAAGAGAGATCAACCCAGTGCAAGAACAGGTGGTAGTAGGCTCAAGAGCTAGCAATCTTAGATAATGCAGATGTAGTAATAGTCCTTAGTATGCAGAGCTAGATAGTGTAAGCTTTAGTATGAAGGTTATAGAGGTTTCCCCTGTGGGGTACTTATCACTAATAGCAATGTAGCAGAGGAGAGGTTCGGCAAGAGCGGATGATCCGGTAGCGAGATACAGGGATCAGCGCAGCGTGGTTCCGACAGCGAGGTATGCTTGCAAGCATGAGAGCTTCAAGACAGGTTAGCATCAAGGCACAAAGCAGTTTGAACGAACACATGTGAGTGAGAGCCGGCGATCTAAATAGCCATCCAGTCCGGCGCTCAGTGATGACAGCATCAGTCTTAAAGGTGTATGCGCACCTTACCAAAAGAGAATGGTGGGGCGCATACACTTATGAAAGAGTAATTAGGGTACCCAAAGGTACCAGAACATTACAGTACCCCCCCCCTTAAGGCCGGCTCCTGAAGGCCTCTGGAGCTGGTTTGTCTGGGTACTTCGCATGAAAATTGCGGATTAATCTAGAGGCATGTATGTCAGAGGTGTTTAGCCAGGTGTCGTCTTGGGGCCCATAGTTCTTCCATCGAACCAAGTACTGAAGTCTTCCTCTGTGGATACGAGAATCCAGAATCTCTTTTATCTCATATTCTTCTCCACCTTCAACTTGTACAGGAGGAGGAGGTGGGATAGTAGGCCTTATTCCTTGGTCAGGAACATGGGGCTTCAGTAGCGACACATGGAAAATGGGATGTATTTTGAGGTCTATTGGCAATGTAAGCTGTACTGCAGCTTTTCCAATAAGTTTCTTGATTGGGAAAGGTCCCAAGAACAGAGGTCCAAGCTTTTTGCTAGGGATTTTCAGTCTTAAATTTTTTGTTGAGAGCCAAACGAGGTCCCCGATAGCGTACTGAGGAGAAGGTCTTCTGCGAAGATCATAGTACTTCTTTTGTTGACTATGAGCGTGTGCAATGGTAGTATTAAGCAAACCCAGAGAGTCCTTTATTTGGGTAAGATAGTCTGAGGCTACTGGGTTATTTGAAGGAAGGATGCGTGGTGGAAGAATAGAGGGATGAAACCCATAGTTCAAGTAGAACGGACTCTGCTTGGTCGTACTGTGGGTTGCGTTGTTGTAGGCAAATTCTGCCAGAGGGAGAAGATCCACCCAATCATCCTGTTGGTAAGAAGTGTAACAACGTAAATTTCTCTATCGCTCATTGACAGACGTAGTCCTCGGTGATACAGCACCTTCGGGTTTATGTTGCCTCCACAGGAGTAGGACTAGACAGGAAATAAAATGCTCTGGCCACACCTTAGGGGCAGTCCCAGAGGGTATATCCTCTCTCTCTCTGCCTCAGCAAATCAGTTTTTTTCTGTCTAGTCAGGAGTAAGGACCTAGATACCTTGCTGGGATCTTCGGTCCTGGCAGGATTTTTTTCTTAGAAAAGATTTTTTAGATAGCTTTTTTTCTCCAGTGTTCCTGTGAGATCTTCAAGCAACAAAGCTGAACTGGGCGACGGGCGGGATGTTGAGATCCAGTGGTCACCCCAGTTCAGCCTACGAGCGCGTGCAGGCCATAGCTCCGCGCTGGGTCGGCCGCGACATAGTCCCACTGGAGGGACTGACCCTGCGAGTTAAACGTCTCGCTGAAACGCCAAAGACCATGAGTCACGGCGTCCGTATTGGTCGACAGCCCTCCAACTTCGGTGGAGAGGGGTACTGTCAGGAATGGCGCCCGCCTGGTTCCGGTATGGTGAGTAGTATGTTCCCCTTTTCCCCCTGACGGGTCTTGTGGTGAACGCGGGCCCCTCTCTGTAATGGTAAGGATGGGTTCCCCTCTATCCTATAACAGGTCACAGATCCCCCTAATTGAGTGTGATTTTTGTGTACAAAAAGCCAGCAGGCTTGGTTTGGGAGCTGACAATCTAATTACAAAGTATGTTTAAATGATTGTAATATGTGGCAGCACTGGAAACTTACTGTGTTACTAGAAGTATCCTACCTGTCAGAAGTCACAGGACAGGGATGCGGCTTGCCAGGTCATTCCTCCAGCTGAAGCAGGTCTCCCGAAGGCCATGCGGTTCCGCCAGGGTTCGGTACCGCCGATCAAGCTGATCTCCATGAGAGAAAGGTTTTGCGATGCCTAGTTACTGCAGGACGCCGCTATGCTGTACAAACCGTAGATCGCACGAGGCCGCCATTTTGGCGTAGCCTCGTGTCTGCAGCATGGGGGCGGCCATGTTTGATGTGACTCCAACACCTCGTGGAGCTAGGAGAGGCGTCGGAAGGCGTGCAGAGGGGCGGAGCCGCCTCCTTTCTTCCTGGGCAGCCAGCCAAAAGACTTCCTGTTTGTGAACACAGCGCTGTAACCTGTTGCAGTGAACTCTGAGCATCAAGTGGTGAGCCTGGGGGTCTATCTCTCTCTCTCTCTCTCGCTGGATAGGGATCCCTAGCAGGTAACACTGAGGGGCTTTTGTGGCGCTGGGGGTCTGGAAAAAAAAACAAAAAAAAAAAATTTTCTAATTAAGTTTGGATTGAAGTTTCAGGGTAGTTACTGGAATAATCATGGACCCTGCCACACAAGTACCCCCACCTGTTTCCCTCGAGGGGGCCACGGGACCCGCTGGTGCACAGAGCATGGATGCATTTACAGCAGTTTTGGAGTCTATGGTGGCTCGGGTGGAGGCAGCCTGTCAGGGACAGGGGTCAAGAAAGCGACCCCCGCCTACCCCTATAATATCTGACACCTCTGACTCAGATTCAGAGATGGTCACTGCAGCTGCAGGTCCCTCTGCAAGGGCTGTTATCGCAGGTAAAGCTCCCTCAGACAGTGAGGAGGACGTGCATTCTTCCGCCATAATTCAGGAAGAAGCATTGGTGGACGCACTAGTTGTGGCGGTGCGGGAAACTTTAAGACTTGAGGTTTTACCGGCAGAGGCAACTGAAACAGAGATTCCCTTTGGTACTAACAAGCCCATCAAAATGGTGAAGGTTTTTCCTGTACCTAAGTGTTTTGGTAATAAAATCAAAGGAGAATGGGAGCATTCTAAACGTACCTTTACTATTTCCAAGCGTATTGCTAGACGCTATCCGTTTGAGGAATCCCTCATTAAGAAATGGACGGTACCACCAGTGGTGGATCCACCTATTTCCAGGCTGAATAAAGCCACGGTTATCCCAGTGGAGGACACTTCGTCCTTTAAGGATCCGGTGGATCGGAAGATGGAAGCAGAGTCCCGCACTATCTTCTCTCTGATAGGGTCAGCATTTAGACCAGTAATTGTTATTGGTCTAGTTTCCCAGACACTTACGGAATGGGCGAGATTGGTACGCCAAGACCTTAGGGGAAAAGATATTCCCCAGGAAACATCTGATTTGATGGAACAGATTATACAAGGGCTACAGTTTATCTGTGACGCAGCCTTGGATACTACTCCCCTATTAGGGCATGCATCTATGTCAGCGGTAATCCTCAGACGTGTGCTGTGGTTAAAGTGCTGGTCAGCTGACCTAGGTTCCAAAAAGACCTTGACGAATCTCCCTTTTCAGGGGAATCGCCTATTTGGGGCCACCCTAGATGAAATCATTAAAGATGCCACTGGGGGCAAGAGCACTTTCTTGCCACAGGCTGCTAAAACTAAGGGACCTCGCAACAAGCGAGGACCTTTCTTTACCGCCCATAAAGGGTTTGCACGCCCGGCTGGAACAAGCGGGAAAGGCAGGACTCCTCCAGGAGGGTTCAAGAAAGGCTGGTCGAACAAACAGAGGACCGACTCAGCCAAACCCGAAGCAAAGGATTACACAGCCTGAAGGTGCGCCCCCACCCGGTTTGAGGGTGGGGGGACGTTTTCACCGGTATTCAGGACATTAGATCGAGCATCGACTACTACTACCGGTGCGATTCTTCCCTTCCAACATTTAAGTGCTACAGGGAGCGGTAGTCACCGTTCCCTGAACAGATCTTTTTCTTTACCTTTTCCTAAGATTAGTCTCAATTCCCCACAGGAATCGGATCCGGTTGACCAGACAGACCAAGAAGCCTCTAGCCGGGTGACTTCGGTCCCTGAGATTCAACCAGGAGAGATCACCATTCCTGATAGGAATCAGGTGTCGGATAAATGTGTGGGAACAGAGAACGACCAGACTTTCTCGGATGGTCGGGGCCAGATAGCTCTAGGGACGCCTGGTTCAAATCCCGTCAGTACCAGTGGTCCTAGAAATTCTAGGCTGGCCTCGCCAAGCCGGCCTGGCCGACTTGGACTTGCTAGTCGCGGACGTTCCGTGGGAACTGCGTCTCAGGGAGTATCTGCGGTCTCGAGGACCAATCTACCATTGTGCTTTACAGTCGCTGGTTTTAATGGCCTGGCCATTGAGACCCAAGTACTGAAGGACAGAGGGTTGTCAGCTTCAGTCATTCCTACCCTTATTAAAGCAAGGAAAGCGACTTCCAGCAGAGTCTATTATCACACATGGAAGACTTATATCGCGTGGTGCGAATCTTTAGGATTTCCTCCACGTACCTATTCGGTGACTCGAATATTGGCCTTTTTGCAGAAAGGGGTTGAGCAGAAGCTAGCCTTGAGCACCATCAAGGGTCAAGTTTCAGCATTAGCAATCTTCTTTCAGAAACCTTTAGCTACCAAGTCCTTGGTGCGGAATTTCATCCAGGGGGTGCGGCACCTGGCTCCACCAGTCCGCGCGCCCTTACCGCCCTGGGATCTTAATTTGGTTTTGTCGGTTCTACAGAAACCTCCTTTTGAAAACATCAGGGAGATTCCCTTGCTTACTTTATCCCAGAAGGTGGCCTTCTTGATGGCTATCACTTCTGCACGCAGGGTGTCAGAACTGGCTGCTTTATCATGCCAGTCCCCATACTTGGTGATTCATAGGGATAAGGTAGTACTTCATCCTAAGCCATCCTTTCTTCCAAAGGTGGTTTCAGATTTTCATCTGAATGAAGATATTGTACTACCTTCCTTGTGTCCTCAGCCCAAGCATCATCGGGAACATGCGTTGCATTCCTTGGATGTGGTTCGGGCAATCAGGGTATACCTGAAGGCTACGGAATCGTTCCGTGAGACGGATTCACTTTTTGTGATCACGGATGGCCCCAGAAAGGGGTTGCCTGCATCTGCCGCGACTATTGCCAAATGGATCAGACAGACGGTGGTACAGGCTTATTCTATTAAGGGTCAGAGTCCTCCGTTCCCTGTTAGGGCGCACTCCACTTGAGCGCTCAGTACTTCCTGGGCCTTTCGCCATCAGGCGTCAGTGGTCCAGGTATGTAAGGCGGCCACTTGGTCGTCGGTACATACCTTTACAAAATTTTATAAAATTGATGTAATGGAATCGGCGGATGCCTCATTTGGCCGCAAGGTTTTGCAGGCCGCAATTTGAGGAGACCGGTGGTCTACCTCGAGGGTTTTTTTCTGTTTGAAAATTTTTTTTTGTTGAGTCTCATCATTAAGGATGAGCATTGTAAACTTCTAGGTGGCACCGGTTGGGCCTTCTAGATTTGCATTTAATTTCCATTTTCCCACCCCTCAGTTGGGATACTGCTCTGGGACTTCCCGAAGGTGCTGTATCACCGAGGACTACGTCTGTCAATGAGCGATAGAGAAAAATGGATTTTTGTAAAATCTTACTGTAAAATCCTTTTCTCTTAGCTCATTGACAGACGTAGTACCCGCCCCTCTGTTTTTTGAGTTGGGTTGGGTTAAATTCTCTAAAGACTGCTTTTGTGACATAACTGATTTGCTGAGGCAGAGAGAGAGAGGATATACCCTCTGGGACTGCCCCTAAGGTGTGGCCAGAGAATTTTATTTCCTGTCTAGTCCTACTCCTGTGGAGGCAACATAAACCCGAAGGTGCTGTATCACCGAGGACTACGTCTGTCAATGAGCTAAGAGAAAAGGATTTTACGGTAAGATTTTACAAAAATCCATTTATTGCTCGATGCATTGGTTGACTCTTTCAGTCTGTCCGTTGGTCTGCGGATGGTAAGGAGAAGTGAGCTTCCGCTCGATCCGTAGTATGTGACATAGTTCTTGCCAGAACTTGGAAATAAATTGTGATCCACGGTCAGACAGAAGAGTTTTTGGGATACCATGTAACTTAAAGACATGTTTCATCAGGAGTTCTGCCGTTTGTTTGGACGAAGGTAGTCTGCGAATAGCAATGAAATGTGCCAATTTTGTCAGATGGTCCACTGACACTAAGATGGTATTAAATCCTTTGGAAGAAGGCAATTCCACTATAAAGTCCAAGGACACAACTTCTGTCGGGCCTGTTGGGGGTTATTAAAATAATAATAGGTAAAAAGAAAAATGATTTTAAAAGCCATGTATATTTCATATTATGCATATAAGAGATTCTGAACAGGATGGCGTCCATCTTGTTTTTAAGGTGAAACAAAGTTCATATATACTTGTTAAACAAAATGTCTCTCACAGGCTTACAAAGGGTCTATGGTTTCAACAGAGATCTTTGTATTTCTATGTAATCGTAAATAAGATTTCTTTTGACATCTCGATCAGATAAAACTTAGTCAGTCTGACGCTAAGTTAAGGGGGGATATCTCAGTCTGTCTATAAGTATATAACAATGGACAATACCCCAGTATATTCTAGCAGACATTTAAAGATGAACCATATACGTTTTCATAGATACATTATTATATGTGAGAAGATATTAGCTATAATTATGTTATTATATTATGTAAGGCATATACATATATATTTAGGAATATTGTATCACATTTTGGGTTTATATTCTCAGTAATAATCTTACTTAGAATTCTTTTTCTAATAAGTGTAAGGACATATGTATCTCGTCACTAGTTACCTCATTTCAGAGAAGTCTAGTCTAAGTGCTCAAGGTGTTGTAAATCCTACAGGCCAGACATCCTAATTGACAGTGTAAGACATGGTCAAAGAAGTAATGGCTATTCACTAGCTAGGAGGTCAGTAGGTCATCAGATAACATGGTGGTAATTATTATGTTAAATACAAAATCTAATGAACGGTACGATACTGCCCTCTGGAGGCGAAATACCAGGTGCAGTCTTGAGATAATTTGAGATATTCCAATATAAAAATATTATATTGTGTTAAATAATATAATTATTGAAATGGCATTACTTGCCAAGGTTAATGATGGAGATACAGGTGGACATTTATGTATGTACTGGGAGTCTGGAGAAAGTTTTATGTTGTGTTTTATGATTAATCTTACATATAGAGGAATCATCCTTAATTTTATTAGACCAAGTATGGGGTTAATTATCAAAAGGGGTGTGTCTCTGACCTCACTAGTTTAGGTATAGAATATCCCGACCACTTGGGATAATGTTTCATCCCTCTGGGTTTTACTTATGGTAATTTTTATAGCTCTTTGTTCTTACCATATAAAAGACCAACCCAGATGTGAGAGACACACACACTTTACACTACTGACAACACACCTCACACTTACACCACACACGCTATTACATTTTTCAATAGACTCATCCAGACATACTTCCTGGTCCATCATTCATCTGAAACTTGAAGGGAATCCACCATCTTAAGAAAGGCATCCATCTTAGGACTCTGGTAACGAATTGAAGCCAGCGGCTATCTTAAGTGTGGTAATTATGCCTTGCTGTATTATTTGATTTTATTCAACAATTGTGTATTCCTTCCTTATATGTTTTATATTGCATATTTAAGGGTAATGAGATTACAATCCCAGCCGTATAAGCCATAGTATATTTTTCTCTAAAAAGCTGATTTTTGTTTTTATACATTTTTATTAATATCAGATTCAATGCATTATTTGCAATTTTAAGTCTTCCGTTTTGCATGGCTTATTCTCATTTCATCTGCAGTGAAATGACTTTGGCTATGTGATTACGCAGACCATTGTAGTCTGTTTATATAGAACATTAATGTATGGCTTATACTATACCTGGGAAGAAATGGTAATCTTGCTTTCGTTTTGGTTTTACTTTCACTTTGTTTTAGTTTCACTTTAATTTTGTTTCACTTTGTTTTAGTTTCACTTTCATTATTGAGCTAAACATCACATTGCATTGATTATTTGAAGTTAGTATTTTTCTGTAGAGTTATCTTTTTGTGTCACTTCTTGTTTGATCATATATTGTGTTTGCATGTCTTGAGAATAAATATTTTTATATATATTCCACGCTGTAGACTGTACTCACTAAGATTGGTATATGCTTTTAAAAAGAAATTAATCAATTAAAAAGAATTCACGACATTGATTTATGGCAATAGGTGAAGACTCTCCTTTTTCACAGATCTTTGCTTATTAACCATAGACACTGCTATATTCAGAGCAGTATAAATATTCTGACATAGTACGAGCGCAAGATATTTATTATTAAATATAATCTTACATATAATGGAGGCCCCAGCGAGATAATTATTGATTTCTTACATATGCCAATCATAAATATTGATCATGTGACATAATCAATAACTTAAAAAAAAAAAAAAAAAAAAATTTTTTTTTTTTGGATTTTTTTTTTATTAATTATGAATGTAATAGAAATGCCTTAAAAATGTTTATAGCAGGTAATGTTCACGCTGCCAACTCTGGCAAGGTGTGAGTCCCTAGTGGTAATGCCACAACTCCAGTAGATTTGGCACAGATCATAAATGTGTGGAAACACCTCTCTGAGTCTGAAATGGTGTAATATGTAAATGCTGGTTAGAGTCATATATCAAAATCCTCAAACGTCGGGCCAATAAAGGGCATCTGACATGGGTAGAGGACAACCTGTATGTATGAACTCACCAATAGCTTATTCAACACCAAAAGACGTCGGAAAGTGTGATCACATACTTTTTGAGTCATGGCCAATCTTACTGTATCTTTATGAGGAACTGCACCAGAAGGCTCAGCAAAAAAGGAGTTCAGTAAAGTTTCAATCTCCACTCCAAATAAATGAGAGTATGAGATTAGGAACCTCCTTGAGCAGGTGAAAGTAACCTCTATTGGGACACATAAGTTAAGGGAATGTAGCGTGAAACTGCAAAATAAAGTAGAACTGTGGCAGAAGTTTTATCAAGTAAACTGTAATGAAAGTAACTATGTGAAAGTGAAATGTAAATGATTAATGCAATAATTAGGAAGTTTTGAGCAAGGAAAAATGTTTTCTAGCAAAAAGTTGCCGAGTAATCAACAGTGGAAAATTTTAAAAATAAAAAAATAAATATGTAACTGTTCAAGTCAAGAACAGGAACTCATAAGTAAATACATAGCAGAGTTCCATAAGGTCATGGTGTCCATGCATAAAGGGTAAATGCTAAATTAAAATTAGTCCTGCATTTTATATGAAATAATTATTCATAGACCCAGATATGATTCCCAGTCTGTTGGTTATGACCCAGACAAGGGGGGGAATCAGGCAAAGAGTCCATGTCCTACCCCAGCCATCTTCTAATATAGGAGGGCAGAAATTGGGCAGCCATGCATAAATAGGTATGAGTCATATCAGGTCATTGCAAAAAGACTAGCACCCCTAAAAAGATACCATGCACCTCCAGAATTTAAAAGTTTTAAAAAGAGTACTGTCCTGATTTTTTTTGTTAAGAAAGGGTTCTTAGACATTATTGATCATCTTGAGGCCTATGAAAACACTTTCTGTGTTGTGCCTGCAGGATGTAATTTAAAAGTTAGGCCCATACAAAAACCTCACTGCTGCTAGAGCTGTTATCTACAATCTAAAATGTACAAAGCCCCATTGAATTTTTTTTTTTTTTTTTGCTGTACTCAAAAGTGCCTAACACCCTTCAATGAAGGAGCTGAGTACAACCACCAGGAGTTTAAATCCCTGTGCTTTGAGGCATTGCCCATGTCCATAAAAATAATATGTTTGGCAAAGGAGCAAGATATGCCACCTAGGCCCCAAGGGGACACCGGATACCTTAAGGAGGACACCGGACATCCCATTAACAAGGGGGGGGGGGGACACCCACAAATAAATAGGGATTTGCCCCATCCTTGGGTTCCCCAAAATCCTCGGGAAAATTAAGTGACATTAAGGTCCAGACCTCACGCCAGAACCGAGTAACTGGTTCTGATGGGGATCTGTCCCATCTGTCTGAACCCGAGAGACATAGGCACCGCAGGAGGCGGAGCCAATAATTCAACTCTGTAGAAGTTTTCAGCTGAGTAGAAGCCAAATTGATCAGTTGATCACTTGATTCACTCTGGGTACTACAGCCCAGAACTAAAATAAATTCCTCTTTAGGAACAAATCCTGTGGCCAGCCAAGGGCCACAAAATCCTTTAATGCCCAAGTGGCAGGAATCAAAGGGATACACTGAATAGAGGCATAGGAAACAGAGGTTCTAACACCATTTTATTCCCAGGTCACAGCATTGAGGATCCTGAATTCCTGCCAGGGAATCTTGGTTGTTATATACTAACTACCCTCCTATTTTTCAGTGGTCACTTCATCCCTCTGACTCAAACAGGTCGCTTAAAGCGGACACATTTTCAAAAATCGCCAATGACGGTGATACCAAGGAGGATCAAACCCTAATGACGTAATGCAGTCAAGAGGTTAAAGGTTGTATACGGTAACCAAGAAGGAATCCTCAATGCCAGGTAGTTTTATTGCCTACAATAAATTGCATTGATGCCCCATAGGGGGAGATATTTTTTTTTCTCCTAAGTAGTAGGTAAATTTTAGACCAAATATTATATAATTGTCCAATGTGTAGTATCCATCGTGATAAGTACATCTCCATGTTAATAAGCCCCAGAAGTCAGTCGCCCAAGGAAAGGTCGCATATATAGTCTCACTTTCCCTGGTGTCATAAAAGGACTGATCACACGGTGGATTAAAGGAGAACTCTAAGAAAGCTTAGGGTACCAACATCGCATTGAAATGTCAATTGATAAGAATGTATATTCATACTATATGTTTCATCCAATAGGAAGAGCTTAACCTTCCATGCCAGGTCGTTGATTGGTACAGACGATGATGTTTGCCAAAAGACACAGCGATCGGATGGGTCATCTCTCCTTAGAGTCCAGCTCAGGACGGAACCTCTCATTGCATCAGGTCCCTCTTCAGGAATCAAGCTGCGAGACGCCACAGATTCTTGTTGACGGAGAGGAAGATTTGTTTCTACAGATCTTTGTGCATTTGATCCGAGGAAATCCACTGAGAGGAATCGCACTACCTCCTGTTTTCAGTTGAAGGAGATATGAGAATGGTGCATTGCACATGTGAGAAAACCTCAGTCGAGGTGTATGACACTCTAGGCCATGCTGAAACCATTCATTATCCAACCAACATCCAAGGTTGAATGTCCAAACAGATTTCTCGGATTCCTGATTGCCAACATCGTTTTACTGCGCTTTGAATGGTAGTTGCTAATGCCATTGCGGCAGTTAATTTCTGTCTCCATCAAGACTCTACAAGCTGGAGATGCAGATTTCAAGGAACATTTGAGTTTCTTTACCAGGAGATCAGAATTTAAAGAGACTAATAAGGAACAGTTTGTGACATAGCTAACACCAGCAAAGTCGCTACGAACTGACATTTTGAACTGATTTTTTTTCCTCAAATTTTTTTTTTACCGCTTTACTTAAGTTATGAACAATTCCCAATATGAACTATTCTCTTACAAAAAGAGAACAAGACATTTTTTTTTTCCTTTTACTACTCCTTAAAAAGCTTTCTTTCCAGATAGGCCTAAGTTGCTCACTTGTCTACTGGGAAGAAAGGGGGGGGATATGTCGGGCCTGTTGGGGGTTATTAAAATAATAATAGGTAAAAAGAAAAATGATTTTAAAAGCCATGTATATTTCATATTATGCATATAAGAGATTCTGAACAGGATGGCGTCCATCTTGTTTTTAAGGTGAAACAAAGTTCATATATACTTGTTAAACAAAATGTCTCTCACAGGCTTACAAAGGGTCTATGGTTTCAACAGAGATCTTTGTATTTCTATGTAATCGTAAATAAGATTTCTTTTGACATCTCGATCAGATAAAACTTAGTCAGTCTGACGCTAAGTTAAGGGGGGATATCTCAGTCTGTCTATAAGTATATAACAATGGACAATACCCCAGTATATTCTAGCAGACATTTAAAGATGAACCATATACGTTTTCATAGATACATTATTATATGTGAGAAGATATTAGCTATAATTATGTTATTATATTATGTAAGGCATATACATATATATTTAGGAATATTGTATCACATTTTGGGTTTATATTCTCAGTAATAATCTTACTTAGAATTCTTTTTCTAATAAGTGTAAGGACATATGTATCTCGTCACTAGTTACCTCATTTCAGAGAAGTCTAGTCTAAGTGCTCAAGGTGTTGTAAATCCTACAGGCCAGACATCCTAATTGACAGTGTAAGACATGGTCAAAGAAGTAATGGCTCTAGCTCACTAGCTAGGAGGTCAGTAGGTCATCAGATAACATGGTGGTAATTATTATGTTAAATACAAAATCTAATGAACGGTACGATACTGCCCTCTGGAGGCGAAATACCAGGTGCAGTCTTGAGATAATTTGAGATATTCCAATATAAAAATATTATATTGTGTTAAATAATATAATTATTGAAATGGCATTACTTGCCAAGGTTAATGATGGAGATACAGGTGGACATTTATGTATGTACTGGGAGTCTGGAGAAAGTTTTATGTTGTGTTTTATGATTAATCTTACATATAGAGGAATCATCCTTAATTTTATTAGACCAAGTATGGGGTTAATTATCAAAAGGGGTGTGTCTCTGACCTCACTAGTTTAGGTATAGAATATCCCGACCACTTGGGATAATGTTTCATCCCTCTGGGTTTTACTTATGGTAATTTTTATAGCTCTTTGTTCTTACCATATAAAAGACCAACCCAGATGTGAGAGACACACACACTTTACACTACTGACAACACACCTCACACTTACACCACACACGCTATTACATTTTTCAATAGACTCATCCAGACATACTTCCTGGTCCATCATTCATCTGAAACTTGAAGGGAATCCACCATCTTAAGAAAGGCATCCATCTTAGGACTCTGGTAACGAATTGAAGCCAGCGGCTATCTTAAGTGTGGTAATTATGCCTTGCTGTATTATTTGATTTTATTCAACAATTGTGTATTCCTTCCTTATATGTTTTATATTGCATATTTAAGGGTAATGAGATTACAATCCCAGCCGTATAAGCCATAGTATATTTTTCTCTAAAAAGCTGATTTTTGTTTTTATACATTTTTATTAATATCAGATTCAATGCATTATTTGCAATTTTAAGTCTTCCGTTTTGCATGGCTTATTCTCATTTCATCTGCAGTGAAATGACTTTGGCTATGTGATTACGCAGACCATTGTAGTCTGTTTATATAGAACATTAATGTATGGCTTATACTATACCTGGGAAGAAATGGTAATCTTGCTTTCGTTTTGGTTTTACTTTCACTTTGTTTTAGTTTCACTTTAATTTTGTTTCACTTTGTTTTAGTTTCACTTTCATTATTGAGCTAAACATCACATTGCATTGATTATTTGAAGTTAGTATTTTTCTGTAGAGTTATCTTTTTGTGTCACTTCTTGTTTGATCATATATTGTGTTTGCATGTCTTGAGAATAAATATTTTTATATATATTCCACGCTGTAGACTGTACTCACTAAGATTGGTATATGCTTTTAAAAAGAAATTAATCAATTAAAAAGAATTCACGACATTGATTTATGGCAATAGGTGAAGACTCTCCTTTTTCACAGATCTTTGCTTATTAACCATAGACACTGCTATATTCAGAGCAGTATAAATATTCTGACATAGTACGAGCGCAAGATATTTATTATTAAATATAATCTTACACTTCCCATGGAGTTTGGGGTATTGGTAGACTGCATAGTAGACCGGATGGTCTCGTAGTGTCAATTTTGGACCTGGCACAGACATTGCATGAAGAGACGAATTTTTGTATAGATGTTTTCATGTCAGGCCACCAGAATTGCCTGGTAATCAGATTAAGAGTCTTTGTCATACCCATATGTCCTGCCATAGGCACATCATGCGATAATTCCAAGATCTTGGTGCGTATGGTAGGTGGTATGTAAAGTTTGTCGTTGTAGTAGAGGAAGCCTTCTGCATCAGTATTTAGTTGTGATGGGGGTGAATCCAAACTTATACCATGCAAAACCTCTTCCTTCAAGGAACGGACAACTCCAATAATGCGTTTGTGAGGTATTATAGGAACGGAAGGGATTTCGAAGTAGTTTTCTTCAGTTATTATTCAGTCGTGATAGTGCATCCGCCTTTTTGTTCTTATCTGCAGGTGTGTAGGTCACTAGGAAGTTAAACCTTAGAAAGAATAGTGACCATCGTACCTGTCGGTGAGAGAGAGTTTTGTTAGTCTGAAGATATTGGAGATTTTTATGGTCCGTGTATATAAGTATTGGTAATTGGGTGCCTTCGAGTAGATGTCGCCAATTCTCCAGAGCCAATTTTATAGCAAGCAGTTCCTTTTCACCCACGGGGTAATTTATCTCTGGACTGCTTAGGGATTTAGAAAAAAAGGCAACTGGATGAAGTGGTGAAGTGTGAGTTGGTCGTTGGGAGAGTATTGCTCCTACTGCCATGTTTGACGCATCTACTTCCAGAATGTATTGGAGGGATGGGTCTGGATGGCGTAGTATGGGAGCAGAAGTAAACCTTGTCTTTAACAGATGAAAAGCTTTATTTGCTTCATCTGACCATTTGAATGGTTTTTTAATGCTAGTGAGCTGTGTGAGGGGTCTCACAATGGCAGAGAAGTTTCTGATGAACTTCCTGTAGAAATTAGAAAATCCAAGGAATCGCTGTAGCGCCTTGCCTGTGGTTGGTGTAGGCCAATCCTGAATGCAGGATATCTTACTCATGTCCATCTCGATTCCTGTTTTGGATATGATATAGCCTAGAAACAGTACCTCTTCTTTATGAAACAAGCATTTTTTCAGTTTCACATAAAGGTTGTGTGCAAGCAATCTCGATAATACTAGTCTTACATGTCTTATGTGTTCAGACAGGGATCGTGAATATATAAGTATATCGTCCAGATATACCACAACACAGACATCTAGTACGTCTCTGAAAATATCGTTTATAAATCGTTGAAAAACTGCAGGGGCGTTGCATAGCCCGAATGGCATTACAAGATATTCGAACAATCCGTATCTGGTTCTGAATGCAGTCTTCCACTCGTGTCCATGAGATTGTATGCTCCTTTCAGGTCCAATTTTGAAAAATAGGTAGCTCCACGCACCTGCTCAATGAGCTCAGGGATAAGCGGTAGAGGATAGCGATCTTTTATTGTAATAGCATTCAATTGCCTATAGTCGATGATAGGCCTGAGACTTGAGTCCTTATTGCGGACAAAAAAGAGTCCTGCTGCTGTGGAAGAAGTGGAAGGTCTAATAAAACCTTTCTTCAAATTCTCATCCAAATAGTCTTTGAGATGGGAAAGTTCATCCTGTGAAAGAGGATAAACATGACGAACTGCAATTTGCTATTTGGGAGTAGATCAATGCTACAATCATAGTCTCGATGGGGAGGTAGTGCTTGAGCATTTTTCTCAAGAAAAACCTCAGAGAGATCCTGATAACATAGTGGTGCAATCTCATCTGTCACCACAGACAGGATCTTCCCGAAAGACGGGAGGTTACACGTACCCTCGCAATAGCAAGAGAGGAAGGCCAGGGTCCGTTCCTTCCAATCTATGGTTGGTTGATGTGTGTGCAACCAGGGAAGTCCCAACACAATGGGAAAGTGGGGTGAAGGTATTAGATCGAAGGTAGTGGTCTCCATATGAGACCCGTTAGTAGTGACTAGGAGTGCCTGTGTCTGATCAGTGATTGGACCAGAGGATAAAGGAACACCGTTAATAAGACTCACTGAGACAGGTTTAAGTTTAGAAATAATAGGAACTTTATTTAAAGCAGCAAAACGTATGTCAATATAATTTCCACAAGATCCTGTGTCAATCATGGCCTTAGTAGTAATCCTGTTCTGGTCCCACTGTAATGTTAAGCAAACAGAAAGGTAAGGGTTAGTGATTGAAGTTGTCAATCCCCCTAGGAGGACATGTGAACACTCACCCTTCTTTTTGTAGACTAGGGGACAGACGTTTATCTTGTGATCCGGGGATGCACAGTACAAGCAGAGATTACCAGATCGTCTTTTGGCTCTTTCCATAGTTGATAGAGGTGGGCGTATGGTTCCTACCTCCATAGGAACGGGGTCAACGGCCGAAATCCGAGAAGAACTGGATAATGGCATTCCCATTTTCTCAGCCTTTCTTTCTCGTAGTCTTCTATCTATGGTGATACTGAGTTGTATCAATGCATCCAGGGTTTTTGGCAGATCCGCTCGGGCGAGCTCGTCTTTAACGGCCTCTGATAGGCCAAGCCTAAATTGGGTTTTCAGAGATGCATCATTCCATTCTGAATCAAGGGTCCATCTCTTGAATTCTGCGACAAAGTCTTCTACAGGTCTCCCACCTTGTTTCAAGGATCTTAATTGAAGATCGGCAGTACTCTGCCTATTGGGATCATCATATAGGCTAGTGAGTTCTGCTAGGAACAAGGCATAGGAGTTGAGAAGCTGGTCGCTTTTCTCAAAAAGAGAGTCTGCCCAGGCCCGAGGATCGCCTGTTAGGTAAGAAATAATAGTACAAACCTTAATGTGATCAGTAAGGTAGGTAGGTTTTAGCAAGAAAAGTAACTCACATGCGTTTTTAAATTCACGAAATTTTTTGCGATCGCCTGTAAATACCAAAGGAGGATTTATTTTGGGTTCAGGGGACTGAGCAGTGGTAAGTTGTGTCAGTCTAATTACCTGCTGCGACAGAGCCTGATTGTCTTCTTTTAATTCAGCAAGTGCGTGTATTAACGCAGTTACTTGCTGTTTTAATTGTGTCATCTGAGTGGTTATTTCTGCTGAATCCATTTGTGGTTCGTTCAATCTGTAACGCTCCTGCGTTTTATGTATGATGTGGATTTTCAGCTGCAGAAATATTCCACTTCAGTAGTCATGTAGAGAAACGCTGAGACACCAATCCCAACTCCCAATGACTCATCATGTGTGGATGATCTCAATTCAGCAAGTAAATACACACACTCAATAAGATGTTTCCTAGAGTGACTTATGTATATAGTAACACAGTGATGATAGGCTGAAGAGACAGGTTGGGTAGAGATGGTAGATGACAGACACTTGAAAGGAAATGTTCTTGAAAGTAAGATAGTAGCAGATGGGATGCAGATAGGTTTAGCAATCATGTATGGTAGCAGATGACAGAGTAGCAGGTGGACATACAAGAGAGATCAACCCAGTGCAAGAACAGGTGGTAGTAGGCTCAAGAGCTAGCAATCTTAGATAATGCAGATGTAGTAATAGTCCTTAGTATGCAGAGCTAGATAGTGTAAGCTTTAGTATGAAGGTTATAGAGGTTTCCCCTGTGGGGTACTTATCACTAATAGCAATGTAGCAGAGGAGAGGTTCGGCAAGAGCGGATGATCCGGTAGCGGGATACAGGGATCAGCGCAGCGTGGTTCCGACAGCGAGGTATGCTTGCAAGCATGAGAGCTTCAAGACAGGTTAGCATCAAGGCACAAAGCAGTTTGAATGAACACATGTGAGTGAGAGCCGGCGATCTAAATAGCCATCCAGTCAGGCGCTCAGTGATAACAGCATCAGTCTTAAAGATGTATGCGCACCTTACCAAAAGAGAATGGTGGGGCGCATACACTTATGAAAGAGTAATTAGGGTACCCAAAGGTACCAGAACATTACAACGCCTAAAGACGAAGACTTTCTTTAAACCTGTCGATAGGAACAGCTACCTACCGGTAAATAGTTGTCATTATAAACCTTGGCTAATTAACATTCCAAAGGGCCAACTAACTAGGATCAGACGAAACTGCACAGATGTATCAGACTATCAGGAACAAGCTAAAATAAAAAAAAAAAAAACGTTTTTTAGAAAAAGGATATGAAAACTCCTTCATTGACAAGAAAATTGATGAAGTAGGAGAAATGAATAGAGATCTACTGTTGAAGGAAAAATTTAAAAAGCATGAGTCTGCCTACTCAAATTCCTCTCTTATTCTGAATTTTAATGTTCAACATAAAAAAGGAGAAACGATTATAAGAAAATATTGGAAAATTCTTTTAGCAGATAAGGTTTTAGCTGAATTTTTACCTCCACTTCCGAATTTTACGTATAGAAGAGCGCCAATATTACGTAACATGATTGCCAAAAATATTATTGATCCACCCAAGAAAAATGAAGTCAGCTATTTTCAACTAAAAGGGTTTTATCCATGTAAACAGTGCTATTCGTGTAAAAGGACAAATTTTAATAAAAAGAAAAAGGACGTTTTTTATTCAACAAGAACGGGAAAAAGCTACAAATTAAATAAATATATAACATGTAAAACAGAGGGAGTTGTTTACGTTTTAGAATGTCCGTGCCACATTCAATATGTGGGACGGACTAAAAGACCACTATGGAAAAGATTACGTGAACATGTTCAAAATATCCAAAAGGGATATCCGAAGCATAGTGTATCAAGGCATTTTGCCGAAGTACACCATAAAGATCCCTCATCCCTCCAATTTGTAGGTATTGAAAAATACAAACCTCATTGGAGAGGAAGTAATAAAGTCAAAACATTGAGCCAAGCCGAATCCCGTTGGATATTCGAACTCCAGACACTCACGCCGTCAGGTTTGAACATTGAGTTCGACCTGAATTGTTTTATTTCCAATTATTAATTATATACGCTTTTTACTGTTTTTATATGAATTTATACCACCTGCGTTTTTATTGTTGCTTTTGGCACGCTCCTCATTTACCTCATTTTTTGATATAGATATGCATTGTCACCTTGGTATATTAATAATTTTTGTGAAATTGTTTATCTCACTTTGACAGCTTTTTATGATGATGGATTCTATATTTTGTATAGGCCTTTTGGAGATTTAGTAGGTGCCGCTGTATATTGACACTTTGGCACACTGACATCGTTTGTGAGGTCATTTACATTATTCTGTTTGATGGATCCTTTTCATTCTATAGGCCTTTCTGGAGATTAAGTAGGCCCTGCCTTTTATTTAATTGTTAATGGCTGCAACTATTTTATTTGTCTAATGGACACTGACCTATAGTAATTTTATTAATGATCGTTCCCCTCTTTTCTGTGGTGAGAATATTCTGAATTACCACTACACTTCTATGTCGCTTACTTCCCTTCACCATTCAGTTTTATGATACATATTTCTGGGCTCCTTCTTCTTATAAAATAATATTTTTAATTTTTTAATTATATGTATTGATTTTACGGAAGTATACATATATGATGTATTTTATTTTGTGAGAGAAAGCCCTTCTAAGGACGGATATTCTTGTGTTTTAAATAAGAGATGTTCAGGATCTAGTACACAGTCTTGTTTTTAACCCATTTTAAATTTTAAATATTTAATTTGTAACTTTTCTTACACATATATATATATAATTAAATTTATATATATATATATATATATGATGTCTCCCTTTTTGAGGGCATTGTCCAGCCTTTGTTTTTGTTTTAGACTGAATTTTTATGCATATTGAGTAACAAATAAGTATCACAACAAATAAGGCAGAAAACCCCGGTTTTACCGGAAGTAATTGTGATGGGTTAATCACAGACCGCGTCCTATTTGGTTCCCTTGGCAACCTGTACCTGTTATATATCCGGAGACGATCAAGTTACGGCTTACCCCTTTGAAAAAGCTATGTGTGTTGTAGCGCAACGCGTCAGGGACAAGCCGTATTGACGTCACTTCCGGTCTTCGGCCGAGACCGGAAGCATCGGAACTCACCGCATCGGCGGTTGCTTTGGAGGTTTACTGCGCTGTGTTTACTGCTTTCTAGTAAGTGTCCTGTATCTTGCATTAAATAAATATATACCCTGATATACTGCACCATGAGAGCTTCTCTTGTTTGAGCACTTGATAGAAGGATCGAGGGAGATTGGCATATACTTAAGCTGGGACCAGTCAATTTCTTCCTGAGATATTAAGTCATAACCATTGGAGACACAACAAGTATATTGCTGAAGATTGAGATGTCTGAGAAGAGTTGATATTACATCATAAAACGCTCTTTTTGAGTGTTATGGAGGTGAGCGGCCATTTCACTTAACGTCGGATTGCTAGCTCACCTGCGCACATCCACTTGGCTGTGATTTGAAGCTTGATCTCACTCTTTTATTGCACCTGAATTTATGATTTAATTTTTTGTGCACCCTGCACTTTAATCACCTTAATTATATTTTGAAGGACTGTATGGACATTTATGCACTTTATCTAGCACCACTGCACTTTTTATATCTGCTTCGCTTATTTACAAGTGTATGTCTAGATTGATATTAATATAGATTATTTTTTGCTGCTATTTTATTGATGGCTTATCACTGTATGTCACAATATTTCAATTAGGATATTTTTTGCACAATTTATGAATTATTTGCTATTCACTGCGCATCATTTTGATTTTATGTATTATCAAGTTTTTGATTGATTTTACTCAGAAAATTATTCAGATTATTTCCTTTATCATCGCTTTTTTATACACATTTTCTGCACTTTTTACTAATTATTTGCTATTTCACTGCTCATCACTTTTATTTTATGAATTATCAAGTTTTTGATTGATTTTATTTAGAATATTGTTGGGAACATTTTCTCCTTCATCGCCTTTTATATCATCTTTGTGTTTTTAGATATCTCTGGAGATTTTAAACAGTTTTTGTTGGAAGCTTTTAGATTCACGTCTTGATTGTGTTATACTCACACACGGAATATCTATTTTGGATTATCCCACTTTCATGCATTTTGTAGCTTTTTAGTATTATTTATTTTTTTACGTTTGGATATAGTTAAAGTGGTTCATCTCATCAAGGAGTTGAGCGCTGGTTTTTGCTTGTTTAATTATAAATTATATATAGACAATATGTAATGTCCAAAATATGTTGTATCAGTGAATAATTCAAAGAAAAGGCTCTTAATTGATCCGGAAAATACCAAGAAACCGTGAATGAAGTTTTCAGTATTCACCAAAATGTGCAGTAACCGCCACCAGTGGTATATACTGCTTACCAGAAATAGGTATATTCAAGCCAAAGGGTATCACTTAGGAAACACTAACGACAATCCAGGGGTAGCTCTCTGCTAAACCTCCAGGGCTTAGACAATATGCCAGCATAAATGATTAGGGGCATCCACCATCAGACCGTATTAACATGTAAAAAAAAATATAAATGGTCCCATAGCATAAAACCGTAACGTTTATTTAAAAGAAAAAATGGTAATGCACTTACAAGTAGAAGGTAAGGTATGAGCATGTACAATATTGCACACAAGCCGCCGGCCGGTCGGCTCTTCCGGCCCGCCCTTCGTCCTGCTCCGGTGACGTCAGCACTCCACGACCGACGTAGGTTTTGTCAAATGTGACGTTATCAAGGTAGCCGAGGAGGATTTGGTATGCACAAATCCAGAAGTTGGCAGTGACGTGGCCCTGGGTCCTTCCATTGCATTGCTCTCTCAAGGACCGATATTCCACCCTGCTATACAGTCTCAAAATTTGACGGCTTGGCTATTAAGGCCTTAATCTTGAAAAAGCAGGGTGTGTCTGGCCCAGCAGTTCATCCGCTGATAAATGCCAGGAAGCCAGTCTCTAGAAATATAAATTACAGGGTCTGAAAGTCCTACATTGCCTGGTGTGAAGCCTGGAAATGGCATCTCCTGCACATATATCATTGGGAGACTTCTATCCTTCCTGTGAGCAGGGGTAGATATGAAATTAGCCCTGAGCACAATTAAAGGGCAGATTTCAGCTTTATCTGTCTTTTTCCAGGAACCGATCGCTTCCGATTCATTGGTGCAAACCTTAGTCCGGGGAATAGTAAGTTTGCTTCCTTAAGTGAAAATTTGGTGTTGGCAGTTTTGCAAAAACAGCCTTTTGGACCTCTGGGGCAGGTTCCCCTGTTTCTTTTGACCAAGAAACTGGTCTTTTTGAATGTGATAACTTTGGCTAGAAGGGTATCGGAACTAGCAGCTCTTTCTTCCAAAGAGCCATTCTTGATATTTTATCAAGATAGGGTGATTTTATGTCCTCACCCAGATTTTTTTCCCAAGGTAGTGTCGGCCTTTCATTTGAATCAGGGCATTATACTACCTTTGTTTTTTCCAGATCCTCACTCAGAGGAGGAAAAGTTATTGCATTCCCTTGATGTAATGCATTCACTTAAATTTTTATTCACAGGAAACCGCTCATATTCGTAGGAAACAGCTCATATTCGTAAAACCGAGAGCTTGATTGTGCTGCCAGAAGGCCCCAGGAAGGGGTTGGGAGCATCTAAATCTTTGATTTGCTGTTGGTTTCGCCAGGTTATTACTCAGGCATATGGTTTAGCAGGAAAGGTTCCACCTTTTCCTGTAAAGGTACATTCTACCAGAGAAGTAGGTGCCTCTTGGGCACATCGCCATCACGCCTCTATGGCTCAGATTTGTAAGGCTGCGACCTGGTCATCCATGCATATGTTCACTCGTTTCTATAGAGTGGATGTTGGGAGAAGTCTGCTTTCTGCCGCAGTGTACTGCAGGCAACGGTGTAATCCTTCTGTTAAGGGTCAGATGGCGTGGGAGGGGTTATATTGGGGGGGTCATCAATTCTGATTGGTTGCCAGTGTCCTTCACCTATAGGTGGCCTATATAACCCATATGTTATGATTATGGCTCTGTGTCCCATGATGTACTTCAAGAAATTGATTTTACAGGTAAGTTGTATTAAAAATCAATTTTTTAGGGCTTTTGGGACCACTAAAGTAGGCTATCCTCACAGGGGTTTTCAGCATCTCTTTTCCATTGCAGTACAAATGCTTAACTCCAGCCTCCTGACTACCTTGGTATAATCAGACCCTTCATCTTCTTCCTCAAAGACTCTAGCATGTGCACACTTCGTGCTGACTTGCAATTACACAGATTCCTTGGGGAGGGAGGATGATGATCCCTGAACTAGCACAAACACCAGACTCATAAGGGCTGTGCACATCTGCTCAATCATGGTGCTGACTAGGGATAATCAAACTTTTGAAAAGTTCGGTTCGACCAGAACACCCGAATTTCCCGAAAGTTCGGTTCGGATTCCCGGACCCCATTGAAATCAATGGGACCCGAACTTCGGGAATCAAAAAACACCATTTTGAAGCCCTAAAACATAATAAATGCCCCTAAAAAGTGCCCAGGGTTCTGGGTCATGCCCCAGGGACTATGAATCAGGCAAAAAAAAGTTCTTAAAAATTGTCGTTTTTGATAGAGAGCCAATTATTGAAAAAATTCTTTAAAAAAAAATAAAAAATAGATTTCTTTGGATTTCGTGGCTGGGGGGTCTAAAGGGTGTACCTGTGAAGTTTCAGCTCTGTAGCATGTACAGAACCAGAATTATAGCATGCCAAACCTTCAAAAATGACTTTTTTGCTTAACCGCGCCTTTCTTTTGCTCCTAATCAACTGCACAGCCAATGTGTATGATGGGGACATAATGCAGTGCACTGGGAACCTAGAGTTTTTTTGGGAAAAAGTTGCTAGTCAGCTATTACACACATCTGCTGTATTTAGCGTACAACTTTGGGTCGCATAGCAGTGTGCGTTTTGCAGGTGATTTTCACATCGCACAGTTGATAAAGCCTCAGTGACAAGTTAATGCCTGTTCTTGTTGTAAGCGTTAAGTACACTGCAAAAGGCTTTGCTACTCTGCGCCACACACACATCTGCTGTATTTAGCGATAACTTTGGGTCGCATTGCGGACCTGGTTAGCTCTACTAAGTCTCTGGGCTCCAGGACTCAGAACAGGACTTCTAAAAAAAACAAAAATGTTGCTTGTGTGTCTCACCTACCACATGTAAGTAGGAAACCTGGGTGACACATACTGCATACACCATCCACAACTTGACAGTCAGTGCTGTTGATCTCTTGCTGCGTCTTTGAAGCCACATCCAGTCTACAGGAACAGAGCATAGCCACCCCATAACATCTCCCACATACTGTGAATGAGAGGGGGAGGTGTGCTGCAGCAGCAGATAACAGGAGGAGGTTTTGAGGTGTTTATGTTGTATATGCCTATTCCATGAGAGTGGTTAGGCATAGTTTTCTGGTGAGTCTGCATTTTGGCTATCTCTCCCAGCACTGGTGGTGGTGACATTGTACGGTGGTTCCTATAACTGACACCAATGACCCTGCATTAAAGACACTGTGTATTGCTCTAGCACTACATAAACAAAGACTTGTGAAGGACTCTGTTCTTGCTTAGTTGGATGTTTTGGATTATTTATGCAATTTATGCACTTTATTTATTTGCACTTTATGAAAGGAGGGTAACACCATCCCTGCACTACTGAAACTCTAAGAAAAATAATCAGTTTTTTTTTGTGATTAATTTTAATTTATGTAGAGTTGTCACTGAGGCTTTATCAACTGTGCAATGTGAAAATCACCTGCAAGACGCACACTGCTATGCGACCCAAAGTTGTCGCTAAATAAAGCAGATGTGTGTGTCACAGAGTAGCAAAGCCTTTTGCAGTGGACTTAACGCTTACAACAAGAACAGCCGCTAAGTTGTCACTGAGGCTTTGGCAACTCTGTGCGGTGAAATTCATCTGCAAAACGCACACTGCTATGCGACCCAAAGTTATTGCTAAATACAGCAGATGTGTGTATCGCTGAAATGTATTTTGTACAATAGCTGACTAGCAAGCACGTATACCTGCTGTAGATATATCAGCAGTACAACGTGCTCACTAGACGGAACCCTGACACTTAATACTATCCCTACAAAAACTAGATTATTGAATCTAACTATAGTGGTATATAGTACCCTAACTACACTGCATATCCCTTTCCTCACACTAAAAGAACAGCTCCATACAGCAGAAGATAATTTCTAACTGACTGTGTCCCTTTAATTTTTTTTTTTCTAACTCAAACAGCACAATCGCTGTATTTCTAACTACACTGACAATCTTTCTGTAAGCTGACTGCTCTTCTGCTTATCTGGAGCTTTACAAGCAATCGGCTATGCAGCAAACGTTGTTTAACACAGCAGGAGAAACACAAATGCTTCCAGTCTCTTCCAAAGCCTCTGTATTACAGTGATAGAGGTTAGGTGGGACTATGTTATATACTGGGGGGCGTATTCATTCCTGATTGGCCTCTGGTCCCATTAGTCACTCCAATCACGTTCCTAGCAGACTCCTGCCCCCTCATTGGCTTTTACTGACATTTCTGGGCCAATAACAGGCTTTTAAAGCCCACTTCCTGTCCCATTGCATTTTGGGTTCTGGTGACCCGAATTCCAAACTTTTACCGCAAAAAGTTTGGAATTCGGCCGAATTTCAAACACCCAATGTTCGGGTCGAACCGATGGTCGACCCGAACCGTTCGATCATCCCTAGTGCTGACTACTGGGAAACCATGGTCCAAGGATTGGAGGCTTTATCCATACCTCTACAAGGCCTCCAAGTTCCAGAACCGAGAACAGTATGTACTACTAATCCCAGAGGAGACTGAAAATCGAGCTTCTTCTCTGTGAGATATACATCCTGGAACACCACACTATGTATGGGTGACAGTGAGAGCTGTCCTGTAAAAAAAAAGAATGCAAATGATATATATATATATATATATGTGTGTGTGTGTGTGTGTGTGTATAATGGTCGACGGACATCGGCCCGGTTCGCGAACATTAGCTGCAAGCTCGCGGCGGGCCCCATTGACTTTAATGGGAGGCGAACTTTACAAACCTTTAGGTCATACTTGCAGCCACAAAATACTTACTAGCTGTGCACAAATAGTCCCACCACATGGACACTGTCATAACAGAAGTATTGCTATTGGAAAATTTGCCCTAATTTTTTTTACAGCAAAAAAATGCATTTTTTTTCCCTAAATCAGCCAGAATGGATAGCAGCTGGTAAATACATGTAAAATACATATAGGGTCCATTCACACGTCTGTAAAATGGGTCCGCATCCCTTCCACAATTTGGCGGAATGTTTACAGACCCATTGATTTGCAATGTCAGTCTGAAAAATTAGGCATTCACAGGATAAAGAAGTAAGTGTTGGCTATTCCAGGCCCCAAAAATTAGCCAACAGGCATTCACCTGATAGCAAAGAACGTTGTATTCTGTGGCTGAAGGTACATTAGGCATTCACAGGATACAGAAGTAAGTGTCGGCCATTCCAGGCCCCAAAAATTAGCCCACATGCATTTACCTAACAGCTAATATGTTGTATTATGTGGCTGAAGGTACATTAGGCATTCACAGGATACAGAAGTAAGTGTCGGCCATTCCAGGCCCCAAAAATTAGCCCACATGCATTTTCCTAACAGCTAATACGTTGTATTATGTGGCTGAAGGTACATTAGGCATTCACAGGATACAGAAGTAAGTGTCGGCCAGTAAAGGCCCTAAAAATTAGCCCACATGCGTTTACCTGACAGCTAAGAACGTTGTATTCTGTGGCTGGAGGTACATTAGGCATTGCCAGAAAAAATAATTGTCGGCCATGAAAGGCCCCAAAAAATAGGCATTCAATGGACATGAAATGCCTTTTATGCCACTGTATTTACCGAAGACAAGGACCATGAATTGTTGTGGGTGGATGGCGGTCTGGCAGGTATTTGTGGCCTGTCATGAGGAATTGTAATCAAACATGGTCTACTGGTCACATGTGTTGAATTCCTCTGAGATCCATGCCTCATTCATTTTTATAAATGTGAGGTAGTCAACACTGTCATGAGCTAGGCGAGTGCACTTATCGGTCACGATCCCCCCTGCTACGCTGAACGTCCTTTTGGACAGGACACTGGACAGGGGGCAAGCCAACAGTTCCATTTCAAATTGTGCAAGCTCTGGCCAGAGGTCAAGCCTACCCACCCAGTAGTCCAGGGGTTCATCACTCCTCATAGCATCCACATCAGCCGTTAACCCGATGTAGTCGGACACCTGTCGGTCTAGGCGTTCCCTGATGCTGGATCTGGAGTACAGTTGTCGATGGGTCGTCTGAAAGAATGATTTCATATCTGAAGTGACCAACACATCTTCAAAACGCCCTCTTCTTGCAGGTGCTGTTGGATTGTTACCCGCAACTGTTTCTCTGTGAGTGGAAATTCCTCTGCCAGCACACGCAAAAGCAGAATGCAGCATTTCTCGAAGCAGTGGCTGCATGAGCAGTAACTGGTGAGGTGAAAAAAACCCAAGCTCCCCAGAACCTGTCCTGCCGCAGAGTTCGTACAGGTAGTCGTTAACTGCACGTTTCTGCTGGAGCAGCCTATCCAGCATATACAAGGTTGAGTTCCATAGCGTCGGGCAGGTTGTGTTGCCGCTGAATGTCAGCAAGGCGAGCCATGGCTGTGTAAGATCTTCTGAAATGGCCTGAGATTTTCCTGGCCTGCCGCAAGACGTCCTGGACCCCAGGGTATTTGGCAATGAATCGCTGCACGACAAAGTTCGGGACGTGTGCCATGCATGACACATGTGAAATTTTTCCCTGTCTCAGCGTGCTCAGCAGATTGGCACCGTTGTCGCACACCACTTTACCAACTGTCAAATTGAGTGGTGTCAGCCACTGATCTGCCTGTGAATGCAAAGCTGAAAGGACCTGTGTGGCTCTTGGCTTTCAGCCACAACAGACGCAACGTCTCACCTGGCATGTGGAATAGGTTCTGGGGATCTTGAGCGGCTCAGCAGAAGAGATGGTAGCAGCGGAAAAGGAGGAGTCAGCAAATTAGGAGGGGGAGGATAGAGTAGGAGGAGGAGAAGAAGAGGCAGGCCTGCATGCAATCCATGGCCATAAAACCAAATCTACACGGGTGCCATGGGTTACATGCTTGACGGCCGTCAGAAGGTTTACCCAGTGGGCAGTAAAAGTTATATAACTTCCCTGCCCGTGTTTGCTAGACCATGTGTCTGTGGTCAGATTTATCTTGGCACCGACGCTGTGTGCCAGAGATACATTTACTTGCCGCTGAACAGTGGCGGCCGGTGTGTTAGGGATGCAGGGGCACCAACCCCCTATCCATGCGTCCGGCCCCCTAATCTACATTCAGGGGCGCCGGACGCATGGAGTTCAATGGGGCTTCTTTTTTTCCTGAAGCACGTGATTAGAGCCAGAGGCTCTAATTGGCTTCAGAAAAGGGTGGGCCCGGAGCGCAGATCAGTGCGCCCCCCAGCCCACCCATTGTGTGACAATAGCGAATAAAAATTCGCTATTGTCACACAGATCTTCCTCCTGGCCAATCAGGAAGCGGGTCTGAGACACGTTTTCTGATTGGCTGAAAGGCGCACGTTTGCCATTGGCCGAGGAGGACTCAGGAGACGCGCAGGACTGAGTAGAAGCCGCTGCCGGATTAGGTAAGTACTGGTCTCTCTGCACGCTGTGGCACTGTGCATTGATTGGGGGCACACTGTGGCACTGTGCATTGATTAGGGGCACACTGTGGCACTGTGCCTTGATGGGGGCACACTGTGGCACTGTGCATTGATTAGGGGTACACTGTGGCACTGTGCATTAATGGGGGGCACACTGTGACACTGTGCATTGATGGGGGGGCACACTGTGGCACTGTGCATTGATGGGGGGCACACTGTGGCACTGTGCATTGATGGGGGGCACACTGTGGCACTGTGCATTGATAGGGGCACGCTGTGGCACTCTGCATTGATTGGGGGCACGCTGTGGCACTCTGCATTGATTGGGGGCACGCTGTGGCACTCTGCATTGATTGAGGGGAAGACTCTGGCACTCTGCATTGATTGGGGGCACGCTGTGGCACTCTGCTTTGATGGGGGCTTGCTGGTCACTCATTTTTCTGTTTGCGCCCCCCCCCCAAAAAAAATTTTGAGCACCAACCGCCACTGCTGCTGAACATGGCCATACAGCTCTGGAATGCCCTTCTGCGAGAAATATTTCCTGCCTGGGACCTTCCATTGTGGTGTTCCAATGGCCACAAATTTCCGAAAGGCCTCTGAGTCCACCAGTTGATATGGCAGTAGGTGGCGGGCTATCAGTTCAAACATTGGACAAGAGGGTTATCCGGCGTCATAATTTTTTTATGCTTCATCATTTGGGCCTCGGAATCCTGCCTTTTTCCAGAACAACGTGAGGATGGCATGCTGGAAGGTGGAGTGGAGGACAATTGTGAGGAGAGAGGAGAAGGAGAAGAGGCTGGACGGTGAAAGCCTGGAGTGTGGCTTTGTGGGTTCTGATGGCGTTGCTCCCACTAGGCTCGGGGAAGGGAGTCCAGGTGCCTTCTTAAGGCAGTCGTCCCTATGTGAGTGTTGGGCTTACCGCGACTTATGTGTTGACTGTAAGGCTGCAGATGGCAACACTATTGTCAGCAGCGGACACATTAAAAAAAGCCTAAACTGCAGAGCCATGTGCCGGCATCCTGGGAGCGCCAGATGTGACTGTACATGGTTGATGGCTCGCTCCTGATACATTAGCAGTCTGCTTTGTCCCTCCTGTGCAATGTAACTTCCGCCTGCTTCTCCTCCCTATCTGCTTGTCCCTCTGAACTAACCTCCTCTTCCTCTCTTGTGGGCACCCATGTGATGTCCATAGACACGTCATCATCAACGTCACCTTCCCCACCACTAACATTAGAGATCTTGGAGTAGGCAGCAACAGTGGGGACCAACCTCCTTGGGCTGATCTGGGTACTGTCGTCAGACTGCTGAGTGGCGGCTGTTGCTACCTCCACTTCCTGATCCGATGCCAAGAATGGCTGCGCATTGCAAATGTCTTGTGATTTGTCAGAAAATAATTCCAGAGATTCAAGCGGAGGTTATATGGCAGTGGTGTATTTGAGGGTGCACATAGCAGAGAGTGAAGAGGGTGCAGATAGAGAGGATGAGGAGGGTGCAGAAGAGGAAGGCTGAGTGAGCCACTCAACCAAGTCTGGTGCATCCTTTGATGTAATCAAACACACCTTCTGAAACTTCACACTTTGGCTCCGGCCTGCTACTCCTGCCCTACCCCTACCACCCCTGTGTAAGGGCCTGCCTCTTCCTCTGCCTGTCATTTTTTAAATTACCCTGTGACAAAAGTCTCTAGAGAAGCACAGTATATGTGGAACAAGGTCTGTGGTATTGGGGGGCCACTGGTCTATCACACCAGTTGTACCAGAAATTGGCCAGTAACTGTTGTCACTGTGTGTAGCACAGTTAACACAGCAAAAGAGGCAATATTTTTGCAGGACACGAATACACTTATAAAAGTATACTCAGATAACACCCCACTTCAATCTGTGGTATTGGGGGGGCCACTGGTCTATTACACCAGTTGTACAAAAAATTGGCCAGTAACTGTTGTCACTGTGTGTAGCAGAGTTAACGCAGCAAAAGAGGCAACATTTTTGCAGTACCCAAATACACTGTTTTAAAAGTCTATTGTTAGATAACACCCCGCTTCAATCTGTCATTTAGGGGGGCCACTGGTCTATCACACCAGTTATAATACTTTTTTAAAAGTGCTTTTGTCACTTTTTGTAGTTGTAGTATTGCTGCAGAAACACTCACCACACCAGTCACAATGCTGCACAGTGCACAATACAAATCCACTATAATATGCTTTCTATATTAGAAAGTATATTATAAGTGTATTACACCCCTATATAGTGCACTGCACACTAAAGAATAGTACACCTATACCAAATACCAGTCCTTAACCACTTAAGCCCCGGAAGATTTTACCCCCTTCCTGACCAGACCCCTTTTTTCAACTTGGCCCTTCATAAATTTAACTGACAATTGCGCGGTCATGCAATGCTGTACCCAAACTATATTTACGTCCTTTTTTTCCCCACAAACAGACCTATCTTTTGGTGGTATTTGATCACCTCTGCGCTTTTTATTTTTTGCGATATTAATAAAAAAAGAGCGAAAATTTTGAGAAAAAATGACATTTTCAACTTTGTCTTTTAAAAAATATCCAATATACTCAATTTATGTCATATTTTTTGGCTAAAATGCATTTAGCTACATGTCTTTGACCAAAAAAATTTCAATGAGAGTATTTTTATTGGTTTGCGCAAAAGTTAGAGCGTCTACAAACTATGGTGTAAATACTGAAATTTACGCAGCATTAATTTCTGACTGCCTATCTCATTTCATGAAGTGCTAAAATGGCAGGGCAGTACAAACCCCCCCCCCCTAACTACCACTGTTTGGAAAGTAGACATCCTAAGGAATGTCCTGAGAGGCATGTTGAGCTCATTGAATATTTTATTTTTTTGTCACAGGTGTTTGAAAAATGACTAAAAAAAATATTTTTTTTTTTACACAAAGTTGTCATTGAATTGATATATTGCTCACACATGCCATGGGTATATGTGTAATTACACCCCAAAATATATTCTGCTGCTTCTCCTGAGTACAGGGATACCACACATGTGAGACTTTTTGGGAGCCTAGCAGTGTACGGGAGCCTGAAAACCAATCACCACCATCAGAATTTCAAAAGGCATACATTTTTCATTGCATTTTCTCACTACCTATAACGGTTTAGGAGGCCCTGAAATGTCAAGATACCACAAAACCCCCCCAAATGACCCCATTTTGGAAAGAAGACAGCCCAAGCAATTTACTGAGAGGCATAGTGAGTCCATGGAATATTTTATATTTTGCCACAAATTTTGGGAAAATTACATTTTTATTTATTTTTTTTTTTTAACACAAAGTTGTCACTAAATGATAAATTGCTCACACATGCCATGGGTATATGTGGAATGACACCCCAAAATACATTCTGCTGCTTCCTCTGAGTACAGGGATACCACATGTGTGAGACTTTTTGGGAGCCTAGCTGTGTACAGGACCGCCAAAACCAATCAACACTCTCAGGTTTAATAATGGCGTAAATTGTGCATTTCACCTCTGCACTACCTGTCACAGTTTAGGAGGCCCTAAAATTCCAAGATAGCACAAAACCCCCCCAAATGACCCCATTTTGGAAAGTAGACACTCCAAGCTATTTGCTGAGAGGCATGGTGAGTCCATGGAATATTTCATATTTTGACACAAGTTCCGGGATATATATATATATATATATATATATTTTTTTTTTACACAAAGTTGTCACTAAATGATATATTGCTCACACATGCCATGGGTATATGTGAAATGACACCCCAAAATACATTCTGCTGCTTCTCCTGAGTACAGGGATACCCCATGTGTGAGACTTTTTTGCAGTCTAGCCGAGTACAGGCCCCCTAAAACCAATCCCCACTTTCAGGCTTTCCAAGGGCGTAACTTGTTGATTTCACTCCTGACTGATTTCACTCCAAGAAAGCACAAACCCCCCCCCCCCCCCAAATGACCCCTTTTCGGAAAGAAGACACCCTAAGCTATTTGCAGAGAGGCATGTTGAGTGTTTTGCAGATCTCACTTTTTGTCACAAAGTTTTGGAAATTGAAAAAAGAGGAAAAAAAATGCATTTTGCTGTTTTTTCTTCATTTTCCAAAAAAATGAGAGCTACAAAATTCTCACCATGCCTCTCAGCAAATAGATTGGAGTGTCTACTTTGCAAAATTGGGTCATTTTGGGGGGTTTTGTGCCATCTTGGCATTTCATGGCCTTCAAAAGTGTGATAGGTAGTAAGGAGTGAGATCAACAATTTACGCCCTTAGAAAGCCAGAAAGTGTGGATTGGTTTTCCGGGTCCTGTACGCGGCTAGACTGCCAAAAATCTCACACAGGGGGTATCCCTGTACTCAGGAGAAGCAGCAGAATGTATTTTGGGGTGTCATTTCACATATACCCATGGCATGTGTGAGCATTATATCATTTACTGACAACTTTGTGTAAAAAAACAACAAAAAAATAATAATAATTTTCCCTAAACTTGTGGCAAAATATAAACTATTCCATGGACTCATCATGCCTTTCAGCTAATAGCTTGGAGTGTCTACTTTGCAAAATGGGGTCATTTGGGGGGGGGGGGGGTTGTGCTATCTTGAAGTTTCAGGGCCTCTGAAACTGACAGGTAGTGCAGTGGTAAAAACTGAATTTATGTAAAATCTTACCTGTAAAATTCCTTTCTCTGAGTCCTCCGACAGTCGCCGCCTCCTCTAAGTCATCACTGATGGGTATTGTCTTCCTATCCGTATGAATAGCTAGGCATATAAACTTAGTCCAAAGACAAAAGGCATTAGCATATACACACCCATGGGGGCTGTCCCATCCGGTCAATACCCCCCCTGCATCACCACTCCTAACTCAGTTTGGTAGCATAGCAGTAGGTAATAAGAACCCCAAAAGAGGGGCGGGGGCGGCGACTGTCGGAGGACTCAGAGAAAGGAATTTTACAGGTAAGATTTTACAAAAATTCAGTTTTCTCTTACGTCCTCCGACAGTCGCCGCCTCATCACTGATGGGATGTCCCAAAGCAGTATAAACATGAGGGGTGGGAGACGCAACCGTAGAAAAGGCAACACAGTACCCACATCAGAGAAAGGAATCTTACATGCACTGTAAGAGAACCAACTGGGCAACAGAAAAAAACAATGCTCAACAGGAGCAACAGCCCAGGAAAGCAAATGCCAACAGCCAGGGACCCAGAGAAAAATTCAAGGGTCCATCATGGCACTGCCGCACTGAGAACTTTGCGGCCAGAAGAAGCATCAGCTGATGCCAGAACGTCTACTTTGTAGAATTTGGAAAAAAGTGTGCACCGACGACCAAGTCATCGCCGTGCACACCTGGGCCACTGAGGCCCGATGCCAATAGGCCCAGGATGCACTCAAAGATCTGGTAGAGTGCGCCTTAACAGGGAAGGGCGGAACCCGTTCCGTCAAGGTGTAAGCCTGCTCAATGGTCTGTCTGATCCATTTGGCAATAGTAGCTGCGGACGCAGCCATGCCCTTCCGAGATCCCTCAGGAAGGACAAAGAGGGAATCCGTCTCCGAAGGGAGTCCGTAGACGACAGGTAAACCCTGATCGCCCTGACAACATCCAAGGAATGCAAGGCAATCTCCTATGGATGTTTAGGCTTCGTACAAAGCGAAGGCAGGACAATGTCCTCACTAAGGTGAAATTCAGAGATCACCTTGGGAAAGGAAGGATGGGGGTGGTCGCAAAACCACCTTATCCTTGTGAATCATCAAGTAAGGGGAGCTGCAAGACAACGCCGCCAGCTCCGACACTCTGCGAACCGAAGCGATCGCCACTAGAAAAGCAACCTTTTTCGACAGCAGAGGCAACGATATCTCCCTGATGTTTTCAAAGGGAACACGCTGTAACGCGGACAGAACCAAGTTCAAGTCCCATAGAGGTAAAGGCTCCTTCCTGGGAGGAGCCAGATGCCGCACTCCTTGGAAAAGGACAGCCAGTGCAGACACCTGGCCCTTTATCGTGGCCAGCGCCAGGCGCTGATCCACTCCAGACTGGAGGAAAGCCAAGATTCTCGATACCGAGTAAGAACGAGGGGAGAACCCCCTGGACTCACACCAGGTGAAATAGGCTTTCCAGGTACGGTAATAGATCTTACCAGAGGAGGATTTCCTAGCCTTGATTAGGGTAGGGATAACCTCAGGGGATAGACCCTTGTCCTTCAAGACCTGGGTCTCAACAGCCAGGCCGTTAAAGCCAGCGACTGTAAAGCAGGATGGGAGATCGGACCCTGAGACAGGAGATCTTCCCGCAGAGGCAGACGCCACGGAGGCGCCACTGCCAGGTGAACAACGTTGGCGTACCAGGACCGGCGAGACCAGTCCGGCACCACCAGAATTACCATGTGCGTTCCGAGACCAAACTGCGAAGGAACCGGGATAGTAACTGAATCGGAGGAAAGGCGCACATCAGGCGATACTGATGCCAAGGGGCCACCAACACCTCCGAGGCATCCGCCAACGGATCGCGCGTTCTTGCCACGAACCTTTCCACCTTTTGATTTAGCCGGGATGCGAACAGATCCACGTCTGGGGATCCCCACTTCGCACACAGCACCTGAAAGACCTCCGGGTGTAGAGACCATTCACCCTGGTCCAGGGTCTGGCGGCTCAGATAGTCGGCCTGCCAATTTTCCACACCCGGAATGTGAACTGCTGAGATCGCCGGGACACGAGTCTCGGCCCAAGACAGAATGTCGGTCACCTCCCGGGCCGCTCGAGCACTCCTGGTGCCCCCCTTGTGGTTGATGTAAGCCACCGCGGTAGCATTGTCCGCCTGCACGCAAACAGGCAGGCCCTGGAGACGGTCCGACCACTGGAAGAGACAGAGTTTTATCGCTCGTAGTTCCAGCACATTTATCGGGAGGGAGGACTCCACTTCCGACCAAGTGCCCCGGGCAGACAGATTGCCCAGGACTCCACCCCAGCCCGACAGGCTGGTGTCCGTGGTAACCACTGTCCACACCAACGGACGGAAGGACTTGCCTTCCGCCACTGACGGGGACTGGAACCACCCAAGAAGAGTCAATCTGGTCTGGCGACTCAAGGAGACATCCAGATCCAAGGACTGAGGAAGTCTGTCCCACCTGGCCAGGATCTCCGTCTGGAGAGCCCGCGTGTGGAACTGGGCAAAGGGAATCGCCTTGAAGGCCGACACCATCAACCCCAGGCCCCGCATGCAGGTCCTGAGTGACGAGGACGGATCGTCCCAGAGGGACCTGAGTCCGTCCCGCAAAGTCCGGAGCATGTCCTCCGGCAAGAACACCTTTGCCTGAGCAGAGTCCAGAACCATTCCCAGATAGGGAAGGCGAAGCGACGGAGACAACATTGGTTGTCGAACGTTGATGGTCCATCCGAACTCCTGGAGCGTCTGTACCATGATGGACAGATCGCAGTAGGCCCAGGACCGGTGTCAACACCCCGGTAAACACCCTGGGTACCGAAGCGAGACCGAAAGGTAACGCCACAAACTGGTAGTGGTCCTCTGCGATAGAAAACCGAATGTACCGCTGATGACCCTCGAAAATAGGGATGTGCAGGTACGCATCCTTCAGATCTACCGAAGTCAGGAATTCTCCTGGACTTAAGGAGGCCACAACTGAACGGAGAGACTCCATTTGAAACTGCCGAACATGCCTGAAGCGGTTCAGCGCTTTTAGGTCCAGAATAGGACGCACTTTGCCCACCTTCCTGGGCACAGTGAACAGATTCCCCGAAACCTGTCCCGATGAGGTACCGGGACAAGCACTCCCTGAGCAAGCAGGTCCTGCACCGCTTGATGTAAATCCTGCAGACGCCCCAGAAGCAGATGAAGATTGGAGGGAAAGAATCTGTCCGCCAACCGGGAAAGGAATTCGATCTGGAAGCCCGATCGAACGATTTCCTGGACCCACCTGTCCGATAGCCGGAGCAGCCAAGGTCGGAGGAAACCGCGCATACGTCCCCCCACCCTTGAAATGGGTGAGGGCGCCCCTTCAGGGAGAGGCGGATTGACCCGCCGAGCCGGCATTGCCGGAAGCATGCTCACCTGCCCAGGGCTTCTTCTGGGTGCCCTGGACCTGGAAGGTCTTGCCCTTGGGACGGGCCCGAAAGGACCCCCGATTGGAACCAGACGCAGAACCCCGCCTGCCTCGAAAAGACTTGGTCTTCGGGTTCTGGGGCAGCATAGAGCTCATGCCCCCCGTGACGCCTGCCACCAGGGCGTCCAATGCCTCGCCAAAAAGGCGAGAGACAGCATAGGGAGAATCAGCAACCGCTTCTCTTGAGGACTTGCCGACCAGCTCCTCAGCCAAATCAGTCGCCGTTGAAGCACCGTGACACTAGAGAGGCGAGCCACTAAGGGGGCCTCGGCCAAAGCTGCATCACACAAGGACTCCTTGGTGGATTTTATCCACCAATTTCAGCCGGGCAGGTGTGACACCAGCAGACACAAGATTGCGCTTAAGCATCTTAGTCCAATCAGCAGCCGCCTGAGCCACCAGAATGGACGCGAAAACGGGTTTGAGCAACGAACCCGCCACTGTATAGGAATGGCGAGATAGGGACTCCAAACGGCGGTCCGTGGGACCCCGAAAAACTGGAGCTTCCTCAGTAGGAACCAAGGTAGCCTTGTTCAGCACGGCCACAGTGTGATCCACCTGTGGAGGCACACACCAACGTGATTCCGTAGCCGGATCAAAAGGATAAAGCAACTCAAACCGACTAGGTACCAGGAATGGACGTTTTAACGTGCGCCACTGTTCATTAACAGTGTCCTGGAATTCTTCTGGGCAGGGAAAAACCTGCACAGACTTGCGGGTCCTGTGCGTCCCAAACGGGGACACAACGCCCGGAGGACAGGGCTCATCCTCTAAATGTAAGGTGTTCTTAACAGACACAATCAAATCATCCATGGTCGCCCATTCTGCAGGCGACCCCAGGGAGGGGGCATCAACCCCTCCCATCTCAGCCTCCCCCTCAGACCCCAAGGGGTCCAAAGATGAGCGGGCCCTGAAAAGGGTACGCTCACAGCAGCAGCAGCAGCCATATCCCCATCTGAATCAAGAGAGAGAGAGACAACCTGGGACTCCTACTCGCAGCACGTTCAGACATCAGCAGTTCCTTATTCGCCACCGCAGATAGAGCGGGGCACAGCGGGGCCACAGGAGAACCGGGACCCCCCACTAGAGCTGGAGGAAACTGCTTTCCTGCGAATCCATGGCTCAAGTTATCAGAAACAAACTACAGTGCAAAAAAGATGTACTGTCCCCTTTAAAAGCGCTGCGGTGTGCGCAGCCCCACCGCTACTGCAACAGTGATGAGAGACCCCCAAGGGAGAAAAGAAAACTGAGCCAGAAGCGATATACAGAGGGAAAATGAAAGTGATAACCTGCAGAGCCCGCAGAGCGTTGCTACCAGTGTCCTTGCTGCTGATGGAATGCTGCTGGAGAGGGCTGGACTAAAGTCAGACCCCGGGAAAATGGCTGCCCCATAGGAATGCATGGAGGCTACGCCAAGATGGCCACCGACATGCGGCCGGACCGATCGTTCCACCGCTCACAAAATGGCGGCGGATGGCGCCAAAATGACATGTACAATCGCCCCAGAGGAGCTATACATGTGTGCTCACAGTAAAGATGGCGGACCGCGCAAATTTTTCCCCGCTGCGGTCGCCGCACAAGCACAAACGTCTGCACCCCTAACATGCACCTAAGGTGACACAGGGACAGGGACCCCTGGCAAACATACAGATCTGCACAAGCGAACCCCGCAGGGATCGCAAAGGGAGTCACACAGGCACAGACATGGGGACACACAGCAACACAGGACTGCCACCCCACACAGAGGCCCCACACAGAAAAGTACTTACCTGTACCAGATGGCGTGGGGGAACCTCTATGCACGGATAAACCTCTGTCCTCATCTGACAGGGAGTGCCGTGAGCCAGGGACATGACGCTGCAGCACTGCAGACTAGTCCTGTGAGGTAGCCACCTCACGGCTACATCCCTGTAGCGAACAGGGATGGGTCGTTCGTAATGCCAGGGCGAACCATAGCTGAACGCTCGATGGCAGGCTGGGGGTCCATCTGACCCTCTGTGCCCTGGAGAACCAGGGTGGTCAGTCCGAATCCCAGCACCGCATGATCCATCTTCATCCGAAGAGAAGACTAGCACTAGAAGCTGACAAAATAAACAGCTAGTAAAGTGAGAGAAAAAACTGACATTTTCAAAGAAAATCAAATAAAAGATTTAGGAAGGCTGAGACTGAAGCCCCAGCACAAGGTAAGCTTGACTATTCCTGACGCAGATTAAAACTGAGTTGGGAGTGGTGGTGCAGGGGGGGAATTGACCGGATGGGACAGCCCCCATGGGTGTGTATATGCTAATGCCTTTTGTCTTTGGACTAAGTCTATATGCCTAGCTATTCCTACGGATAGGAAGACAATACCCATCAGTGATGACTTAAGAGGAGGCGGCGACTGTCGGAGGACGTAAGAGAAATCAGCAATTTACGCCATTAGAAAACCTGAAGATGGGGATTGGTTTTCGGGGTCCCGTACACAGCTAGGCTCCCAAAAAGTCTCATACATGGGGTATCCCTGTACTCAGGAGAAGGTGAATGTATTTTGGGGTGTCATTTCACATATACCCATGGCATGTGTGAGCAATATATCATTTAGTGACAACTTTGTGTAAAAAAACAACAAACAAATAATATTCCCGAAACTTGTGGCAAAATATAAACTATTCCATGGACTCATCATGCCTCTCAGTTAATAGCTTGGAGTGTCTACTTTGCAAAATGGGGTCATTGGGGGGGGGGGGGGGGTGGGTTTATGCTATCTTGATATTTCAGGGCCTCTGAAACTGTGACAGGTAGTGCGGAGGTAAAATAAGCAATTTACGCCATTACCTGAAAATCTGAAGATAGGGATTGGTTTTCGGGGTCCCGTACACAGCTAGGCTCCCAAAAAGTCTCACACATGTGGTATCCTTGTACTCAGGAGAAGCAACAGAATGTATTTTGGGGTGTCATTTCACATATACCCATGGCATGCGTGCGCAATATATAATTTACTGACAACTTTCTGTAAAAAAACATAAAACAAATTGTCATCTTTCTGAAACTTAGGGCAAAATATAAAATACTCCATGGACTCAATATGCCTCTCAGCAAAACTTTGGGTGTCTACTTTTCAAACAGGGTCATTTGGGGGGTATTTTTATGCTCAATCTTAGCCACACATCACCCGCTCTTCTAACCACTTGAAAACCAAGCCTTTTCTGTGACTTTTTGTTTACATAAAAAAATATTTTTTTTTTACTAGAAAATTACTTTGAACCCCCAACCATTATATATTTATTTAAATCAGAGGCCCTATAAAACAAAATGGTGGATGTTGCAAATTTTTTTGTCACACAGTATTTGCGCACAGATTTTCCAAACGCAATTTCTGCGAAAAAATACATTTTATTAAAATTTATTGCACAAATACACTATATAATTCCAAATTGTTTGGTAAAATTTAAAAGATGATCTTATGCTGAGTACATAGATACCAAACATGACATGCTTTAAAAATTGTGCACGCCTCTGCAGCGGCAACAAACTACATACATTTTTAAAAGCCTTTAAAAGTCTTTACAGGTTACCACTTTAGACTTACAGAGGAGGTCTACTGCAAGAATTACTGCACTCGACCTGGCGTTCGCGGCGATACCTCACATGCATGTTGCAATTGCGGTTTACATAGGACACTAGACCAAGCATGGGGGGGCAAGCATGGGGGGGCTTGATTCATTTATTTTTTTTTTTTTGCTTTTTTATGTTATTTTGACACCTTTCCTGTCATTTTTTTTTTTTAATAATTTTTATTGTTATCACAGTGAATTGAAATATCCCCTATGATAGCAATCTATCAGGTAGTAGTGACAGGTACTCTTTTTTTAAAAAATTGGGGTATTTTAGACTCTAGATCTCTCCTCTGACCTTAACGCATCTGACTACACCAAAATTGGTGTGATAAAATACTTTCCCAATTTCCCAATGGCGCTGTTTATTTCTGGCGAAACAGAAGTCATGAAATGCTCGTAGCTTCCGGGTATCTTAGGCCATAGAGATAATTGGAGCCATTCTCATCTCCAATTAGCTCTATGGTTAGATAATTGAACCACCGGCTGCACTCGCTAGGATTGCTTTTACATGTAAGCTGACCGCTGGCTGTAAAAAACGATACCAAGATGATGCCTAAATCTGCAGGCATCATCCTGGTATAACCACTCAAAGTCCAGCAACGTACCAGTACATTGCTGGTCCTTGTTTGGCATATAGTGTAGTTTTTTTTTTTTTCATGCAGCCTGTGGGCTGAACGAAAAAAAAGAGAACCTAACAGAAATCAGCACAGGAATATTGTGGAGTATTACTCATCATTAACCGCCCAAACAGCCACCCACTGAATTTAATGATGGGTATACATGACAATATTCCACGTATACCTAAAAGGTATTTTAACTGCAGTGCTGAAATCAGCCTATCACCACAGCTGCTGCCAGCAAAGGTATCCATATATGCTGTGCGCAAACAATGTTTGTGTCAGAATATATAAAATCAATGTGGCAGCCGACGAGTACCTTCAAGAGAAACAGGTTAACAAAAGAATAAAAAAACAAAAAAGTACAGTTAAAGTACAGTAGGAAGAACATATAAAATGACTGACACAACAACTGTTGTTGGATTTTTTTTTTGGAACACTTTCTTTTTGTGAACTGCGATTTTCCAGCTTGGGTCTCTCAAAATGTCGATAGCCATCAAACATCTTTAGAGACCCTGTGTTTGTGTGCCCTACACTGTGTCGTGCTGTATCCTACACTAATACTCTACTAGTGTGTGGTAGCGCTCGAAACATTCCCCGATGCAGAGACCAGGTTGGTCAGGACATCTGGGACAATAAAAGCGGGTGTCACTCCCAAATCCGCGCCTGCTACAGACAGGACGTCTTCTTTGGGGGTATCTTTGTGTAGGGGTACTCGGGAGGACATGTGAAAAATGCCTTTCATGCAGTCGGCTCACTGCATCTGGAAGTGGAAGTTGGGCAGGCATACCTCCTGGGTACAGGTAGGCAAGGATAATCTCTTCCTGGAATTCCCGGAAGGATCCAGTTCGTCCTGACGCCCTGTAGTATAGGACAAAGACGTTCAGCATAGCCAATTGGAATAAATAAACAGACACTTTTTTGTACCAGCCTCTGGCTTTACAGGCAACTAAATACGGCACCAAAAGCTGGTCGTTAAGGTCCACCCCTCCCATATTAAGGCTATATTCGTGGACACAGAGGGGTTTCTCCATAACGCCAGTTGCCATAGGAATTTGGATCGTCGTGTCTGCGTGAAGGGAGGACAGAACGAAAACACCCGTTTATTCCTGCACTTCACTGCAAGCAATTTGTCAGTTTTCAAGTAGGCTCTCTCCCCCCCAACTAAGACGGGAATTTACAAGCCGTTGGGGGAAGCCCCGGCGATTAGGTCGCACAGTGCCACATGCCCCAATTTGTAATTTGAGCAGGTGACTAAATAGTGGCATGCTTGTGTAGAAGTTGTCCATGTACAAATGGTACCCCTTTCCGGATAAGGGTGACACCAAGTCCCAAACTATCTTGCCGCTGCTCCCTATGTAGTCTGGGCAGTTGGGGGGCTCCACAGTGCTATCTTTTCCCTCATAGACCCGGAAACTAACTGTATAGCCTGTGGCTCTGTCACACAGTTTATACAGCTTGACCTCGTACTTGGCACGCTTGCTGGGGAGGTACTGTTTCATAGCAAGGCGGCCAGTAAATTTAATCAGGGACTCGTCAACGCAGACAACTTGTTCGGGGGTGAACAAGGCTGCAAACCACTGATTGAAGTGGATTTGCTCATATCTCACCCTGGACATGGAGGCAGAGTACACGAGCATATGGTGAAGTGGGTTAGTGGACCAATATAGCCGCAATTCACTCTGGTTATGCCCATGTTGAGGGAAAGGGCCAGAAAGATTTTAAAATCGGAAACCATTATTGATTTCCAGCCGAATGGTCTGGCAAGGGGTGAATTTGGGTTGGCGGCGATAAATTGTTGTGCATATAAATTTGATTGATCCACAATAGATCTGAAAAGATCTTCCGTGAAGAACAGCTCAAAAAAGTTCAGGGGCGTAAAACCAGCTGTCTCCACATGGATTCCAGGTTGGGCAGTGAATGGGGGAAGTACTGGCACTGTAGAATCAGTGGGTTGCCAATTGGGATATGCCAGCGCATCAGGGAGAGCACTATGGGCTCTACGGGCCTGTCTTCGAATACGCGGTGGCTGCGGGCCACTACTCGTGCTAGCCACCGCACCAGCTTCAACTGCACTTATGGGACTCGCCACGTCACCAAGTGTTACTGCAGTGCTGGTTGTACTAGGTCCAGGGTGTACTAGGCCGCTGGTGCTTGCCAGGCCACCAGAAGGATGAGCGGCCGTAGTACCGACACTCTGCTCCATACGAGCACCCTGCGATTCCTGCATCTCAACAACTCCAGAATGGGGTCGGGTATGCCTGGGTCTAACAGGGACCCATCCGTCATCGGAGCTATCTGTCAGGAAGCCGCTGCCGTCATCAGGTTAGTATACTGACCCTGATTCTGCCAGTGAGGCTTCCCCATCGCTCTCATCTGACATGGCCAGTATACTGTAAGCCTCTGCACTACTGTACAAACGTTTGGTCATTTTAATTAACTAAATTTACCGGTACAGTAGCGTGACTCACAGGTAATAAAAGCACCTGGTTGTCAAGGACTATTTCAAGCGCTACCAAAAAAACTGCTAATGCTAGCAGAGATCAGGCCTGACTCTGCTAACACAGCGGTTTTGTGTGTTGTGTTTTTTTTGTAAGTAACGGTAATCTATTGATTACTACACTTGCCTGGGTGGGATGGGCAGAGGGGTTAAACGCAGGTGCTGGCAGGAATCAGTGCTGATCGTGCAAACGCCGCATTTTGGGATCCCTAAACTATGGGGACGCTAGTATAGTTCTGATCAGATCAGATATTGATCTGTTCAAACACTATACTAGTAATGGAAGTGTATGTGTGTGAGTGTATGTGTGTGTGGTATTCAAGGGGTTATTTCTAACTATGTGCCGTGGATCTGCGCTATTTTTGACTGACACTAACACTAGCTAATGTCACCTGTGTCACTAATAATAGTGATCAGAAAAAAAACTGTACACTATAAAAATGACACTGTGACAGGGCAATGAAGGAGTTGACTGGGGGTGATCAGGGGGGGATCAGGGGGTTGAATATTTATTGGGAGGGGGTGTCGGGGACCCTAAACCTCCTTTGGGATAGAAACAAACTCGCTAGCGCAAACTCAAGTCACAATCACACTAATACAAAATACAGTAAAACACTATATTACGTGTGTATTAGTGTGCAATGTGATGGGGGGGAAGGGGTTAACTGGATGTGATCAGGGGGGGATCAGGGGTTTAAATCTTTATTGGGAGGGGGTGGCGGGTATCCTAAGGATAAAAGGAACGACCGCAAACGCTAAACCTGGTCACAAGTCACACTTATACGGGTATATAGAAAATGCTATATACTGTATACAGTGTGTGTTGTGACAGGGGGTGTAGGGGTGATCGGGGGGGGGGGGTCAGGGGATTAAATCTTTATGGGGGGGTGGCGGGGACCCTAAACCTCCTTGGGACAGAAACTAACTTGCTAGCACTAACTCAAGTCACAATTGCGCTAATACAAAATACAGAAAAACCGTATATTACGTTTGCATTAGTATGCAATGTGACAGGGGGGAAGGGGTTAACTGTGGGTGATCAGGGGGGGATCAGGGGGTTAAATCTTTATTGGGGGGGTGGTAGGGACCCTAAACCTACTTGGGACAGAAACTAACTCTCTAGCGCTAAATCAAGTCACAATCACACTAATACAAAATACAGAAAAATAGTATATTACGTTTGTATTAGTGTGCAATGTGACAGGGGGGAGGGGTTAACTGTGGGTGATCAGGGGGTTAAATCTTTATGGGGGGTGGCGGGTATTTTAAGTGAAAAAGGGGGGGCCGCAACCGCTTCACCTGGTCACAAATCACACTTATACAGCTATATAGGAAAATGCTATATGCTGTATACAGTGTGTGTTGTGACAGGGGGTGTAGGGGTTAACTGGGGAGGCGATCGGGGGTTAAATGTGCCTATCTAAGTGTATGTGAGTGTGCTTGGTGCAGTACTTACAGTTAGATGTGCTCTCCTCTCGAGATGAATCCAAAAAGGATCATGGGAGGGGAGAGCACGTCTTTTCTGAGCCTGTGTTTACATTACACAGGCTCAGCATGGAATCTGATTGAGCAGGACCGATCAACAGGTCCAGGCCAAAAATCATTGACCTGGACCTGATGACTGATCGGTTCTGAACCCAATCAAGCCATCGGCGGTGGCGGCGGGGGGCGCGGGAACGCGCACCAGACCGGCGGGAAGCAGCGACGTAATACTACGTCACTTTGCCTGGCCGGGGCTGACTGCCGCAGTAAATAGTCGTGCAAGTGGTAAAAGGACTTTCTCTGTCGCTCATTGACAGACGTAGTCCTCCTTGATTAATATCAACTCGGGTTATACTGCCCTCTACAGGAGTAGGACTAGACAGGAAAGAAAATGTTCTGGCCACACCTTAGGGGCAGTCCCAGAGGGTATATCCTCTCTCTCTCTGCTACAGCAAATCAGTTTTTTTCTGTCTAGTTAGGAGTAAGGACCTAGATGCCTTGCTAGGATCTTCGGTCCTGGCAGGATCTTTTTTTTAGAAAGACTTTTTTAGACAGCTTTTTTTCTCCAGTGTTCCTGTGAGATCTTCAAGCAAGCACGCTGGAACTGGGCGACGGGCTGGATGTTGAGATCCAGTGGTCACCCCAGTTCAGCCTACGAGCGTGTGCAGGCCATAGCTCTGCGCTGGGTCGGCCGCGACATAGTCCCACTGGATGGGGACTGACCCTGCGAGTTAAACGTCTCGCCTGGACGCCAATGACCAACAGATTTACGGCGTCCGTATTGGTAGACAGCCCCCCCACCCAGGTGGAGAGGGGTTCTGTCAGGAGTTGGCGCCCGCCTGGTTCCGGTATGGTGAGTAGTATGTTCCCCCTCTCCCCCTGTCGGGTTTGTGGTGGACGCGGGCCCCTCTCTGGGATGGTAGGACACTCAGTACTGGGTCTCCCCTCTATCCTATAACAGGTCACAGATCCCCCAATTTGAGTGTGATTGTTGTGAATAGAAACCAGGAGGCTTGGTTTGGGAGCTGACTATCTAAAGTCATTGTATGACTGTAAGGGTGACTGAAGTCAGTGGCAGTACTAAGAGACATTACTATTGAGGTAAAAGGTATCCTACCTGTCAGAGTGTGTACACAGGCCGATGCCTATGCCTGAGTTACTGCAGTCCAGATCGCTATTCCTCCAGTAGCCGGTCACTTACACGGGCTGCACAGCCTCCCGCAGGCCGAGGCACTCCCGCAGGCCGCCAGGCCGAATGCATACATCCCGCAGGCCGCTGCTAGCCGCCGCTATCCTATTATCGCACATGGAAGTCTTATAGAAGACGCGTGGTGTGAATCTTTGGGATTTCGCCCACGTACCTATTCGGTGACCCGAATCTTGGCTTTTCTGCAAAAGGGGGTTGAGCAGAAACTATCCTTGAGCACTATCAAGGGTCAGGTTTCAGCATTAGCAATCTTCTTTCAGAAGCCTTTGGCTACTCATTCCTTGGTGCGGAATTTCATCCAGGGGGTGCGGCACTTAGCTCCGCCAGTGCGCGCACCCTTACCACCCTGGGATCTTAATTTGGTTTTGTCGGTTCTGCAGAAACCTCCCTTTGAAAATATCAGGGAGATTCCCTTGCTTACATTATCCCAGAAGGTGGCCTTCTTGGTGGCTATCACTTCTGCACGCAGGGTATCAGAACTGGCGGCATTATCATGCCATTCCCCATATCTTGTGGTTCATAGGGATAAGGTAGTTCTTCATCCGAAGCCATCCTTTCTTCCTAAGGTGGTTTCAGACTTTCATCTGAATGAAGATATTGTGCTACCTTCCTTGTGTCCTCAGCCCAATCATCCTCGGGAATATGCGTTGCATTCCTTGGATGTGGTTCGGGCAATCAGTGTATACCTGAAGGCTACGGAATCATTCCGTAAGACGGATTCACTTTTTGTGATCACGGATGGCCCCAGAAAGGGGTTGCCTGCATCTGCCACGACTATCTCCAAATGGATCAGACAGACGGTGGTACAGGCTTATTCGATTATTTGAGAACCACCCGTTATTACCCTGATCTGTACTGAACCACAGTAATACAAAAACCCCCGTTTCCCCTTTCTTCCCAGTCCTCTATCAGCATGGGCCAGCCATTTAGCTAGGACCCATCCTGCTAAGTATATCCACTCACTTAAAGTCACAGCACATAGTGACACACTGACAACACTAACATGACAATACTAAACGGACCATGAATACCAAGATTGAATACTATTACATTAAAACAATCAGTTTATACGTCCGTCCTGTCAGATGTTGTCTATATGTTTAGCAAATATGTGTAACTTGATACTTGAACTGCAATTTTGGAGCCTCACATAATAATCTGCAACACAAAAGGCAACTGTATACACAGTATATAGTTATTAAATATGCAGACGATTTCCAGCTGCACATACTAATGAAGGTATACATAACTAACCAAATGTACCCTTTAATCGCCCATAAATTTACTTATGCCTAAAAATTGAAAAAGGCCTCTAAAAATGTGACTCTATTAAAGGATATATCACTACTACCAAAATTGCAGTAATATGTGGTTAGTTAACATAACTGTTGCCTTATACCAAATGACAACCCTCTATCTATATGTATACTGAACAGAAACAAAGGGATCTATGATTATAATGAACTCATATGATAGCCCACGAATTTTCAGACCTGTGCACCTTAAAAATAATATCGATATTTTCAGGAATCCAATACACGATCGACCAAAATTGGGCAATCAATATCCCACATTCAGATCTCCAATTACTTTCTCTAGCACTTCCCCTTCAGCAACTGCTGTGAAGAACCGAAATTTAGAAACTCCCTTACCATGATCAACCTGAGTCAGTTCAGCTGAGAAGACCTGAATAAAAGTGATCAGCCGACAGACCCAATCACGTCCAGACGAAGCTACGCAAGAGGAAGCGAAACGCGTCAACGTCACAGCCCGACGGCACACCCTACTATCACTCCTCATAGACTACGGACGCCAGGAAGAGCGGAAGCCAAGGACAGCCCGCACGGCGATCGGCAACGGCAAGGCAGGTGCACTCGCTCAACCACCGATAAGGTACTTGACATTTGCTTAGCAGGGGTGAAGAAATGGCTCCACGCCGTCAGAGCAGGACCAACACTGAATCACCACACTGAACCGCCATACCTCACTCACGGTCAGCGGTAAACAGAGGCACCTGAATTGACCATTTTTTTTTTTTTTCCAAATAATTTTTATTGGTTTTAAACGACAGATACAAGAAATGCAGTCAGCGTTGTAAAATATAACGTAATGTAATTACACAAACAACAAGCGGGGTGAAATATAACATGTCAGAAAACATAAGTAGAAACAATTGACAGTCATTTATCATTCCAAGTGGTCCATGGTTCCCAGTGCTTGGTATGTTGTGGGAGAGATTGGGAGCGTAGTGCCAGTGATTTCTCAAATTCAAACGTGGTCATCACTGATGCTACGACCTCCGAAAGGTTAGGGGCTTCCGTGTTTTTCCATCTCCTAGTGATGGTGGCCCTAGCGGCCAGTAGTATGTGCGAGACCACCCACCTGTATTTGCTAGGAATCAAGTCGATGTCTAGAGTAAGGAGTGCCAGTGCCGGGTTTGGCGTAGTGGGCGAGTGTACTATAGAGGAAATAAGACCAAAGACTTGGTTCCAGAAGCTGGTGAGGTTTTTGCACGTCCACAAAATGTGGTACAAGTTTCCCACCTGGCCACACTCCCGCCAGCAGAGCGGGGAGTGGGTCTGGTAGAATTGTGACAGCCTGTACGGCGTAAAGTACCAGCGGGACAGGATTTTCTGCGACAATTCCCAGTGGTTAGTGCAGCTCGACACCCCGTAGGAGTGGCGAAAAGCACAAGTCCACTGTCGTGGCGAAAAGGACCGTTGTATATCACTTTCCCACTTGACCAAGGGACTCGATTTGTGAAAGGTGGTCTTGGCATTAAATATGTTGTAAAAAAAGGAGATGCCTTTAGTCGATCCAGAGGGATTGGTAAGGAACTGGTGAACCGTAAATGGAATTGTAATGATAGGGGGTGGATGTTTGGTCAGAAACGTGGAAATGCGAGTGTAGGTATAGAGCTCTGAGCGTGGTAGTTGGTATTGTTGTGTGAGGGAAGGAAAAGGTTTCAGACGACTATCACTAAAGAGATCATCGATCCAATAGATACCACGGTCCCTCCATTTTAAAGTGGAGAGACAGGGAATAAGGATGTCTAGCAGGCTTATAGGTAGCCTCGGCTTGTAGTGGGCTTCTCCTACATTTGTGTGTTTGCGGAGTTCCTTCCATGCATCAATAGACGTTTTGGTTGTAAGTAACAAGTCTGGCATATTTTGGGACTTCCAGCCGTCCGCTAGAAGTAAAAGGTGTAGGCGATCTACTTTACTATATGCGGCTTCTAATTGAGACCAATGAATGTCAGGGTTCTCAGGGAACCATTTACGTAGCTGGGTAAGTTGGGATGCCAGGAAGTAGTCCTGCAAATGTACCATGCCCGTACCTCCCACCTTTTTGTGCTTGACAAGATGGGCCCACGAGCACCGCGGGTGTTTTCCTTGCCAGATGTAGTGTTTGAGCACCCGATTTAAAGATTTAAGTGTCGCCGATGGGAGAGGAACAGGAAGAGTTCGGAACACGTAAAGGATTTCGGGGAGGGCCATCATTTTAAAGGCTGCCAATCTGCCCAACCAAGATAGCTCCTGATAGGGTTTCCTGGCTAGGTCGGCTTGGATCTCAGCTAAAAGTGGTGTATAATTGGCCACCGCCAATGTGGATATTGAGGGAGTTAATTTTAGGCCTAGATATGAGATGTCACTATCAGTCCATACATACGGGAATTGGGACTCAAGGTGTCTTCTGGCATGGAGTGGTACTCCTAGATTAAGAATTAGGGACTTGGTGAAATTTACTTTATAGTAAGATATAGAAGAGAAGGACGTGAGAAGTTGATGTAGAAAGGGCATGGAAATTACGGGTTTTGTGATGGAGAGAATGACATCATCCGCAAAGAGAGTTATTTTGTGAGAGATTCCTCTAATGCGAAATCCGGATATGTGGGGATTTGATCGTATGTGTTCAGCTAGCGGCTCCATCATCAAATTAAAAATACTTGGGGAGAGTGGGCAGCCTTGGCGCGTGCCATTGGTGATGGAGAAGGGTTTGGAAACTACACCAGAGACAAATACGTGAGCAGATGGGTTAGAATATAGAGCCATGATGGCAGAGAGAATCAGGCCCGTGAATCCAAATTTCTCCAACACCAAGAGCATGTACTTCCAGTAAACTCTATCAAACGCCTTTTCGGCGTCAATGGATAGAAGAAGGGAGGGGGTTTTCGTCACTTCAGCGTAGTGTATTAGGTTAATAACTCGACGCGTGGCATCCGCCGCCTGTCTATTGATCATGAAGCCCAGTTGGTCAGGATTAATTAAGGTGGGAAGGATGGTGGAAAGGCGAATAGCAATAAGTTTGGCGTAGATTTTCACGTCCGCGTTCAACAGAGAAATCGGGCGGAAATTCGCCGGGGTGTCCGGGGATTTGCCTGGTTTAGGGAGAGCCACTATATGTGCCTTAAGCATCTCTGGTGGGAAAGAACCCGATAGGGAAATGGACTGGTATAGGCGAAGTAGGAATGGGGATAGTGTGTCCTGGAATTGTTTGAAGTATTCATTTGTGAAACCGTCAGGGCCCGGGGATTTGTCGTTGGGGAGTGTGCCTATAGTGTGGGTAATTTCCTCGGGGGAGATGTGTGAGTTCAGTGTCTGGAGTTGTTCCTCAGTTAGTGTGGGGAGATTTATCTCATTCAGGAAGGACGATATATCCAAATCAGTTGGGGTGGGGCAGGAGGGGTCGTCTTTCAAGTTATATAATGCCCCATAGTAGTCTAAAAAAGGCGTCTGCTATATCTTGAGGCTTAAGCAATTTCTGCTTGGTGAATGGGTGGAAGATGTGAGGAATTTTACTTTTTACCTTCCTTGCTTTCAAACGATTGGCCAGGAATTTCCCAGCTTTGTTATGTTGCGAATAGAATTTTAGTTTGAGGGATCGCATAGCTGTGTCATGATCTCGGATTAAGAGCAAACGCAATTCGTGTCGAAGTCGGGTGAGAGTCGATGAGGTCATGTCTGTGGGAGAGGCCTTATTGGTGGTTTCCAGTTTACGGATGTCCGCCAATAAGGAATCAATAGATGATTTGTGGGACTTCCTGTCTCTGGCTTTAAGTTGAATCAGTATGCCTCTCATGAAGGCTTTGTGGGTGTTCCACAGAGTTTGGGGTGAAATGTTCGGATCGTCATTGGTCTGGAAAAAGGAAGTCAGGTGGTCTCGGATCAAGGCAGCATGTTGTTGGAGTTGGATCAGTCTGTTATCACATCTCCAGGTGGAAAAGCCAGAACCAGGCCCCCCCAACTGGAGCAAGATGGATACAGCCGCATGGTCCGACCAGGAGATGTCATGAATCGAGACCTCTGAGGTGCGATGTAATAACCATGAGTCCAACACAACAAGGTCAATACGGGAATATGATTTGTGGCGAGTTGAGAAAAATGTGAAATCTTTCTCCTCGGCGTGAAAACAGCGCCAGGCATCGAATAGCTCCTCTCGGCGTAGCAGGCCTCCCAGAGCAGCTGAGCGCCCGCCACACCCAGAGGTGGTATCGACCCGTGGGTCTGGAGGTAAGTTAAAGTCACCGCAGAGGAGGAGGTAACCTTCCCTTAGCGCCTGAGCCTTCTTGAGTAGCTTGCGGATAAAGTGTTGTTGCTTAGTATTAGGAGCGTATAAACATACCAATGTTAAGGGCACATTATCTATAACACATATCAGAATCACATATCTACCCTCTGGATCTAGATGTGACGATTTAAGGAAGAATACCACAGAGTCTCTGACAGCCACTAGTATACCGTTCTTCTTGACCGGAGCGGAAGCAAGGAAAACGTGCGGGTAGTTCCGGTGTTGGCAGTACGGGGTAGCGTCCACCTGAAAGTGTGTTTCCTGGGCAACCAGGATGTCAACTTTTTGTTTAAGAGCTTCCTTCCATAATGTCCTCCGTTTGGCCGGGTAGTTTAGTCCATTGGAATTGATAGAGAGAATCTTCAGTCCCATGGGAGAGGGATTAGAGGTGATGGAGTCAGCTGACGATGAGTCTTGAGCTCGGAGGGTGGGTCAAGGTGTGTACGATGCATCAAGGGGAAGACCAAAAAAGTTATGTTCTGGCACTTTAGAAGTGTGAGGTAGAAAGGATTGATAGCACTGAAGCATGCTAGGCACTGGGAGTAGGAAAACAGCATGTTGTTTTGAGAGTCCAAGAGGCAGAGAAAGGAATGCTGCATAGTGGTGACAACGAGCTCCAACGGGAGCAACCAAGGGGCCCATTGTTGGGCATAAAAAAGAGAATTCCTCGAAAGGGATTCGGGCAGGAAGACCTGCAACATTTTCCAGGGTACGGTACGGTGGTTTGTACCGGGGCACTGGACCAGGGAAGTCCGTTGAGTATGGAGGAAGGAGAACAAGGCCTTCAATGTCTATTGCGGTGGTTTGTAGGGGGTCTAGCCCATCCTAGTGAGGTGTTCGCTTTTTGAGGTGGAGCATGCACAGGGGGTTGAGGAGGGATGATATTCCAGGTGTGTAGCAAGTCCAAACCGGCTTCCAAGGTGTGCACGGTTTTGGTGGAGCCCTCTTTGGTAATTATCAGGCTCGCCGGATATTTCCACTTATAAGGTATATCGTGGTTGCGCAAAGCTTTGGTGATGGTTAGTAAGTTGTTGCGGCGTTGCATAGTGTAGCGGGAGAAGTCTGGGAATACTTGCAGGTTCCTCGCTTGGTCAGGCAATTGATCTTTTTGCTTAAATGCTTGGAGAATGCCCTCTTTTGCTTGGTAGTAGTGCATTTTTAGCAGCACGTCTCTTGGAACATCCGCAGACAAATGGGGAGGCTTCGGAATGCGGTGTATACGATCTATGGTGACATCTGCGGGGGAAAAGCCTGGGACTGCTGCAAGGAACAAATCTTTCGCAAAGTGCGGGAGTTGATTCGGGGAAACTGTTTCAGGTATGCCGCGGATTTTTAGGTTACTCCTGCGCGACCGGTCTTCAAGGTCTGCTAGTTTAGACTTAATCCAGGAGATATCGTCGTCCTGAGCTGAGTGGGCATCCACCATGGTGTTAAAGGAAGTGGCAAAGTCAGTCATTTGGTTTTCAACATGGTCGATCCTAGATTCCACAACCTGAATGTTCCTTCTGCATTCCTTTAGACCTGACACTAAGTCAGCTTGCAAGGATGATCGCAGCAGCATTACCATTTCTTTCAGAGCCGTATCTGATATGGGCTGCCCTGTAGTTGGCAGGGCTGCTATAGGATCAGGAAGGATAGTGTCCATGTCCAGTGAATCCTCTGCCCATCCCCCGCCATGTGCAGAATCTGCTGTGGGTGGTGAGGAGGATCTCCTCTGTTTGCTCTTTGCAGGGCTCTGAGTTGAGGGGCTAGACTGACCTGATTGTAGATCGGGGACGGCATCCGCCGAGTGTAAGGAGTCCTTTAGAAGGGCTGCCGCCACCAGGGCACTGGCTGCGTCCTTATGGAGAGACGTTCGGGCGCCATGTTGGCTGGAGCCTCCCGCCACCGGCGGGAAGTATAATGTGAGCTTCTTTAGCTTGGGTGGGTCACGCTGCCGCCGGGACATCTCTGCTGTGTGCCCGGGTGTACCGCTACTTGATCGGTGCTGACAGGCAGAGGTTAGAGGCTCCGTAGATGTGATTTTTCCCCAGTCCAGTGCAGGAGCTCTCAGTTCATGCGGCCATACTCGTCCGCGGTCGCTCCGCCCCCCACCTGAATTGACCATTGACGGCTCTGACCTAAGTCCCTTGCACCACCCCATATCCCCACATCACCAATACCAATTATTTGGCCACAATGATGAGCGACACCTTACTTTAAACAGGGGTGAAGAAATGGTTACATACCGTCAGGGAACAGGACATCGTGGTCAGATCTCTGCATAGTCCCCGCAAAGCAAGGTATCTGCTCAGCAAGGGTGAAGAAACGGCAACTAGCCGTCAGAGCAAACAGAACAACCACTCATGGTAATAATAGTCAATGGCAATCAGAAGCATTTAACACGATCATTTGCTGGCTCTGGCTAAGCCCCCTGCACCCAAGCATACCCTCATATTACCAATACTAGCTAATTAGCTGAAATCATAAGCGACACCTAGCCACCAATAGGGGTGAAAAAACGGTCACATACCGTCAGCGATCCAGACAATTTTCAGATCGCTGCACAGTCCCCACCAAGCCGCACCAACCTACAATTAACCCCATACAGCAACTCACCTATAACAGTTATACTGTCTCACCTAAACGGCTTCCTTAAAACTGAGGCATACCAATAGTTCAATTCTGAATGGTATCACTGGATGAATATCCGACATTAACAGTATAATTCTACCACCAACCTCATTGGCGTCCCACTGATCTACAAGGAGCCTTTTCAAGAACATCATTAACGCAAATTTGCAATCAATTGAATACATATCTGTGTAAGAGTCTTGAAAGTTAATTTAACTGCCGGCCGGTTTTTGTCACTATTTGTTTATATGTTATGTATGTCTTGTTTCTTGTCTTTGCACTGATTGTAACCACTATTTTCGTTATCTTTCATGGGAATTACACCCCAGATCTTTTAATAAATGTCTATGATCACTTTACTTAGAGCCCGTCCAATTCTTTGCTGACGAATAACCTGTCTTTCTTTCTGTGACCTATACAGAAAATATTTTGTTTATATGCTGTTTTTTGGTTAAGCCAGCCAAACTTACACAGTTAACACGGGCATGCACATAGACTTAGCTAAACCATACTCCTAACAAACTACTTTTTATGCTTATTCGATTAGGGGTCGGAATCCTCCGTTCCCTGTTAAGGCGCACTCCACTCGAGCGCTCAGTACTTCCTGGGCCTACCGCCATCAGGCGTCAGTGGTCCAGGTGTGCAAGGCGGCTACCTGGTCGTCGGTGCATACCTTTATAAAATTTTATAAAGTTGATGTGATGGCATCGGCGGATGCCTCATTTGGCCGCAAGGTTTTGCAGGCCGCAATTTGAGGAGACCGGTGGTCTACCTCGAGGGTTTTTTTCCGTTGGAATTTCAGTTGAGTCTCATCCTTTGATTGATGAGCCTTTAAAACTTCTAGTTGGCACCGGTTGGGCCTTCTAGATTGGATGTTGATTTCCATTTTCCCACCCCTCATTTGTGGTACTGCTTTGGGACATCCCGAGTTGATATTAATCAAGGAGGACTACGTCTGTCAATGAGCGACAGAGAAAAATGGATTTTTGTAAAATCTTACCATAAAATCCTTTTCTCTTAAGCTCATTGACAGACGTAGTACCCGCCCCTCTGTTTTTGAGTTGGGTTGGGTTAAATTCTCTAAACATTGCTTTGTGACATAACTGATTTGCTGTAGCAGAGAGAGAGAGGATATACCCTCTGGGACTGCCCCTAAGGTGTGGCCAGAACGTTTTCTTTCCTGTCTAGTCCTACTCCTGTAGAGGGCAGTATAAACCGAGTTGATATTAATCAAGGAGGACTACGTCTGTCAATGAGCTTAAGAGAAAAGGATTTTACGGTAAGATTTTACAAAAATCCATTTTTTGTGGACCTTAACAGAGCGATTTGTGTCACTGATAATCTGTCCCTGGTGCACACAGCAAACCTCTCCCTACACTGACAAAAAGCAGAATGTGAAATGGCCGCCAGGTCAGGTCTATTTATAAAAGTAGGGGGTATGTCCATGTGCTAAAATGTATCAATTGGCTGTCCTGTTCCACCTGATGGCTGTGTCATGGGTCAAAGTTCTCCCCAATGTAAACTAATATGGCCGCCGCGAACAACGCCATATCGCAAAATCGGCGGACTGCGAACGAGCAAAGTTCGCCACGAACCGCCCGCCAGGCGAACCGCAAGGCAAACCGCAAGGCCATCCCTAATGACAAGTACATGTGATTTCAAATTTGTATGGAATTCTTATCAGCAGGTCCCGTTCCTGCGCACAGCAAGAGTAACTGCGAGGGGTTACGATGTTCAGGCACCACCAACAACCAAGGCCCAATTTTTCTGCACCCGATTTGAAATTTGTATGTATATTTGCATATGACATTTTTTCCTTTGGAAATGTCAGTATTGCTGCAGGAGGCTACATACATCGTAGAGATGCGCTACTTTACAGGCACACTAGGGGTAACCCCCCCCCCCCCCCCCGCATGATATTTAAAGGAATTTTACATTTTTATAGTTTCACTTTAACCAACTTAAATACAGGGCAGTTACATCCAGTTCCTGCCCAGGCCATTTTTTCCCCACAAATAGAGCTTTATTTTGGTGGTATTTGATCACTGAAAGGTTTTTTCTTTTTTGGTACACAAATAAAAAAAACACCGAAAAAAAAAGTTTTTTTTTTAATTTTGTAAATAGATATGTTTTTTCCTGCACTGATGAGCACTGATGAGGCCGCACTGGCAGGCACTGATGAGAAGGCACTAATGGGGTGACACTGATGGGGTGGCACTAATATGCAGCACTGATGGGCACTGATAGGCGGCACTGATATGCAGCACTGATGGGCACTGATAGGTAGCACTGATATGCAGCACTGACGGGCACTGATAGGTGGCACTGACGGGCACTGATAGGTGGCACTGATAGGCGGTACTGATTGGCACTGATAGGCGGCACTGATGGGCAATAATGGCCACTGGTGGGCGGCACTGATAGATGGCAATGATGGGCACTGGTGGACAGCACTGATAGATGGCAATGGTGGGCAGCACTGATAGGGAGGGCACCACTGGCAGGCTCCCTGAGCCCTGATTGCCATCCCTGGTGGCCATGGTGGGCATCCCTGGTGGCCATGGGTGGGCATCCCTGGTGGCTCTAGTGGCACCCCCCCCCCAGGGTCTGCACTGGTAATCAATGCTCTGATTACCAGTGCAGACCCCCCCCTGTTCGAACAAACTTCTCTGTTCGCGGTGTTCTGGTGCGAACCGGACTGGGGGGTGTTCGGCTCATCACTAACCAGGAGGCATGATATCTTTCAACCTACGGATACTGTACCTGCCCCAAATGTGCGGATCAGGAATCAATCTGAGGTGGGGTAAAGTAGGATTGCCCTTAGGGGCTGATATGGAGACCAATGATTAGGTTTAAGTAAGCGTGTCCTGGCCGCAGTCCACACCCGAAGAGTCGCCCGGGTAGGGTGCGGGAGGGAGGCATAGGTACCCGAGCCCCGAAAAGCTGAGTTGCTAAGCTCGGCCAGAGAACCCAGACAAGCCACCTCTAAACAAATCGCCGCATTGAGTAGCGAACCTGAAAACCACCATTGAACGGTGACCAGCATAGCCACCCAAAAATATGTTTTGAAATTGGAGTGCGCCAGCCAGCCGCAATCAGGAGCTGCAGGGTGGTGTTGGCCAGAGGAGGGGCAGCGCCCGCCCAAACAAAGGAGGTGATGCAACCCTCTATATCGTTGAAAACTGAGTTAAGAATCCAGGAGGGGGAATTGCGAAAAAACAAAGGAATTTGGGCAAAAAAATAATTTTAATAATATTAATACGGCTAAGGAGAGGCAGCGCAGCCCAAGAAACACAGCGCTCCCTTATTTGCAGGATAGGGTGGACATTTTTCCCATAATATGAGCTCAGGTGTTTAGTTACCTGGACACCTAAATACCTAAATTCTTCAACCCAAGGTAATGGAGTGGGAACCGCAGAGGATTTTGCACCCAAATTAAATGGGAAAAGCAGGGATTTACTCCAATTTATCCTAATGCCGGAATAGCGGCCAAAATCCTCAAGAAGCGTCGGAGTGGCCCACAAGGAGGAGTTCACATCAGCCAGATACAACAGGGCATCATACGCATAAAGCAATATTTTCTCCTTCAGGGGGCCGATCCTCCAACACTTCAGCTCATGGGACCTGCGAATGAGCATAACCAGCGGCTCTAGCGCCAGGGCAAACAGCCCAGGTGACAAGGGGAAGCCCTGTCTTGTCCCCCTAGCCAACGGGAACACATCAGAGGTTCTACCGTTAGTGCGGGCACGGGCCTTAGGGTCAGCATAAAATAGTTCTAGCCAGCACAGAAACTTAGGACCAAATCCAAATCTGCGTGGGACGCCCCACAGAAAAGGCCACTCAACAGAGTGGAAGGCCTTTTCCACATCCAGGGAGGTCATCACCCTCGTGCCCGTATTAAGATGTGTGGAGAACAGATTAAGGAAAAGGCGCCAAATATTAATATCTGTGCCCTTCCCTGGCATAAAGCCAGTTTGGTCCAAGTGTATGAGATCTTCTATCACTGTAGACAGGCGGAGAGCGAGAACCTTGGCCAGGAGTTTGGCGTCAGCATTAGGCAGCGATGTCGGGCGGTAGGAGGCACGATCTTCCGGATCCTTGCCGGGCTTGGGTATCAGCACAATCAGAGCTTCAGACTTCGAGCCTGGCAAGGTGCCCAGTTCTGCACATTTTCCTAGTAACTCTGTCAGTCTAGGTGCTAACATCTCCTGATAACAGGAGAAAATCTTGATGGGTATACCATCAGGTCCAGGTGCCTTCCTGGGTTGCATATGACCCAGCGCTACCTGCAGTTCCTCTAAGGTAATGGACCTGTCCAATCTATCCCTGTCTGCATCATCCAGCATAGGGAAGGCCACCCCATTGAGGAACTAATTCAGATCAGAGGCCCCATAGGTCACCCTAGACGAATAAAGGATTTGATAAAACTGTTGAAACTGATCATTAATATCGTCCTGATCAGTTAGGAGTTCTCCCGTCACAGTCCAAACACATCCTATATGCATAGTGGCAGTCTGTCCCATCGACAGCCAAGCGAGAAGCCACCCATTTTTGTCCCCACACTCAAATACTCGCTGGGCCGTCGAGAGGAGAGACTTGTGGGTCTGTGCCACTCGGAACACCGAGAGCTCCCTGAGTGCATGTTGCCAGGTCACATATTTATCCCTGTCTGGAGCAGCCAACTAAGTCTCCTCTGCAGAGCGGAGAGTTGCCTCCAGTAGTTCCAGAGACTGCACAGAATCCCTCTTAGCAACGGTAATCCGGGCAATATACTCCCCCCTCAGCCAGGCCTTAAAAGCGTCCCACACCACAAAAGAGTTGGCAGAATCAGCATTAACAAGCCAGTATTGACATAATACTTCTTGCATAGCCATCTGTATCTTGGGGTCCATGATGCAGAATCTAGACAGCCTCCAACCACCCCCCAACGCCCCTTGGACAACTGTAAGGTGAGCAGGAGTGGGTCATGATCTGAGACACCTCTAGAGAGAATGATCACAGATTTAACCAGTGACAGTGCCTCAGACGAGGCCAGGGCAAGGTCTATGCGTGAAAACATCCAGCGAGTGGCGAAATGGCACGTGCACTCTGTCGGACGGGTGAAGGTGGCACCAGACATCAATCAGAGAGAAAGAGTATCCATCCATTGAACCAGTCCAGGGGACCAGTTGGAGAGAGAGTGGAGGCGGTCCAGATCCAGAGACGGAGTCATATTAAAGTTCCCCAAAATTAGAACATTAGAGACACCGAAGGAAATAATCAGTTGCATAAGGGTATACAGAAAAGCAGTGTCAACTGGAGGAGGTAGGTATAGGCCAACAGTAATAAACTGTACGGAATAGATAGTAGCGTGCAGTACCACATAACGGCCACTCGGGTCAGTCCTGACCTCGAAGCTGGAATGGCAGGGATCTGTGTACGAGAATGCTGACCCCCCCCCGGCATAATTAGAATATGTGGCATGATAGTGAGCCCCTACCCAGGCCCGCTTGAGTCCCAGCGTACAAGAGCACATCAGGTGAGTCTCCTGCAGTATACAGATGTGGAGGGAGAATCTACACAATAGATTAAAATCCAAGGATTGTTTGATTGCAGAATTCATCCCCCGCACATTCCAAGAGATCACAATAACGTGAGACATTTGCCATGCAAAATAAATGTGCGCCGGAGAAAAAAGGCACTGCCCGAGTAGCCAGGGGTTGCCAGGGGGGAAAGCACATCCCGCACCAGAGATCTCCAGCAGCACTCCGGAGCAAATGAAAATAAGTACACCAGAACATCCAAAAAAGAGCAACAAACAAAAAGCAGAACAAAAACATGAAAACAATTCCCATAGAAAAACATAAGCAGCAACGGCAAGCTCTCCCCTCCCCCCATCCCGCCCGACTCTAACCACGAGTGAGGCATGAATCCCCAAACTCCTGTTCAAGGAACGAGGAACAGTTAGGAAGGCGTGACACCAAGAACCAGGGTAACAGTATTAAATGGTAAAAAGCAGCATGGTGTGTCCGCTCAGAGCTTCCGAGAGGGAAGAACATCAGTGTAGAAACACCTGGATATACCAGGGGTGCAGACTTAAAGTGGTGCGGCAGGCATAGTGTCACGGCACTGCCGCGTACTCACCTGCGTCTGGGCGCCTGCGGCGTTCTCGCAACAGAGTCTCGGTGCTTGCCGGTCACAGAGACACCCCCTCCGGGTCTGCGGTGGCTCCTTCTCCTCCCCTCACCTCTGAGGACTGCAGCAGCACACTGTCATGGCAAGATGGCGGCCGCCATGCGGTTAGTGTTTTACACAGAGGGAGTAAGATCAGGTTCTATGAAGCAAACCAAGATGGCGCTGGGTCTGTGACCTCCCTTTATAGCCCCTGGCAGCCCCACCTACTGGTGGGAGGTGGCGGGTCATGTGATCCTGGCTCCCTATATAAACCAAGCACACCTTCCAGTCAGTGCTTGGTTATTTTCCTTGCTCCTGTGTGTCTGCTAATTGCATTGTCTGTGTTCCTGATCCTTTCTCCCTCAGGTGGATACTCCTTGATTGCCTACCAGACCTGACTCCAGAGTTGTCGACCTTACCTCCTCCTCTTCATTAAAGGTCCCCGTGCCACCACAGTCCCTACGGGGCCCTGTTCCCACTTCCAGGGACTCCTAAGGGTCGTGATTGTAAGGGAGTGCTGTTCCACTGCAACTGGGTTCCCTCTCCACTGCAAGACCCCAGGTGGGTTGTGACATAATAACCAAGCCGCAAAAATGGAACCCGCAGGAACAGCCGAAGCTATTACTGCTCTCACCCAACAGATGACAGCCTTGGCTCAAGCCGTCCAAGATCTACAAGCCAGTAACGCTATGCTTCTTCAACATGAACAAAGAAGGGCTCAGTCTGTACCCCTTCCAGACTCACCCCCAGCCACTGGTCCGGTACTAACTGCATTCCCAGAACCAGCCATTCCTATGCCTGACAAGTTTACTGGAAAGAAGTCTGAACTGCGATCATTCATCACAGCTTGTGAACTACTCTTTGTCCTAAAACCACGCACCTACCCCAATGATTACGTGAAGGCAACCATTGCCTTGCTGTCAGGTCAACCACAAACCTGGGCACACCAACTCCTGCACTCAAAGAGTCCAATACTGGAGACCTGGGACTCTTTTGCCGCAGCTATGCGTACATTATATGATGACCCTTTGAGACCCTCCGCTGCTCGCTCAGCCCTCCGTTCCCTCCGGCAAGGAAGAAGACCTGTGGAGGACTACACCACGGATTTCCGGGAGTTGGCGTCTGACACTGGTTATAATGAAACTGGCCTGATAGAACAGTACCGACTAGGACTATCCGAGGCCTTAAAAGATGAATTAGCCAGAGTTGGGGTACCCCCTTCCTTGGAGGGTCTGATCCTCCTAGTCACCCAATTAGACCGACGCTTCCATGAACGAAGAAGTGAGAGACAGGCTCCAGCTAATCTCCGGTCCTTGGATTCCCCAGGGCCTATGCCTTCTGCTTCTCCATCCTCTTCCTCATCTGAAGAACCTATGCAAATAGGCATGGTTCGCCGTCCACTAACGGAAGAAGAACGCAAGAGACGCCGTTCTCAAGGACTTTGTCTCTATTGTGGGAAAGCCGATCACCAACTCCGGTCATGCCCCGTCCGACCCACAACCTCACCTGGTAAGGGTTCCTTAGCCCCTTCTTCCTGGACTTCTACTGTTCCATCCACCTCTTCTTACTTATCTGTTTCTCTTTCTCTCCAGTGGGAAAGTAGAGATCTCCAGATTACGGCCATCATCGACTCCGGAGCCAGCGGGTGTTTCATAGACCAGACCTTGGTCCGATCACATCATCTGCCTATGCAACTTAAGTCACGGCCGTTATCCCCATTTGAGGTAGATGGGACTTCTATCAAAACTGGACCCGTACTACATGAAACCGGTCCCATCTGTCTCCTCCTTGGTCACCATAAAGAGACTATCAATTTGGATATTGTACCCTCACCAATATTCCCACTCATCCTCGGTCTTCCCTGGCTTCGCACCCACAATCCAGCGATAGACTGGATTAAGGGTACTCTCACCTTCTCTTCCACCTTTTGCACCACCACTTGCTTAAAAGAGGCACCCACGCATCTACTCACGATAAACCTTGACCCTCCAGTTATCTTGCCAGACAAATACAAGGAATTCCAGGATGTCTTCAACAAACAGAATGCAGATCAGTTGCCCCCAAGACGTCCATATGATTGTCCAATCGATTTGCTCCCAGGTGCCCCTATCCCCTATGGAGGTGTATTCCCTCTGTCGGAAACTGAACTTGCGCACCTTAAGGGGTACATTTCTGACAGCCTCGCCAAAGGTTTCATCAGACCTTCCACGTCACCAGCAGGAGCAGGTATATTTTTTGTTGGTAAGAAAGATGAAGGTCTTCGCCCATGTATTGACTACCGTGCCTTGAATAACATCACTATTAAGAATCGATACCCCTTACCTCTGATACCCAAGCTCCTAGATCGATTAAGGAAAGCAAAGATTTTCTCGAAACTAGACCTACGAGGGGCATATAACCTGGTCCGCATACGCAAGGGGGATGAGTGGAAGACAGCATTCAGGACACGCTACGGACATTTTGAATATCTCGTCATGCCCTTCGGGCTCTGCAATGCCCCGGCCACATTCCAGCACTTCCTGAATGATGTCTTCCGTGATATACTGGATTCTTTTGTCGTAATATATCTAGACGACATACTGATCTTCTCCTCTTCTTCTGCTGAACATAACGAGCATATGAGAAGGGTACTTCTCCGTCTCCGTGAGCACAGACTCTATGCCAAGTTGGAGAAATGTGTTTTTGATACAGAATCCGTGGAATTCCTGGGGTACTTGATCTCTCCGGGGCAAATACAAATGGACCCTCGTAAGATCACAGCTATCCTGGAATGGCCTATCCCTAAGGACAAGAAGTCTGTACAGCGCTTCATTGGGTTTGCCAATTTCTATAGACGTTTTATCAGAGGTTTTTCCCAGGTATGCTCCCCCATTACAGCCCTGACAAAAAGCCACAACCTGTTCACATGGACCAACCAAGCTCAAGAGGCCTTTGAGAAACTAAAAGAACTGTTTACCCAGGCTCCTATTCTCATCCAGCCCGATTCTACAAAGGCCTTTTTCCTTGAAGTTGATGCCTCCGATATTGCCATTGGGGGTATCCTGTCCCAAAGAGGTGAGAGGGATGATCGACTTCACCCCGTGGCATTCTACTCACAAAAACTCCTGCCCGCTGAAATTAGCTATGACGTGGGCGAAAGGGAACTTCTTGCTGTCAAAAACACTCTAGAGGAATGGCGCCATCTCCTTGAAGGAGCACCCTTACCTGTAACTGTATATACAGACCACCGTAATCTAGAGTACCTACGTACTGCTAGGAGACTGCGTCCCCGTCAAGCCCGCTGGGCTTTATTCTTTTCCAGATTTAATTTGCAGATCACCTACCGCCCTGGCTCAAAAAATCAAAAGGCAGATGCTCTATCACGCATGTATGAAAAGACAAACCCAACAGATCAAACCCAAGACACCATCCTACCTCCAAACCAATTCCTAGCAATACAGGTATCACTCCTAGACCGTATACGCAATTCATCGGTCCAACCACCGGTGATGATACCTCCTCTGATCCAGAAACACGGCTTATGGTACCATGGTGAACAACTGTATATACCACCTTCACTCCAGTCTGAGGTAATTGGCCAGTTCCATGATACCCTTTCAGCAGGTCACGGAGGAATTACCCAGACATTTGAAAACATTAGCCGTTATTATCGGTGGCCTTCTATTAAATCGGACGTCAGGGATTATGTCCTTTCTTGTGATATATGTGCTCGATCAAAGACCCCAAAGATAAAACCTGTGGGTCTTCTCCAACCTCGTGCAGTTCCTCAAGGGCCATGGACCGACATAGCCATGGACTTTATTGTGGATCTACCCTTATCACACAAACACAACACCATCATGGTGGTAGTGGATAGATTCACAAAAATGGCACATTTCATTCCTTCTGTAGGACTTCCATCTGCTTCAAAGACTGCCTCCTTGTTCCTGCAAAACATCTTTCGTATACATGGATTACCCCAAACCATCATCACTGACCGTGGGTCCCAGTTCACCTCCCATTTCTGGTCCCATTTTTGTCGTCATCTAAGGATCCAACAATGTTTATCCTCGGCTTACCATCCTCAGACCAACGGCCAAACAGAACGTACCAACCAGATTCTGGAACAATATCTTCGTTGTTTCACTACACATCTGCAAGACGACTGGTTATCTCTGCTTCCCACAGCAGAGTTCTCCTACAACAACCACATGCACCACTCCAGCAAGATGACACCTTTTTATGCCAACTATGGTTTCCATCCATGTGCCCTTCCAGAGCTACCTTGTCCAAACACAGTGCCTGATGTAGCCTCACAACTGAACAAACTTAGACATCTTAAGCCTATGTTGTACCAGACCCTGAAAATAGCACAACAACGCTACAAAGGATATGCAGACAAAAAAAGGTCACCAGCACCCACCTATGTGCCAGGAGACAAAGTCTGGCTGTCCACACAACATATGCGTTTGTCTTGCCCCTCACGGAAGTTGGGACCACGTTACATAGGGCCTTTCACTATAACCGAGATCCTATCTCCTGTGGCCGTCCGCCTGGACCTCCCTTCCACCTACAGGTTACATCCGGTTTTTCATGTATCCCTCCTAAAACCTTGGAAACCCAACAGATTTCCTTCCCGTATTGTGGCTCCACCCTCTCCAGTGGTTGTGGATGGCTCTGAAGAGTTTGAAGTCCAAGAGATTCTTGATTCCAGACGTCGTAGGGGAAATCTGGAGTATCTCATCCACTGGAAAGGGTATGGCCCAGAGGAGAGATCCTGGGAGCCAGCTAAGAATGTTCATGCACCTGCCAAGATTAGAGCTTTCCACAGAAGACACCCTGGCCGACCAACCCTATTTCGCGCCCTGAGGTCGCTTTTAGGGAGGGGGCTCTGTCATGGCACTGCCGCGTACTCACCTGCGTCTGGGCGCCTGCGGCATTCTCGCAACAGAGTCTCGGTGCTTGCCGGTCACAGAGACACCCCCTCCGGGTCTGCGGTGGCTCCTTCTCCTCCCCTCACCTCTGAGGACTGCAGCAGCACACTGTCATGGCAAGATGGCGGCCGGCATGCGGTTAGTGTTTTACACAGAGGGAGAGAGGAGAGTTGAAGATCTGGTAAGATCAGGTTCTATGAAGCAAACCAAGACCTTCCAGTCAGTGCTTGGTTATTTTCCTTGCTCCTGTGTGTCTGCTAATTGCATTGTCTGTGTTCCTGATCCTTTCTCCCTCAGGTGGATACTCCTTGATTGCCTGCCAGACCTGACTCCAGAGTTGTCGACCTTACCTCCTCCTCTTCATTAAAGGCCCCCGTGCCACCACAGTCCCTACGGGGCCCTGTTCCCACTTCCAGGGACTCCTAAGGGTCGTGATTGTAAGGGAGTGCTGTTCCACTGCAACTGGGTTCCCTCTCCACTGCAAGACCCCAGGTGGGTTGTGACACATAGGAAGCCAGCATAGTACTTATCCTGAGGAGTCCAACAATTCATGAGATGAATGTACAACAATGCAAGTTAAAAGGTCATATCCGGAAGCATCAAACATGGATATAGTAACAGGGCATCAGATAGACATTGGCAGATAATATCACAACCAAGGTGCTAGTGACTCCGTTCCATAGCACAAAAAAAAAGATATGTAGGACATCTTGAGGACTCCTCCTAGCACCAAATGCCAGGTAAGTAGCAGCTCAGAAGGCCACAGCCATTCATGCCTTAGGTGGCAGTGACTCCAGCCAGTCTGAGGCATCTTTAGAGTTACTGAAGAACCGAACAGTCTCTCCATCGACCACCCAAAGCTTTGCAGGAAACAAGATTATGTATTTTATTCCTTTAGGCTGCATTCACATGTCAGCTTATACTCGCGGGCAGAACCGCCGCGGTTCCGCCTGCGATTCGGAGATTTATTGCAAATCGCAGGATGCCTAGCGTTGCCCGTTGATTTGCAATAGCCCCCCAAACGCCGAGCGATGTTGCCGCGATTTACGCCCGCCGAATCGCGGCAACATCGCGCAAACAAAATCGCGGGACGCAATACGCTCCAAAGAAGCTCTTGTACTTTTTTGGAGCGTATTGCGTCCCGCGATTTTGTTTGCGCGATGTTGCCGCGATTCGGCGGGCGTAAATCGCGGCAACATCGCTCGGCGTTTGGGGGGCTATTGCAAATCAACGGGCAACGCTAGGCGTCCCGCGATTTGCAAAAATCTCTGAATCGCGGGCGAAACCGCGGCGGTTCTGCCCGCGATTATAAGCTGACATGTGAATGCAGCCTTAGACCGCATGGCTGCCTTCACTGCATCAAAGGAGCGTTGCAGCTTCTGTGTTTCAACAGTGTAGTTAGGGAAAAGCATTCATTTGGTGTTCTTGTAGGCCAGGGGACCCGCGGCTCGAGATGCCCACAAGGCCTCATCCCTGTCCCTGAAGTTGAGCAGGCATAGGATCAACATGCGTGGGGGAGAGCCCTCTGAACCTGGTTGTGGAGGAACCTGGTGGGCACGCTCCACCGTGTAGTGTGGGGAGAACTGGCCCAATGGCAGGAGCGACTTCAATAGATCCCCACAAATAGCGTGGGGTTCTTGCCCTCCTCCCCTTCAGGTAACCCCACAATCCAGAGATTGTTGCGTATGCTCCGGTCCTCGGCATCTTCCGCTCAGTACTCGAGGGCTCTCACTTTAGTTTGTAGCACCCGAATAAAAGTGGAGTGCTCAGCTACATCATCCTCCACGTGACCAAGCTGCTGTTCCACCGAAGTAACAGATCTTATCAAAGTTCTGGCACAGCAGGCCCACATCCAGTTGTTAGTCAGGGCCGATTGGCACGTAGTGATGGGATCACCTCTGGAATGCCAGGAGGTCAGGAGGCAAAGGCATCCTCTGAGTATGTCTGGGAGGCCATGTTGGAAACGCGAGGCCGGCCCGGGGGACAAGGCCACAGGCAGATCTGCTCCCGGGGGAAACCAAAGCTTCTTCCCCCTCTGCGATCTCCCGGAGGACCTGCAGGGCATGCAGAGACCTTAGCGGGTAGTCGAGGAAAGGTAAGTCACGCGCCGGATGGATCACAGGATTATTTCCCCTCAGAGCTCACAGCAGACACGTCCTCTCAGTTCGCCATCTTGGACACGCCCAGGATATATGATTTAACCACTGAAGCTCCAGAAAGTTTTACCCCCTTCATGACCAGGGCATTTTTTGTTATTCAGCATTGCTCTACTTTAACTGGCAATTGTGCCGTCAAGCAACACTGTACCCAAATAAAATTTATATTATTATTTTCACACAAATAGAGCTTTTTTTTTAGTGGTATTTGATCACCACTGGGTTTCTTGTTTATGGTTTCTTGTGCAAATGAAAAAAAATGTTTCCACACTCCAGAGGTCTAATTTCCAGCCTATATTCTCAATTGCTTAACAATCCAGACGTAGATACACCAAACTATGTCAGGAAATGGGAAACAGACCTTGGCCATACACTTAACCAATCAGAATGGTCTGAAATCTGGTCTGTAACAAAATCTTCTTCTTAAAATATTATCGCAATTGAATCATCATACAAGGTTCTTTCACGATGGTACTTGGTACCAGCTAGAATCGCCAAGTTCGCACCAAACTATCCGGCCTTTTGTTTTAGCGGTCGTACGGAAATAGGTACACATGTTCATATATGGTGGAATTGCTCAATTGCTACAGTTTTTTGGAAATATTCTCTCTAGCATCTAAAACGTTTGAAATAGATATTACTCCAGATCCGGTGATTGCCATATTAAATTTAAAACCTGCATGCCTGACACGAAAACAATTCAAATTATTCCTTCAGCTTCTTTTTTTTTTTTTCCAAATAATTTTTATTGGTTTTAAATGACAGATACAAGAAATGCAGTCAGCGTTGTAAAATATAACGTAATGTAATTACACAGACAACAAGCGGAGTGAAATATAACATGTCAGAAAACATAAGTAGAAACAATTGACAGTCATTTATCATTCCAAGTGGTCCATGGTTCCCAGTGCTTGGTATGTTGTGGGAGAGATTGGGAGCGTAGTGCCAGTGATTTCTCAAATTCAAACGTGGTCATCACTGATGCTACGACCTCCGAAAGGTTAGGGGCTTCCGTGTTTTTCCATCTCCTAGTGATGGTGGCCCTAGCGGCCAGTAGTATGTGCGAGACCACCCACCTGTATTTGCTAGGAATCAAGTCGATGTCTAGAGTAAGGAGTGCCAGTGCCGGGTTTGGCGTAGTGGGCGAGTGTACTATAGAGGAAATAAGACCAAAGACTTGGTTCCAGAAGCTGGTGAGGTTTTTACACGTCCACAAAATGTGGTACAAGTTTCCCACCTGGCCACACTCCCGCCAGCAGAGCGGGGAGTGGGTCTGGTAGAATTGTGACAGCCTGTACGGCGTAAAGTACCAGCGGGACAGGATTTTCTGCGACAATTCCCAGTGGTTAGTGCAGCTCGATACCCCGTAGGAGTGGCGAAAAGCACAAGTCCACTGTCGTGGCGAAAAGGACCGTTGTATATCACTTTCCCACTTGACCAAGGGACTCGATTTGTGAAAGGTGGTCTTGGCATTAAATATGTTGTAAAAAAAGGAGATGCCTTTAGTCGATCCAGAGGGATTGGTAAGGAACTGGTGAACCGTAAATGGAATTGTAATGATAGGGGGTGGATGTTTGGTCAGAAACGTGGAAATGCGAGTGTAGGTATAGAGCTCTGAGCGTGGTAGTTGGTATTGTTGTGTGAGGGAAGGAAAGGGTTTCAGACGACTATCACTAAAGAGATCATCGATCCAATAGATACCACGGTCCCTCCATTTTAAAGTGGAGAGACAGGGAATAAGGATGTCTAGCAGGCTTATAGGTAGCCTCGGCTTGTAGTGGGCTTCTCCTACATTTGTGTGTTTGCGGAGTTCCCTCCATGCATCAATAGACGTTTTGGTTGTAAGTAACAAGTCTGGCATATTTTGGGACTTCCAGCCATCCGCTAGAAGTAAAAGGTGTAGGCGATCTACTTTACTATATGCGGCTTCTAATTGAGACCAATGAATGTCAGGGTTCTCAGGGAACCATTTACGTAGCTGGGTAAGTTGGGATGCCAGGAAGTAGTCCTGCAAATGTACCATGCCCGTACCTCCCACCTTTTTGTGCTTGACAAGATGGGCCCACGAGCACCGCGGGTGTTTCCCTTGCCAGATGTAGTGTTTGAGCACCCGATTTAAAGATTTAAATGTCGCTGATGGGAGAGGAACAGGAAGAGTTCGGAACACGTAAAGGATTTTGGGGAGGGCCATCATTTTAAAGGCTGCCAATCTGCCCAACCAAGATAGCTCCTGATAGGGTTTCCTGGCTAGGTCGGCTTGGATCTCAGCTAAAAGTGGTGTATAATTGGCCACCGCCAATGTGGATATTGAGGGAGTTAATTTTAGGCCTAGATATGAGATGTCACTATCAGTCCATACATACGGGAATTGGGACTCAAGGTGTCTTCTGGCATGGAGTGGCACTCCTAGATTAAGAATTAGGGACTTGGTGAAATTTACTTTATAGTAAGATATAGAAGAGAAGAATGTGAGAAGTTGATGTAGAAAGGGCATGGAAATTACGGGTTTTGTGATGGAGAGAATGACATCATCCGCAAAGAGAGTTATTTTGTGAGAGATTCCTCTAATGCGAAATCCGGATATGTGGGGATTTGATCGTATGTGTTCAGCTAGCGGCTCCATCATCAAATTAAAAATACTTGGGGAGAGTGGGCAGCCTTGGCGCGTGCCATTGGTGATGGAGAAGGGTTTGGAAACTACACCAGAGACAAATACGTGAGCAGATGGGTTAGAATATAGAGCCATGATGGCAGAGAGAATCAGGCCCGTGAATCCAAATTTCTCCAACACCAAGAGCATGTACTTCCAGTAAACTCTATCAAACGCCTTTTCGGCGTCAATGGATAGAAGAAGGGAGGGGGTTTTCGTCACTTCAGCGTAGTGTATTAGGTTAATAACTCGACGCGTGGCATCCGCCGCTTGTCTATTGGTCATGAAGCCCAGTTGGTCAGGATTAATTAAGGTGGGAAGGATGGTGGAAAGGCGAATAGCAATAAGTTTGGCGTAGATTTTCACGTCCGCATTCAACAGAGAAATCGGGCGGAAATTCGCCGGGGTGTCCGGGGATTTGCCTGGTTTAGGGAGAGCCACTATATGTGCCTTAAGCATCTCTGGTGGGAAAGAACCTGATAGGGAAATGGACTGGTATAGGCGAAGTAGGAATGGGGATAGTGTGTCCTGGAATTGTTTGAAATATTCATTTGTGAAACCGTCAGGGCCCGGGGATTTGTCGTTGGGGAGTGTGCCTATAGTGCGGGTAATTTCCTCGGGGGAGATGTGTGAGTTCAGTGTCTGGAGTTGTTCCTCAGTTAGTGTGGGGAGATTTATCTCATTCAGGAAGGACGATATATCCAAATCAGTTGGGGTGGGGCAGGAGGGGTCGTCTTTCAAGTTATATAATGCCCCATAGTAGTCTGAAAAGGCGTCTGCTATATCTTGAGGCTTAAGCAATTTCTGCTTGGTGAATGGGTGGAAGATGTGAGGAATTTTACTTTTCACCTTCCTTGCTTTCAAACGATTGGCCAGGAATTTCCCTGCTTTGTTATGTTGCGAATAGAATTTTAGTTTGAGGGATCGCATAGCTGTGTCATGATCTCGGATTAAGAGCAAACGCAATTCGTGTCGAAGTCGGGTGAGAGTCGATGAGGTCATGTCTGTGGGAGAGGCCTTATTGGTGGTTTCCAGTTTACGGATGTCCGCCAATAAGGAATCAATAGATGATTTGTGGGATTTTCTGTCTCTGGCTTTAAGTTGGATAAGTATGCCTCTCATGAAGGCTTTGTGGGTGTTCCACAGAGTTTGGGGTGAAATGTTCGGATCGTCATTGGTCTGGAAAAAGGAAGTCAGGTGGTCTCGGATCAAGGCAGCATGTTGTTGGAGTTGGATCAGTCTGTTATCACATCTCCAGGTGGAAAAGCCAGAACCAGGCCCCCCCAACTGGAGCAAGATGGATACAGCCGCATGGTCCGACCAGGAGATGTCATGAATCGAGACCTCTGAGGTGCGATGTAATAACCATGAGTCCAACACAATAAGGTCAATACGGGAATATGATTTGTGGCGAGTTGAGAAAAATGTGAAATCTTTCTCCTCGGCGTGAAAACAGCGCCAGGCATCGAATAGCTCCTCTCGGCGTAGCAGGCCTCCCAGAGCAGCTGGGCGCCCGCCACACCCAGAGGTGGTATCGACCCGTGGGTCTGGAGGTAAGTTAAAGTCACCGCAGAGGAGGAGGTGACCTTCCCTTAGCGCCTGAGCCTTCTTGAGTAGCTTGCGGATAAAGTGTTGTTGCTTAGTATTAGGAGCGTATAAACATACCAATGTTAAGGGCACATTATCTATAACACATATCAGAATCACATATCTACCCTCTGGATCTAGATGTGACGATTTAAGGAAGAATACCACAGAGTCTCTGACAGCCACTAGTATACCGTTCTTCTTGACCGGAGCGGAAGCAAGGAAAACGTGCGGGTAGTTCCGGTGTTGGCAGTACGGGGTAGCGTCCACCTGAAAGTGTGTTTCCTGGGCAACCAGGATGTCAACTTTTTGTTTAAGAGCTTCCTTCCATAATGTCCTCCGTTTGGCCGGGTGGTTTAGTCCATTGGAATTGATAGAGAGAATCTTCAGTCCCATGGGAGAGGGATTAGAGGTGATGGAGTCAGCTGACGATGAGTCTTGAGCTCGGAGGGTGGATCAAGGTGTGTACGATGCATCAAGGGGAAGACCAAAAAAGTTATGTTCTGGCACTTTAGAAGTGTGAGGTAGAAGGGATTGATAGCACTGAAGCATGCTAGGCACTGGGAGTAGGAAAACAGCATGTTGTTCTGAGAGTCCAAGAGGCAGAGAAAGGAACGCTGCATAGTGGTGACAACGAGCTCCAACGGGAGCAACCAAGGGGCCCATTGTTGGGCATAAAAAAGGGAATTCCTCGAAAGGGATTCGGGCAGGAAGACCTGCAACATTTTCCAGGGTACGGTACGGTGGTTTGTACCGGGGCACTGGACCAGGGAAGTCCGTTGAGTATGAAGGAAGGAGAACAAGGCCTTCAATGTCTATTGCGGTGGTTTGTAGGGGGTCTAGCCCATCCTAGTGAGGTGTTCGCTTTTTGAGGTGGAGCATGCACAGGGGGTTGAGGAGGGATGATATTCCAGGTGTGTAGCAAGTCCAAACCGGCTTCCAAGGTGTGCACGGTTTTGGTGGAGCCCTCTTTGGTAATTATCAGGCTCGCCGGATATTTCCACTTATAAGGTATATCGTGGTTGCGCAAAGCTTTGGTGATGGTTAGTAAGTTGTTGCGGCGTTGCATAGTGTAGCGGGAGAAGTCTGGGAATACTTGAAGGTTCCTCGCTTGGTCAGGCAATTGATCTTTTTGCTTAAATGCTTGGAGAATGCCCTCTTTTGCTTGGTAGTAGTGCATTTTTAGCAGCACGTCTCTTGGAACATCCGCAGACAAATGGGGAGGCTTCGGAATGCGGTGTATACGATCTATGGTGACATCTGCGGGGGAAAAGCCTGGGACTGCTGCAAGGAACAAATCTTTCGCAAAGTGCGGGAGTTGATTCGGGGAAACTGTTTCAGGTATGCCGCGGATTTTTAGGTTACTCCTGCGCGACCGGTCTTCAAGGTCTGCTAGTTTAGACTTAATCCAGGAGATATCATCGTCCTGAGCTGAGTGGGCATCCACCATGGTGTTAAAGGAAGTGGCAAAGTCAGTCATTTGGTTTTCAACATGGTCGATCCTAGATTCCACAACCTGAATGTTCCTTCTGCATTCCTTTAGACCTGACACTAAGTCAGCTTGCAAGGATGATCGCAGCAGCATTACCATTTCTTTCAGAGCCGTATCTGATACGGGCTGCCCTGTAGTTGGCAGGGCTGCTATAGGATCAGGAAGGATAGTGTCCATGTCCAGTGAATCCTCTGCCCATCCCCCGCCATGTGCAGAATCTGCTGTTGGTGGTGAGGAGGATCTCCTCTGTTTGCTCTTTGCAGGGCTCTGAGTGGAGGGGCTAGACTGACCTGATTGTAGATCGGGGACGGCATCCGCCGAGTGTAAGGAGTCCTTTAGAAGGGCCGCCGCCGCCAGGGCACTGGCTGCGTCCTTATGAAGAGACGTTCGGGCGCCATGTTGGCTGGAGCCTCCCGCCACCGGCGGGAAGTATAATGTGAGCTTCTTTAGCTTGGGTGGGTCACGCTGCCGCCGGGACATCTCTGCTGTGTGCCCGGGTGTACCGCTGTTTGATCGGTGCTGACAGGCAGAGGTTAGAGGCTCCGTAGATGTGATTTTTTCCCCAGTCCAGTGCAGGAGCTCTCAGTTCATGCGGCCATACTCGTCCGCGGTCGCTCCGCCCCCCATTCCTTCAGCTTCTTAATGCCACTAAACAAACCATAGCCAAAGCTTGGAAGACTACCACTTTGAATCATGTAGAAGTTAAACATAGGATGAATAATGCATTATTACATACAAAAATGGAAGCCATGGATTGCAATACATTTTGTACTTCTATAAGCATTTGGGACCCTTGGATTAAACATGGCCTATCACCGGGTTTTGAGGAACAGGTTCTGAATGCTTGGTAGTTAAGACTTATATTTTATTTACTTTGTATTAACTTTTGTGGTACAAGTTCTATTCTCAATACCCTCTCCTTTACCCACTTTACCCTACCCACACCCTGCTGACTTCTTCCTTTTCCTTAAACCCCCCCCCACAGCCATGTTCTGAAAACCTTCTCAAAATCTTAATATCTCAGAATATCATATTAATAATTCTACCCTTTTCTTTTGTTCCTTCCTTTTGTGCAAACTTCACTATACAGTATAACATTTATAATACTTCTGTAACAATAACAGTATTTCTACTTCTGTTTTTGTTTTGTAACTTGCTTTATGGCTGTTTTATAAAACTCAATAAAAGTATTGAACGAGAAAAAAAAAATTTTGAAAACAAAAATAAATTTACTTTCTGCTATAAAACATATCCAATAAAGAATACGAAAATCAAATGTCTTCATAAATTTAGGCCACAATTTATTCTGCTGCATGTCTTTGGTAAAAAAAAAGTCCCAATAAGTGTATATTGATTGGTTGGCATGAAAGTTAAAGCATCTACAAATTATGGAATGTATACTGGAATTTTTATTTATACTACTAATGGCGGTGATCAGCGACTTATAGTGGGACTGTGATAGTGTGGTGGACAATCTGACACTAACTGACACTGGGCGGGAACTGGGTAACTGACACTGATATCTTGAAACCCAAGTCCACTTTGAAATCTTTGCCTGGGAGAAACCTTCCTGATGTAGTTTACTATAACTACCTTGTGTCTTATTGCTGTGCTCTTGCTATGGTGTATGACCTGTGACATGAAACTGTCTTCCACAACCTCACCTTAGTATCAGAGTTTGGCTGTTCCTCACCCAGTTTTAAGCCTCCTGCATGGCTGTTTCTTTTTCAAATAATGACTGTTTCAGGCTGGGTTCACAATATTGCGAATTGGATGTGGGTTTCTCCACATCCAATTCTCATGACAGGAGACTGTGCCTGGCTCTCAGTGGATCCGGTTTGCACAGCTCTGTGTTGGCTGCAGAGCGGCTTTCATAAAAGTCATGTGTGTCTTCTGGTCCGTTTCAGGTCTGAATTCAGTCAAAAAATCGAACCTTATTCGGACCTGAAGTGTTAAACAAGGACGAACCAGACCTCCTGCTGTGAGCCACTCTGAATTCAGTGTGAGCTTATCCTCAACCTACATATGACATTGATGATCATTAGCAACTGCTTGTTATAATTCATTAATCATACACCCACAATCGAATCCTACAAAATCTCTGACATTGTGCAAGTGTACAAAGTGGGCAAGTGTAAGAATTAATGCTGGTTTGAAGCCAAAGGGAAGTCAGACCAAATCTTGATTTGATTTAGATTTTTCTTCTGTTCGCTCACTTTGCATTTTGTAAATTGATAAAAATAAAGAATTAAAATGTATATCTTTTTGAAAGCATCCTTACTTTACAGCATTTCTTCACACCTACCGAAAACTTTTGGACAGTACTATGTTTTGCATTTGTGTGCAATTTAAAAAAAAAAAAAAAATGTTTTTCTTTTTTTTTTTTTTTTTTTTTTTACTGACAATTTGAACTTGATTAATCATTGTGCTAGTATCATCAAAAATTGGGACTACCACTGATTGTCCAGAATCTATGCTTTCTAAAAATCTATACTTTTGGAGGTGGGGGAGGGTTAAGTTCACCTATTTAAAAAAAAATAATAATCACAGTTTTTTGGCAGGTAAAAAAATGTGCATTTATTTTTATTTTTCTTAGGAGCCTTTAAAGCAGTGCACTCTGTGATCAGCAGACTGTGGGTACAATGTCAGGCTCCTGCAGACACTCAGTACAGCTGTCTGTCTGTACCTCCTGTAGTTAAAGCGGAGTTCCACCCTAAAATTAAACTTACCTCCATCTTCATGCCCGGGGTCACCTGAAAAACAAATGGATAATCGCAATTATTTATTTTTTTTACTTACCTGGTTTAGAAGAAAATATACTTACCTTACTTCCTTCTTCCTCCCCTCGGTGGCCACGGCGATTCGTCACTTCCTGGCTTGCAATGATTCCTGGGAGCTGAACGTCATCGCTCCCAGGAATCAATGCGCATGCACCGGCCCCGACGTCAGTTCCGGTGCAGGCGCCGTCATACCTTGCTAAACAGCTCCTGGGCATGCCCAGAAGCTGTGCAGGGATGACGCTGCGGCACCGGAAGAGGATCGCGCTGGCTTCAAGCTGCCCACACCTGAGATGGCAGTGCTGGACAATACTTTTTCAAGGTAAGTATTTCTTCTAAAAAGGTAAAAGCAACCCGGGACAGATCAGAGGCTATCCATTGTGGAATGCACTAGCCCTGACTGTCCCGGGGGTATTTTTATTAAAAAAAGCTTTTCCAGGGTGGAAGTCCACTTTAAGAAAGATCAATGAACTACAAGAGTGCTCACCAGCGCCATCGCAGTTCATTGAGAATTACACGCCCTCTGCCACAATGACTGGTGGTACTTGTAGCTTATTCATTCACAGAACACTGTGAATGAATGATGTGGCTGTGTGGGTGGAGCCCAACACTGCTGCACTGTTTTTGAATTATGACAGCTGGTATGGGAGAAGATCCCCCACCTGCTGTCACAATGGGGGATCAGGTCTGGGTGCAGGCAGGTGCTTTAGTAACATGTTACACCCTGAATATGGTTGTAACATATAATATGTTACTAAAGGTGAAGATTAAAAAAATAGTATTTTTACATGTGTGCATAAAATGCAAAAACAGTTCTGGCAGAAAAGGGTTATTGGAAGCGATGGCAATAGGAGAAATAAATATGCAGTGCTTTGATGGACATTATCACACACAAGTATGTAGTGACATTCTGCAAACAATGGCGGTTTGCCTATGTTAGTGACAAGCGTACGCTGAGGACCCCACAATAAAAAAAGGTCCCAGCAAAATAAAGTAAAATTCTTTACAAAAATAATAAACCCTGAGACACTAAATTCCAACCCCATTATTTATCTACCAGTACATTTAAAAAAATGGACAAACGAAAAATAAAATTTAAAAAAATGTGAAATAGGAAAAGTAGAAAAAAACCTAATTAAACAAAACACTACAAATGCAGGTAGCAGCTAAATAGCAACTACATTTGCTGCTGAATTATGGGGGTACACAAGAAATAGGTAGCCCACCACACAATCCACAATCCAGTCATTTAGCACAATATAGCGCAGTGTAGCTAATAACTCCCCTCACATTGATTGTCAGCTCTCCCTTCTCCCTGCTGGGAACCCACCCATACATAAAGAGGGGATCGTCTTATAATGAAGTCCCCATTATTGGTCATATTAAAGAGGTTGTAAACCCTTTTTTTTTTTTTTTCTTTTTCACCCTGAAAGACAAACACATAATGAGCTAGTATGCATCGCATACTAGCTCATTATGAAATACTTACCTTAGAATGAGCCCCCGCCGTGCCGCCCGCTTAGCTGTATGACGGGTGACATGTCCAGTCGCCCGTCTTCCGGGATCGCGGCATCTGGCCATCTGATTGGCCGGAGCCGCGGTGACGTCACTCCCGCGCACGCCGACGGTCACGGCACGGAGTTCTGAAGGAACGGCACCAGAGCGCATGCGCCAGTGACGTCACTGGATGCATCTAAGGTAAATATCTCCTAAAAGGTACATGTTTAGGAGATATTTACAGTACCTATAGGTGAGCCTTATCATAGGCTTACCTATAGGTACAAGTGTCAGAGGAGGGTTTACTTCCTCTTTAAGCTAGCTGATTAAAAGTCAGTACGTGAATTATACCTGCAAAAACAACAATGAGCTGAACTGTGAACCTCAAACACACAGGATTTGCTGCAAACCCACAGAAGCAACAAACCAGAACATCATCCCCAGTCATCATCTCTGTACCTGCTGGACAGCCAGTGATTATTAGGTTGGCCATAGATGGTTCGAAATTTTGATCCATGTGTGGCCACTCCCTCTCAATAGAAGTTGATCTCACAATCTACTTCTGTTAAACATTTCTGTTGGAAACGTTTTCCTCGATCAGCAGCTGCAGCCCTCGCTGTCAGAATACAATGTCACAGCGGGGAGGATTCCTCCTTCTACCTCACATGTGTAGATGGGGGAATCCATTGATTAATCAGTTCACTGAATGTAAAAAACAAAAGATCAATCTATGAGCAGCTAAAGACATATTTTACACTCCTTGTCCCATCCACCCATTACACTCCATTTATTAGTCTGTGCCCCCCATACCTTTCCGAATGCCAGGATAAGACGTCCTTCTGGAAAGATCAATGTCAGATCTGTGTTATAGTGACAAGACCCTTTAGCCTTTGTGGTTGGAGGTGATGGGATGGTGATCTGAAGAACACAACACACATAATGATCAGAGTAAGACAGACCGGGCGATCACTAAAAAATGCTTTTATTGTTTACTACTTAACCCCTTGGAGCCTAAGCCTTTTTCTGACACATGTTGCTTACAAGTTAAAATTCATATTTTTTGCTAGAAATTACTTAGAACCCCCAAACATTATATATATTGTTTTAGCAGAGATCCTATAGAATAAAATATCGATCATTGCAATATTTTATGTCACACGGAATTTGTGCAGAGATCTTTCAAATGCAATTTTGGGGAAGAAATACACTTTCATGAAATAAAAAAAAAAAAAAAAAAAGAAACAGTAAAGTTAGCCCAATTTTTTTTGTATAATGTGAAAGATGTTACACCGAGTAAATAGATACCTAACATGTCATGCTTTAAAATTGCGGAAACTTATGGAATGGCAACAAACTTTGGTACTTAAAAATCTCCAATGGCGACGCTTTAAAAAATGTAACGGTTACCAGTTTAGAGTTACAGAGAAGGTTTTGTGCTAGAATTATTGCTCATGCTTGAACGATTGTGGTGATACCTCACATGTGTGGTTTACACACCGTTTACATATGCGGGCACAACTCACGTATGCCTTCACTTCTGCGTGTGAGCTCAGAAGGACAGGACGCTTTACATTTTTTTTCTTAATTATTTTATTTATTTATTTTTGTTTATTTTTACACTAGCCATTTAAAAGAAAATATTTTTAAACACTTTTACTGCTGTCACAAGGAATGTAAACAGCCCTTGTGACAGTAATAGGCAGTGACAAGTACTATTTATGGAGGGATAGGGGGTCTAAAAGACCCCAAATCCATCCTTTGCACTTAAAAGCATTCAACGCCAAGCTTGGCTGTTTTGAATGCTGTATTTTTTTTTTCAAATCTGGCGCCTTTAAGGCTCCAGTACCCAGAAGTGATGTCATGACATTGCTTCTGGGATTTTACATCAGAGACCCAATCAGAGCGGAATGCGGCTTTGTTGGGGTCTTCAGCCAGCCGGCGGATGTGCCGGCTGGTCACTCGGTTCTCCTGCTGGGATAGGAGACCCGGTCGAGCCGTGGAAGGTGAAGGGAGGGGGGCGCCCCTCCTGCTCCTTGTAATGACAGCCGAGTGGCTGCCCAGCCACATCTGTTGTCATTACAAGAAAGCCGACCATCGGCTCTAAACAACGGTCCCGGGTTGATGCCTCTAGCTGCATATCACCCCGCTACAACCCCCTAAAGCCGAGGCTGCATATTTACATTCCGTCGGCGCAAAGGGGTTAACATTTGTAGTGCGGAGATTCATTTTAAACCAAGAAAAGTAATTCACAGAGCTGATAATATCTCTGTTCCATAACCCATGTTCATTGCATCTCCCTCCAAACTCTGCTCTCCTGATGTGTTTTATCCTTTCAGGACTTTGTTAATAAAGTTAATAAGTTGGAGAAAGATGAGGACATTTATATGAACAATATTCTCACAAATCATAATCTTAAATGTATAATATAATATTAATAAGATTATTCTTTCTTCAGTCTTTACCAAGCACATAATGATCACCCGTCTTCCTCCAACTCCTCCATTATCACAACTCCCCTTTACAAGAATCCTCCCCTAATAACAATCATCTTTTCTCGTATATGTAGCACCCTCCTAGGTAGGTGTTAGTGAGAAAGTATAGTTCTGAGCTCTGTCTGCTTACCAGAGGGACTGCCTACCAGAGAGCATGATCTGTTAGTGAGGTCTGCTCATGCTATCTTGGTTGTGATTATCAACAGGCCATCCTCATCTATTGGCCGGAAGTTTTTCCTCCTGGCAGATATGTTCAGTGGCTATTGTATATATGCAACTAATGTTTCATTATTGTTTTAATGAATGAAGTATAATAAAATGTATTTTTAAATTACTTTTTTTTCTTTTTCTGTCAATCAGTGCTCATCATTATACTATTTACACTCTTTAAAATCTCACCCTTTTAAATAAGCTGGGTGATTTCCATTTAGTCCGGTTGGACGTTGGGATCAGTCCCCGCCTGTGTTTTATTAGTATTCTTTGTTTCTGGGATGCGGGTGTAGCTTTTAGTGCAATCACACTCAACATCAATTTGTTCTTTGTTTATATGAGGTCTGCTCATTGTGCTCAGGATGCAACTTATTCTGTCTAGAGAGTGTTTCACACTGGTCCAATAGGGAGGCATATTGGACAGTAGGAGGAAACCTGAGAAATGGGTGCACAGGCTTTTGATACAGCCCTGGTGATTTGGCAGAGGAAAAATGCCTCGTTGCATGCTGGAATACTGTATAAATACCATGAGCACATGTGCTTGAGGTCTTTCGTCTGGATAGCGGAGTCCCGGAGGGATGGGGTGGCTGCCTCCTCCTCTGTAAAGGTGTCACAAGGCCTCGGGGGTCATACTGAGGGCCTGGGGAGAAGCAGTGAGGAACTGAACCCAGAGGTCCAGAGGAGCTGACTGAGAGGGGAGACACTGGAGGATCTGATTCTGCAGTACAGTGAGTACAGAATCTCGTGTCAATGGGCCTGACCTGAGGGGGGCCACCCCTGCTTCTAGGATAGTCAGTGGATGGGTGTCGGTTGAAAGGGGATGCTAGTGCGAGTGTCCTGAAGATAAGTGATATCCACCAAGTCAATTGCTAAGAAGTGAAGAGCATAAGACTTAACCCCTTCCACATCTGTGGCAGTGTGGATCAAGCAGCCCAGCTGCTTCCAATTAAAGTGGAGTTCCACTCAAAACTGGAACTTATGCTTTAAGTGGTCCTGAACCCCTGACATGCCACATTTGGCATGTCATTTTTTTTTTTTTTTTGGAGGGGAGCAGGTACCTAGTTTTAACAGGTACAATAATGTTCGTTAGGGGATACTGATAATGGATCTAAGGTGCTGTCCTATGCCTGTCTGTTTGACAGTACCAACCTAACCTTATTGCATATAAACAAGGTATTCTGCACAGAGCGCAGAGAAAAGATAGGTTAAATGGTTGGTAAATATTTAGGCAGGAGGGCGGTGTAATGAATAACCTTAGATCTGTTTATTTATAAATAGTAGTGAAATTTCACAAACATGCAGTGAGGGTATATATATTATGAGCGATGTGAACACAGAAAACAAGACTGACTAACATTAAACATAAATGACAATACCGGCCGGTGTAATTAGCATGTGAAAAAAATGTCAGGGGGAAAAAAAGGGGGGGGGGGAACCACATAGGATGAATTCTCTTGTATAAATCTCGATTGCGAAGTAGTTCTTCCCTGACACTTTCCTTGTGGAAGCTCGAACACTGGACAATCACATTCCCGTATCGGCTTAAACGTACAAGCTTGTATGTTGAGTTTCGGTGCAGATGTGCTATCTCATAATTTCTTTAGGAACCGTGTGTGATTATAGTATCACATGTCATTAGAAAATATACTTCCATTGTTGCAAATTTCAGCCGTATGTGTTAAATAACTGTAATGTTTTTCACATAATTGTGCGATGGCTGTGGAACTGATTATAGAAGTGTGTATTATCCATGGTTTCTAATAAGATAAATAATGGAGGATTTGGATAGTTCAACTAAAACGCTGACTTACAGAGGTGGTTTAATCATGATAATGATTGCACTAAGAAGTGTGTTTATGTTCAGCTGCTGAGTTTGTGGCTAGATGTGAACTAGTCAGTCTATTTTCCCTCTAACGATACGACGGACTGCGACAGGGGCGTTGTGTGGGAAGCACACAAAGCGGTAATTAGGGGGATCTTAATCAAAAATGGAGCCCGTATCAAGAAATGAGACTTTGAACTCCCTTTTGTTTAGAATCCACGATTTAGAGCTAGTCCACAAAAGACGCCAAAGTCTGGGCATAGAACAGCGATTATTCGCGTTACGTAAACAAGCCACCGATCTCCTATATTTTAAAACAAAGGCAGACCTGCAGAGGTGCTGTCAACATTCATATATTTCGGGAGATAAATGCGGAAAGTTATTAGCATGTTCAGTACGGGAACAGAGGAGGGTAGCTTACATCCCCCATATTCTTTCGCCATCAGGGCAGAAGGTATCTCTGCCACAACATATAACACGGACTTTCCGTGACTATTTTGCATCTCTGTACGATCTACCAGATAGCAACGCACCATTATCCCAAATGAATATCATATCATCGGAGCTTCCAGTCCTCCCGATTGATGTTCAGCGAGACCTTGAGATACAAATATCCCTAGAGGAATTGAGTGCCGCATTAAATTCTCTGAAGACAGATTCAGCTCCTGGACCCGATGGCTTTACAGTAAACTATTATTGTAAAATTTTCTCGGTACTCGCCCCTCACATGGTCAGCCTTCTTAATGACCTGGGATCTAGCTCCTCCCTACACCGTGACACTCTGAAGGCCCACATATCCCTTATTCCAAAAGAAGGCAAGGACTTGGCAGCATGTGGTATCTACCGTCCTATATCACTTTTAAATTCCGACTTGAAAATCTTTACGAAACTTCTGGCATTACGACTTTCGCCCCACCTGGACTCATTGGTCCATCTAGACCAAGTGGGATTTATCCCAAAAAGGAAGGCAAGAGATAACACCATTAAAGTGTTGAACCTGGTTCATATAGCCTCGAAAACCATCACACCTAGTATTTGCCTTAGTACAGACGCTGAAAAAGCGTTCAACCGGGTCGACTGGCAGTTTATGTTCGCGGTCTTGCGCCACATTGGATTGGGGGCAAACATGATCTTTTGGATCTCCCAGGTCTACTCTGACCCCTCGGCACAAGTGAAGGTCAACGGGCTTCTTTCTGACTCGTTCCACATAGCAAATGGCACGCGTCAGGGATGCCCGTTGTCCCCCTTACTTTTTGTGCTATCCCTGGAGCCCTTTTTGCGTAGAGTACGCCTAAATCCGGATATCTCGGGGATAATGGTGGAGAAGGCTGAGTATAAGGTCTCTGCATATGCTGATGACCTATTATTCTCACTGACCAAACCTACGATCTCTACCCCGAACCTTTTACGTGAATTTGACATCTATGGCAGATTATCCAATCTGAAAATAAATTACAATAAATCGGAAGCTATGGGGATTGGTATAACAATAAGCTTGCTCTCCCACTTAAAATCTACCCTACCATTCCGCTGGACTGATACAGCCCTTCAATATGTGGGCATCTACATCCCCTCGGACTTATCGGTAACCTATCAGGTTAATTTTCCTCCCCAACTAACCTGTATCAGTGCATTATTGGAAGGATGGCAACAGGGGTTACATTCATGGTTCGGGAGATGCAACCTGTTAACCACTTGCCGACCGCCGCACGACTATTTACGTCGGCAGTCACCCCCGGCCAGGCAGAGTAACGTAGGGATATGTCGGCACTTCCTGCCCGTCCTGTGCGCGCTCCCACGCCCCACCGCCGCTGATGGTTCGATTGGGTTCAGAACCGATCAGTCATCAGGTCCAGGCCAATCATTTTTGGCCTGGACCTGTAGATCGGTCCTGCCCAATCAGATCCTGTTCTGAGCCTGTGAAATGTAAACACAGGCTCAGAAAAGACGTGCACTCCCCTCCCATGATCCTTCTTGGATCCAGCCTGAGAGGAGAGCACATCTAAGTGTGAGTAACTGCACAAGCACACCCACACACAGGTAGATAGGCACATTTAACCCCCGATCGCCCCCCCAGTTAACTCCTACACCACCTGACACAACACACACTGTATACAGCATATAGCATTTTCCTATATACCTGTATAAGTGTGATTTGTGGTCAGGTGTAGCGCCTGCGACCCCCCCTTTTCCACTTAAATTACCCGCCACCCCCTCAATAAAGATTTAACCCCCTGATCACCCCTAGACCCCCTGTCACAACACACACCGTATACAGTATATAGCATTTTCCTATATACCCGTATAAGTGTGATTTGTGAACAGGTGTAGCACTTGCGGCCCTCCCTTTTTCACTTCAAATACCCACCACCCCCCAATAAAGATTTAACCCCCTGATCCCCCCCTGATCACCCCCAGTTAACCCCTACCCCGCTGTCACATTCAACACTAATACAAACGTAATATACTGTGTTTTTGTATTTTTGTATTAGTGTGACTGTGATCAGAATTAGCGCAGGCGACTAAGTTTCTGTCCCAAGGAGGTTTAGGGTCCCCGCCACCCCCCCAATAGAGATTTAACCCCCTGATCCCCCCCTGATCACCCCCTGCCACAACACACACTGTATACAGTATATAGCATTTTCTATATACCCGTATAAGTGTGACTTGTGACCAGGTTTAGCGCTTGCCACCGTTCCTTTTATCCCTCGGATACCCGCCACCCCCTCCCAATAAAGATTTAACCCCCCTGATCCCCCCTGATCACATCCAGTTAACCCCTTCCCCCCTGTCACATTGCACACTAATACACACATAATATACTGTTTTTACTGTATTTTGTATTAGTGTGATTGTGACTTGAGTTTGCGCTAGCGAGTTAGCTTCTATCTCAAAGGAAGTTTAGGGTCCCTGCCACCCCCCCCCCCCCAGATCCCCGGCACATAGTTAGAAATAACCCCTTGACTACCACACACACACACATACACTTCCATTACTAGTATAGTGTTTGAACAGATCAATATCTGATCTGATCAGAACTAAACTAGCGTCCCCATAGTTTAGGGTTCCCAAAATGCGGTGTTTGCACGATCAGCACTGATTCCGGCCAGCACCTGTGTTTAACCCTTTCACCCAGGCAAGTGTAGTAATCAATAGATTACTGTCACTTAAAAAAAAACACAACACACAAAACCGCTGTGTTAGCAGAGTCAGGCCTGATCCCTGCTAGCATTAGCAGTTTTTTTTGGTAGCACTTGAAATATTCCTTGACAACCAGGTGCCTTTCTTACCTGTGAGTCGCACTACTGTACCGGTAAATTCAGTTATCAAAATGACCAAACTTTGGTACAGTGGTGAAGAGATATACAGTATAGTATAATGACCATGTCAGATGAGAGCGATGGGGAAGTCTCACTGGCAGAATCAGGGTCAGTATACGAACCAGATGACGGCAGCGGCTCCCTGACAGATAGCTCCGACGACGGATGGGTCCCTGTTAGACCCAGGCGTACCCGACCCCATTCTGGAGTTGTTGAGATGCAGGAATCGCAGGGTGCTCGTATGGAGCAGAGTGTGGGTACTAGTGCTGCTCATCCTTCTGGCAACCTGGCAAGCGCCAGCGGCCTAGTACACCCTGGACCTACTACAACCAGCACTGCAGTATCACCTGGTGACGTGGCGAGTCCCCTAAGTGCAGTTGAAGCTGGTGCGGTGGCTAGCACGAGTAGTGGCCCGCAGCCACCGCGTATTCGAAGACAGACCCGTAGAGCCCATAGTGCTCTCCCTGAAGCGCTGGCATATCCCAATTGGCAACCCACTGATTCTACAGCGCCAGTACTTCCCCCATTCACTGCCCAACCTAGAATCCATGTGGAGACAGCTGGTTTTATGCCCCTGAACTTTTTTGAGCTGTTCTTCATGGAAGATCTTTTCAGATCTATTGTGGATCAATCAAATTTATATGCACAACAGTTCATCGCCGCCAACCCAAATTCCCCCCTTGCCAGACAATTCGGCTGGAAACCTATAACGGTTTCCGAATTTAAAATCTTTCTGGGCCTTTCCCTCAACAGGGGCATAACCAAACAGAGTGAATTGCGGCTATATTGGTCCACTAGCCCACTTCACCATATGCGCATGTACTCTGCCTCCATGTCCAGGGGGAGATATGAGCAAATTCTGCGATTTATGCATTTCAACGACAATGAAATCTGTCGTCTTTGGGGAGACCCTGCATATGATCGGCTCCACAAAATTCGGCCCCTCATAGACCACTTCAGCGGTTTGCAGCCTTGTTCACCCCTTAACAAGTTGTCTGCGTTGACGAGTCCCTGATTAAATTTACTGGCCGCCTTGCTATGAAACAGTACCTCCACAGCAAGCGTGCCAAGTACGGGGTCAAGCTGTATAAACTGTGTGACAGGGCCACAGGTTATACAGTTAGTTTCCGGGTCTATGAGGGAAAAGATAGCTGTGTGGAGCCCCCCAACTGTCCAGACTACATAGGGAGCAGCGGCAAGATTGTTTGGGACTTGGTGTCACCCTTATCCGGAAAGGGGCACCATTTGTACGTGGACAACTTTTACACAAGCGTGCCACTATTTAGTCACCTGCTCGATTTACAAATTGGCGCATGTGGCACCGTGCGACCTAATCGCCGGGGCTTCCCCCAACGGCTTGTAGATTCCCGTCTTAGTCGGGGGGCGAGAGCCTGCTTGAAAATGGACAAATTGCTTGCGGTGAAGTGGTGGGATACACGGGATGTTTATGTTCTGTCCTCCCTTCACGCAAACACGACGATCCAAATCCCTACGGCAACTGGTGTTATGGAGAAACCCCTCTGTGTCCACGAATATAACCTTAATATGGGAGGGGTGGACCTTAACGACCAGCTTTTGGCGCCATATTTAGTTGCCCGTAAAGCCAGACGCTGGTACAAAAAAGTGTCTGTTTATTTATTCCAATTGGCTATGCTGAACGCCTTTGTCCTATACAGGGCGTCAGGATGAACTGGATCCTTCTAAGAAATCCAGGAAGAGATCATCCTTGCCTACCTGTACCCAGGAGGCATGCCTGCCCAACTTCCCCTTCCAGATGCAGTGAGCCGGCTGCATGAGAGACATTTTTCACATGTCCTCCCGAGTGCCCCTACCCAAACTCACCCCCAAAGAAGATGTCGTGTCTGTAGCAGGCGCGGATTTAGGCGTGACACCCGTTATTATTGTCCCAAATGTCCTGACCAACCTGGTCTCTGCATCGGGGAATGTTTCGAGTGCTACCATACACTAGTGGAGTATTAGTGTAGGGTACAACACGACACAGTGTAGGACACACAAACACAGGGTCTCGAAAGATGTTGGATGTCCATCGACATTTTGAGAGACCCAAGCTGGAAGATCGCAGTCCCAAGGAACAACAGTTAGAAAGAAAAATAAAAGGATCCAAAAACTGTTGTTGTGTCAGTCATTTTATATGTTCTTCTACTCTTCCTACTGTACTTTTATTGTACTTTGTTTGTTTTTTCATTCTTTTGTGACCTGTTTTTCTTATATTAAAAAAGAATAGTGCAACCATGCAAAAGAAATGACTATCAAATATGGAGACAATCCATAAATAAAAATGGGGATTTAGTTCCACCATATGGCCATATCGTGCTCAAGCCCACCACTGCGTCAAAGTACCCCATTATCAGTGGGTCCTACACTATCCATAAAAAGGGGTGAATCCAGCCTCTCTTACCCTTGGAGACAACACTCCTTGCTGGGAAGGTGTGCTAATGCACTGCAGGGGACTCCTATATCTACTTGATAGAGGACACCAATAGAGTACAGGTGTGTGTGGGGGATGGAATGCCTCAACCACAGAAGTCTGGTCAGACCGAATACATAATAAGCAAAAAATTGGGGGAGCAAACCCTGAACATGTATATCTAAAGCCGGTGCAGCTATGGACCAAGCAACATGTATATTAAAAAAGAATAGCGCAACCATGCAAAAGAAATGACTATCAAATATGGAGACAATCCATAAATAAAAATGGGGATTTAGTTCCACCATATGGCCATATCGTGCTCAAGCCCACCACTGCGTCAAAGTACCCCATTATCAGTGGGTCCTACACTATCCATAAAAAAGGGGTGAATCCAGCCTCTCTTACCCTTGGAGACAACACTCCTTGCTGGGAATGTGTGCTAATGCACTGCAGGGGACTCCTCCTATATCTACTTGATAGAGGACACCAATAGAGTACAGGTGTGTGTGGGGGATGGGATGCTCAACCTCAGAAGCTGAGCACGATATGGCCATATGGTGGGACTAAATCCCCATTTTTATTTATGGATTGTCTCCATATTTGATAGTCATTTCTTTTGCATGTGTGCGCTATTCTTTTTTAATATACATGTTGCTTGGTCCATAGCTGCACTGGCTTTAGATATACATGTTCAGGGTTTGCTCCCCCAATTTTTTGCTTGTTTATTATGTATTCGGTCTGACCAGACTTCTGAGGTTGAGCATCCCATCCCCCACACACACCTGTACTCTATTGGTGTCCACCATCAAGTAGATATAGGAGGAGTCCCCTGTAGTGCATTAGCACATCTTTCCCAGCAAGGAGTGTTGTCTCCAAGGGTAAGAGAGGCTGGATTCACCCCTTTTTTATGGATAGTGTAGGACCCACTGATAATGGGGTACTTTGACGCAGTGGTGGGCTTGAGCATGATATGGCCATATGGTGGGACTAAATCCCCATTTTTATTTATGGATTGTCTCCATATTTGATAGTCATTTCTTTTGCATGTGTGCGCTATTCTTTTTTAATATACATGTTGCTTGGTCCATAGCTGCACTGGCTTTAGATATACATGTTCAGGGTTTGCTCCCCCAATTTTTTTTGGTTTTTTATTACCTGTTTCTCTTGCAGGTACTCGTCGGCTGCCACGACATTGATTTTATATATTCTGACACAAACAGCGTTTGCGCTCAGCATATATGGATACCTTTGCTGGCAGCAGCTGTGTTGATTTTCTGATTTCAGCACTGCAGTTAAAATCCTATTTAGGTATACGTGGATAGTGCCGTGTATACCCATCATTAAATTCAGTGTGTGGTTGTTTGGGCGGTTAATGATGAGTAATACTACACATTATTCCTGTGCTGATTTCTGATAGGTTCTCTTTTTTTTCGTTCAGCCCACAGGCTGCATGAAAAAAAAAAAAAAACTATATGCCAAACAAGGACCAGCAATGTACCGGTACGTTGCTGGACTTTGAGTGGTTATACCAGGATGATGCCTGCAGATTTAGGCATCATCTTGTTATAGTTTTTTACAGCCAGCGGTCGGCTTACATGTAAAAGAAATCCTAGCGGATAATTGGCCGCTAGACTGCTTTTACATGCAGTGAGAGGGGACTACCCCCCCCCCCCACCCCCACCGCCGCATTCCGCGGTTTTTCTTGGGCTCTCCTGTCCCACCGGTTAACCCGAGAGTGCAGCCGGTGGTTCAATTATCTAACCATAGAGCTAATTGGAGATGAGAATGGCTCCAATCATCTCTATGGCCTAAGATATCGGAAGCTACGAACATTTCATGACTTCTGTTTCGCCAGAAATAAACAGGGCCATTGGGAAATTGGGAAAGTATTTTATCACACCAATTTTGTTGTGGTCAGATGCGTTAAGGCCAGAGGAGAGATCTAGAGTCTAAAAGACCCCAATTTTTTTTAAAAAGAGTACCTGTCACTACAGATTGCTATCATAAGGGATATTTCAATTCCCTGTGATAACAATAAAAATGATTAAAAAAAAAAATAATGAAAGGAAAGGTGTCAAAATAACATAAAAAAGCAAAAAAAAAAAAAATCAAGCCCCCCCCCCCCCCCGTGCTTGCGTGCAATGGCGCACGCAAGCGTTGGTCTAGTGTCATATGTAAACCGCAATTGCAGCATGCATGTGAGGCATCGCCGCGAACGCCAGGTCAAGTGCAGTAATTTTTGCAGTAGACCTCCTCTGTAAGTCTAAAGTGCTAACTTTTAAAGACTTTTAAAGGCTTTTAAAAATGTACATATTTTGTTGCCGCTGCACAGGCGTGCACAATTTTTAAAGCATGTCATGTTTGGTATCTATGTACTCGGCATAAGATCATCTTTTAAATTTTACCAAACAAATTGGAATTATATAGTGTATTTGTGCAATAAATTTAAAAAAAAATATTTTTTTTCGCAGAAATTGCGTTTGGAAAATCTGTGCGCAAAAACCGTGTGACAAAGAAAATTGCAACATCCACCATTTTATTTTATAGGGCCTCTGCTTTAAAAAAATATATAATGTTTGGGGGTTCAAAGTAAATTTGTAGTAAAAAAAAAAATATTTGTTCATGTAAACAAAAAGTCACAGAAAAGGCTTGGTTTTCAAGTGGTTAGAAGAGTGGGTGATGTGTGGCTAAGATTGAGCATAAAATGCCGGGACAGTTTAAACCCCCACCAAATGATCCCTTTTTGAAAAGTAGACACCCAAAGCTATTTGCTGATAGGCATATTGAGTACATGGAGTATTTTATATTTTGTCCTAAGTTTCGGGAAGATGACAATTTGTTTTTTTTTTTTTGTTTTTTATTTTACAGAAAGTTGTCACTAAATGATATATCACTCACGCATGCCATGGGAATATGTGAAATGACACCCCAAAATACATTCTGCTGCTTCTCCTGAGTACAGGGATACCACATGTTTGAGACTTTTTGGGAGCCAAGCTGTGTACGCGACCCCGAAAACCAATCCCCATCTTCAGGTTTTCTAATGACGTAAATTGCTGATTTTACCCCTGACTACCTGTCACAGTTTCAGAGGCCCTGAAATTTCAAGATAGCACAAAACCCCCCCCAAATGACACCATTTTGCAAAGTAGATACCCCGACCTATTAGCTTAGAGGCATGGTGAGTCCATGGAATAGTTTATATTTTGCCACAAGTTTCTGGAAAATTATTATTTTTTTTTGTTTTTTTACACAAAGTTGTCAGTAAATGATATAATGCTCACACATGCCATGGGTATATGTGAAATGACACCCCAAAATACATTCTGCTTCTTCTCCTGAGTATAGGGATACCCCATGTGTGAGACTTTTTGGCAGTCTAGCTGCTTACAGCAGTGGTCCTCAACCCTGGTCCTCAGGGGCCACTAACAGGCCAGGTTTGCAAGATAACTGAAATACATCACAGGTGATATAATTTGCTGCTCAGTGATTGCAGTACTCTAGTCTGAATCTCCCCAAGGTAATACTTAACATCTGGCCTGTTAGTGGGCCCTGAGGACCAGGGTTGAGGACCATTGGCATACAGGACCCGGAAAACCAATCTGCACCTTCTGGCTTTCTAAGGGCGTAAATTGTTGATCTCACTGCTTACTACCTATCACACTTTTGAAGTCCATGAAATGCCAATATGGCACAAACCCCCCCCCCCCCCCCAAATGACCCCATTTTGCAAAGTAGACACTCCAATCTATTTGCTGAGAGGCATGGTGAGTATTTTGCAGCTCTCATTTTTTTGGGAAAATGAAAAAAAAAAAAAACAGGAAAATGCATTTTTTCCCTCTTTTTTCAATTTCCAAAACTTTGTGACAAAAAGTGATATCTGCAAAACACTCAACATGCCTCTCTGCAAATAGATTAGGGTGTCTACTTTCCTAAAAGGGGTCATTGGGGGGGGGGGGGTTGTGCTGTCTTGGAATTTCATGGCCTCCGAAACTGTGATAGGTAGTCAGGAGTGAAATCAACAATTTACGTCCTTGGAAAGCCTGAAAGTGGGGATCGGTTTTCGGGGTCCTGTACTAGACTGCAAAAAAGTCTCACACATGGGGTATCCCTGTACTCAGGAGAAGCAGCAGAATGTATTTTGGGGTGTCATTTCACATATACCAATGGCATGTGTGAGCAATATATCATTTACTGACAACTTTGTGTAAAAAAAAATATATATATATATATATTTCCCGGAACTTTTGGCAAAATATAAAATATTCCATGGACTCGCCATGCCTCTCAGCAATAGCTTGGGGTGTCTACTTTCCAAAATGGGGTCATTTGGGGGGGTTTTGTGCTATCTTGGAATTTTAGGGCCTCCGAAACTGTGACAGGTAGTGCAGAGGTGACATGCACAATTTACTCCATTAGAAAACCTGAGAGTGTTGATTGGTTTTCGCGGTCCTGTACACAGCTAGGCTCCCAAAAAGTCTCACACATGGGGCATTCCCATACTCAGGAGAAGCGGCAGAATGTATTTTGGGGTGTCATTCCACATATACCCATGTCATGTGTGAGAAATGTATCTTTTAGTGACAACGTTGTGTAAAAAAAAAAAAATTTTAATTTTCCCAAAACTTGTGGCAAAATATAAAATATTCCATGGACTCACCATGCCTCTCAGCAAACAGCTTGGGGTACTTTCCAAAATGGGGTCATTTGGGGGGGTTTTGTGGTATCTTGACATTTCAGGGCCTCCTAAACCGTTATAGGTAGTGAGAAAATGCAATGAAAAATGTACGCCCTTCGAAATTCTGATGGTGGTGATTTTTTTTTTGGGCTCCCGTACACAGCTAGGCTCCCAAAAAGTCTCACATATGTGGTATCCCTGTACTCAAGAGAAGCAGCAGAATATATTTTGGGGTGTAATTACACATATACCCATGGCATGTGTGAGCAATATATCATTTCATTGACCACTTTGTGTAAAAAAAAAAAAAAAAAAATTGTAATTTTTCAAACACCTGTGACAAAAAATGAAATGAAATATTCAATGAGCTCAACATGCCTCTCAGAACATTCCTTAGGATGTCTACTTTCCAAAAAGTGGTAGTTTGGGGGGGTTTTGTACTGCCCTGCCATTTTAGCACTTCATGAAATGAGATAGGCAGTCAGAAATTAAAGCTGCGTAAATTTCAGTATTTACATCATAGTTTGTAGACGCTATAACTTTTGCGCAAACCAATAAAAATACGCTCATTGAATTTTTTTTTGTCAAAGACATGTAGCTAAATATATTTTGGCCAAAAAAAATGACATAAATTGAGTATATTGGATATTTTTTTAAAGACAAAGTTGAAAATGTCATTTTTTCACAAAATTTGTTTATTAATATCGCAAAAAATAAAAAGCGCAGAGGTGATCAAATACCACCAAAATAAAGCTCTGTTTATGGGGGAAAAAAAGACGTAACTGTCCTTTGGGTACAACATTGCATGACCGCGCAATTGTCAGTTAAAGTCACGAAGTTCCAAGTTGAAAAAAGGGGTCTGGTCAGGAAGGGGGTAAAATCTTCCGGGGCTTAAGTGGTTAAAGATGTGCATACTTCCTAAGCTGCTTTATCTATTTCAGACATTACCTATCACCATCCCCTCTTCTTTCTTTAAAAGAGTACACTCGTTATTCACTCGTTGTATCTGGGCTAACAAAAAATCTTGTATCTCCCGTGCACAGTTGTCTTGGCCCAAATCTAAAGGAGGCTTGGCCCTCCCGGATGTTCTTAAATATTACCAGGCAACTCACTTGGGTAGAATTATTGATTGGAGATGGCACTCTAGTTTTAAGCTATGGGCATATATTGAACATTCACAGTCAGAGGTGGACTTGGGAGGTGCTCCATGGTGCTATAATTTCCTGCCCCAAGACTTTTCGTGCAACATCCTACAATCGGCCCAACTTTGAAGGTTTTTACCTCATTAATAAAACGCTCGTCGTTAACATCAACGGATTCGCCCCTGATCCTCATTTTGGGCAACCCAGCCTTCCCTCCTGTGATCTCAGACCGCTCTCTACGAGACTTGAAAAAAAAGGGATATCTACAGACCTCAAATTTTGTTCCTGATGGGCACTGGCCCACCATCATAGGCTTAACTGACTTATCTGGGCCTTATCGATTACCCTTCTGGAATGCTATTCAGTTGCACCATTTTCTACAGTCTCTTCCAACTCCCAAGTTACTAAGTAGGGACATAACGTTATTCGAAAAGTATTGCACTAGCAATGACGCGTTGCCAAACCTACTATCCAAGGTCTACCACTTACTGGCTCTACCACCAGAGGGTAAACGTTTGCCCTGTCTGGAAAAATGAGAGAGACCTGAATTGCAGATTTACGCCGAAACAGGAACGTGACATAATTATATTAGCATGGAAAACTCCTGTTTGTACTAAGATGCAGGAAATAAACTACAAACTGCTTACGAGATGGTATCGGGACCCCTCCTTGCTGCACAAGTTTTCGGCAAATGCTACAGACCGGTGCTGGAGATGCCAGGAGGAGAAGGGGACCATCTTACACATATTTTGGACATGCCCACGGTTAGCCCACTTCTGGGGAGAGGTGCATGCTCTAGCCCAAGAATTCTCTGAGGGGGAGATCCCGAATAACCCGGCGTTTTTTTTACTACACATCTCCACCTTGCCCCTTGAGAGTTACAAGAAATCGATCCTGTTCCATATCTTGAATGCAGCTTAATCGTGTATACCTCTATTTTGGAAGACACATTCCTCCCCAACGATTAGTGACTGCATGCGTAAAACTGAAGGCATTAATAAAATGGAAGACCTACGTCTTTCCGCACAACTTAAAAAGGAACTTTACAATAAAACATGGGGCGCATGGAACAGTTTTGTACTAACAGATCATGGGCGGAGTCTATTGTGCACTGCGAGGCCAGCAGTCGTTACTGACCCCGAAATCTAAGGAGATAGCCCCTTAGTATAAATAGCTTTACTAGAGGTGAGCCCAGGGAGCCCCCCCCCCCTTTCTTTTTATTTTTTGCGTTAGAAAATACAGAAGGAGGTGAGGTGGTTATTGTAGCATTTGTAGAAGCCAAATGAGTAGATCGTTATCTTTAGGGATCTGCTTTTTTATGGTTCCTACTGAGGCTATCAATTTCATTCTTTTCTTTTCTTTGTTGTTTAATATATCATCATTAAATACTTTTCTGTTGATGCAGCCTAACAATGTTATTGATAAGCAATGTAAGAGATGTATTCATTTAGACCCGCTTTGTATGTCCTATCTGCATTAATAAAATATTTGGAACTAGTCAGATGAGGAAGTGCGTAGATCTAGGGGATTTATGAAAGGTATAGTGAGCTTTTTTGGAAATGTCACAAAGGTTTCAATTGAGAAAATGGGTATAACAGTTGCTGCTTAACAGCTTGAAAAGTTCATATTGCCAAAAGCAGTGCTCAGTTATCTTACAGCTAGGCTGGCTGTCTCTTCACCCCTATGCAGTATCTTCCTTGATTTCCATGCTGTTGATCACTTCTATGGTTAAGTGCTGGCGTGATGCGTTGCCTTTGGTTTCACAACAAAGTAAAGTCAGCTACTCTTCCATCCTCCATTCTGAGATATGTGTTACTTGTCCCCTCTCACGGTCCGCCATCCATTAAGGAGTAAGATTCAAAAACACAGCAGGAGTGATGACGTCAACGCGTTTCGCTGGAGATTGCGTAGCTTCCTCTGGACCATTTTTAACAGGTACCCGCTCCCACTTCCGCTCGGGCCGCTACTTTTTGTAGCTGCTGACTTTTAATAAACACGAAGGCCAGTGAAACTCTGCTTTAACCTATGAGATCAACGTCCTCAGCAGTTGTTCATAGTTCAAACTGGAGTATCCCACTAGTCCCTTCTCCTATCCAAGTTTCAAATAAACATAAAAAACCCTAGACTGTTTATTTTGTGACGAGCCATGGGGAGCAAGGAGGGATCTGTGAAATATATCTAGAGGTAACCCTGTGCTGGTAACTAGGGGAGCCCGTCAAGTCATCATTCAGCATGCCCTACGGGGACAGTGCTACATATATTTATTTAAACCATGTCTACAACACCATTAACATCCAAATCCAATGCAATTTACTCTAATATACCTTTTATCAATTTTAACCAAAATTATGTGAGACTACTTAATTACTACTTAAAGACTTAAAGACTCTGAGACTGATCCCTGCAGGAGGGTCACAATGTCAGTGGGACAGCAGAGTTTGGGATGAGATGCAATGAGAGGCGGATAAAACAGACAGTAGAATATACCCAGGACATTAGTACACATGGATGATTGTCCGAGAGAAAAGAGGGGCACCGGATCACAAAAGTCATCCAAGTAGTGTTCTCAAAACTAAAAACCAATCTCACATAAACAATAGGGACCAAGAAGTCCTCTATATAAGCAGTTCCACAGGATATCAGCAGCAATATTACCCTTAAAGTTTATTTATTTCAAGAATAGCAAAAATTGATAATTATAATAACAAAAAGTAGCCCCACCGCTCGCCATTAAAACAAATGACAACGTTGTCACATGTAAAAAAACATTACCCGGGCTCACAGGCACGCCAACATTTACACAGCCACCCGCTAATTGTAATCTAGTATTACATCAGAGCTTACTGTTTTGCAGAATGTTTACACAAGGGGTTGAACTAAATAAATGCTGGGAATGACTGAAGTCATTCTATCTTCCACATGGAAATTAAATCTCCTGCTACTCCCAGCATTTACATCTTACAACTTATCCTCACAGAGAATTATGACTGCTATAGAGGGATAACCTCTACCAACGCTATGGTGGGGGGAGGGGGGGAGATAGTGGTCTTAAGAACAACTCCCTGTTTAATCCGCAGCAATCCTCTAACCAACATGTTGAGGTATTCAAGAATCTGGTCATCAGAGACTTGAATTTGATTGAACCAAAAAAGCCAGTTAACCCAAGATATATTCAAGAGGGTCTGGAATCATTAGAGAAACGAAAAGATGTGGTGGTGAGGCAAGCGGATAAGGGAGGGGGTGTAGTTCTTCTAAAGAAGGATTACTACCATACCCAACTATCCAATTTGTTGGCCGATAGGAACACATACTCGGTATTGTATAGAGACCCTACTACTGATTATCGGAGGGAGCTAAAAGATCTTATTAGTATGGGTTATGATAAACATATCCTCTCTAAAAAAGAGGAGAAATAATGTATACCAAGCTTTAGTCGCATCCTGACCTTGCCGAAGATCCATAAGGATCAACAGAATACTCCGGCAAGACCTATTGTAAATGGTATTCAATCCGTTGCTTCGCGACTAGGTGAATACTTGGATCATTTTTTGCAGACCAGCGTAGTTAATTTAAAGTCCTATCTTCGCGATATGAAGGACTTACTATTTCTTTGAAAGAGGTTTCAATATCCATTAGTGGAGATATTTTTTTTAGTGACTGGTGATGTTGCTTCTTTATATACGATTATTCAGCACGAGGATGCGCTCCTAGCATTTAATTGGGCTTTCAGCAGCAGAAGCGACCTCCCAGATTCCCTTAAAAGATTTCTTAGATGTGCGTTTGACTATTGTTTAGCGCACAACTATTTTTGGTACAATGATACATTTTATCAGCAGAAGAGAGGCTTGGCTATGGGCGCTAAATTCGCCCCTAGCCTCGCCAATCTTTATGGGGGAATGGGAGGATCGCTTTGTATATGCTGCCCATCACGAAGAACTCATCATGTACAGAAGGTACATAGATGATTTGTTCTTCATTTGGGCTGGAGCGGAGGATTCTCTGGTTAATTTTGCGAATAATTTAAATGACAATAGCAATAACATTAAGCTGGATTTTAATTGGAGCAAAATGAACGTTCGTTTTTTAGATGTGGAGATATCCCTTGTTGACTGTAGGTTGGAGACTAAGGTTTACTTCAAACCTACGGATCACAACGGATACCTTCCCATTGATAGTGGGCATCACCAACAGTGGCTGGCAAACATTCCCAGAGGCCAACTACTCAGAGTAAGGAGGAACTGCACCACTGATGTAGATTTTCATATCCAAGCACAAGTGATCAAACACCGATTTATTGAAAAGGGATATGATACCCAAGTGCTTGATAAGACTATAGCAGAGATTAGCACTCTATCTCAGGATGATTGCTTAAGGGAACGTATCAGGGAACCAAAGAAAGATCATGAGTTTAGTTTTATTACCCAATATAATGCTCAGGATAAGGAAGAAGAAGGGGGTGATCAAAAGACATTGGTCAGTCTTATGTATGGACAAAATTCGTGGTAAAGTATTACCTGCCACTCCCTCCTTCATCTATAGAAGAGGTCCCACGTTTGGGGACCAAGTAGTGAAAAAAATCTTAGATGCCCCTATAAAACCAAAGAGGTTTTGGGATAACACTATTGGTTTCTTTGCTTGCCGTAAGTGTAGGTCATGTAAACAAGTTTATACCCATTTAAGAAATTTTACTACATTTACATCTTCTGCAAATGGCCAGACGTTTGACATAAAGGACTTTATGTCCTGTAACACCACACACATGGTATATGGCCTCCAATGTCCTTGTGGCTTAATTTATATTGGGAGGACCAATCGTACACTGGCTATTCGGATATCTGAGCATATTGCGAATATTTGCATGGGTTTTAAAGATCATAATGTATCCTTGGACTTTCGCCAATACCATAATAGGGACCCCTCTCACCTGAAGTTTTGGGGAATAGAGAGGGTAGACCCTATGGGGAGAGGTTCCAATAGAGTCAGATAACTCTCTAAACGAGAGACTTATTGGATATAATTGACTGACTTACTTCATCCTAAAGGGTTAAATATTGACTTGGATATACATTTTTTCTCTCTTTCTTCCTTTCTTTTTTTTGTTTCTTTATTATTTGTTCTTAATGGTAGACTTTTCTGTCTACTTGAAAAAAAAAAAAAGTTGCATACCAGAGAGGGTATTTTCTTTTTTGCAGGATTTAAGGGGAGAGTTGATTTATATATGTGATGATGTCAAACTCTCACCGAGGTTCTTTTTTTTGTATAGTATGTGTATTGCCTGTATCTGGTTGTATCTAATAAACTTTATAAATATAAATTGTTTTATAAGTAATTATTGATCTTCCTTATTTACTCATTATGTCTGGTTTTAGTCTGATTATAAATCTTTATGAGATATATTTTTATATACATTTTATATACTTATTTATTTGTTTTTGCTTAGTTATATATGTTTTACCTTGTAATGGTTGCCATTTACGTTTTTATGTTATCTATTTTGACACTTTCATTGAAGGTTTGTTGAAGGTTTTGACACATTCATTGGTGGTACAGTTTCTCGTATCACTGATGCCTGTTCCATTTTTATTCTAATTTATGTGAATTTATTGATTAGAATGCATTTATTAATTTATAGATATATCTGAATATAAATAAAGTGCAACTAATACTGTGTCAGTACACAGCGCGAATCACACTCAGCAGCGCTATGCCCAAAGTAATCAACTTTGAGTAAATACAGGTAAAATCACAATCAATCAAGTAAATGAATGCAAGTGTCCAGGTGATACAAAAAAGCAGTCTCTACTAATCCCCAGTGCAGTATTTGCTAGCGGAGTGACATGGAGTCCATGATAATATATTGAATCCACAGTGGTACTTCAATCAAATGGAAAAGGATGGATCCACCACCACACCTCCAGTGTTCCCCTCTAGATTTAACACATTTAAAAATGCTTACATTCACATTAAAAATATTCAGCGTATAAGCTTATGAAGTACCGCCAGTGTGCTGCCCGATGCCGCTATTCCGTCCAATCCCCGCAGGTATCCAGCCTCTGCTTGTGGAAGACACGGCTTCACGGTAGGGACATCCGGCTTCTGGCGTCTCCAAGGTAACAACGTGCTGGCGTACTGACGCGTTTTGTCGTAAAAAAGACTTCAACAGAGGACGTCAGCACGCTCTCATGACGTTCAATTTATCCGCCCGCAAGTCCAGCCTCCTAGACTCGATAGGCAGTACACACGTCAGGGCGGGACCTCGCGGCATCCATCCTGACACGTAATTAGATGAACGATACCGCGATGTACAACCATATACACTGCAATATCGGCATACGATCTTCGTTTATTTATATTACATTTTCTTATCATTTCTTTATCTAGGCATACTCCTGCATGGTACCACACATGCATCCATGCTACTATATAAGCCAATTAATATCTAATAGCTTATACGCTCAATAAATACATAAAACATATCAGATTAATGTACATTAATACCAATATATAAAAAGTATCTAAAACTCACATAGGATAATTATATCAGGTTAAAACCTAAAACTATAAAAAATCCTAAGCTAAGTGCTCACAAATAATCAATATAAATGTTCAATATAAATGTATACAATTTATATAAAATATATTAAAATAGGTTACATATCATTACTAATTGTCAGGAAGAAAGAGGAGGACTAATAAGAACACCTAAAGCAATTAATTAATTATCAACTGTTAAAATATTAAAATATTAAAACATGACAACTAAGAATTACTTAACCACTTCAATACAGGGCACTTTCACCCCCTCCCTGCCCATGCCAATTTTCCCCTTTTAGCGCTGTTGCATTTTGAATGACAATTGCGCGGTCATGTAACACTGTACCTACACCAAATTTATGTAATTTTCCCCCCACAAATAGAGCTTTCTTTTGGTGGTATTTGATCACCTCTGGGTTTTTTCCTTTTTGCTAAACAAATGAAAAAAGACCGAAAAGTTTGAAAAAAAAAGTTTTTTTGTTTATGTTATACAATTTTGTAAACAAATATGTTTTTTCCTGCACTGATGAGCACTGATGAGACTGCACTGACAGGCACTGATGGGGTGGCACTGATGGGGTGGCACTGATAGGCAGCACTGATATGTGGCACTGATAGGTAGCACTGATATGCAGCATTGGTGGGCACAGATAGGTGGCACTGCTGGGCACTGATAGGTGACATTGATGGGCACTGATAGGTGGCACTTATGGGCACTGATAGGTGGCACTGATGGGCACTGATAGGTGGCACTGGTGGGCACTGATGGGTGGCACTGATTGGCACTAATGGGCACTGATAGGCGGCACTGGTGGGCAATAATGGGCACTGGTGGGTGACACTGATAGATGGCAATGATGGGCACTGGTGGGCAGCACTGATAGGGAGGGCACTGGCAGGCAGCACTGATGGGGAGGGCAATGGGGGCTGCCTGAGCCCTGATTGCCATCCCTGGTGGCCATAGTGGGCATCCCTGGGGTCATAGGTGGGCATCCCTGGGGTCATGGGTGGGCATCCCTGGTGGTTCTAGTGGCACCCCCGAGGGTCTGCACTGGTAATCAATTATCTGATTACCAGTGCCGACCCCCCCCCCCGTCAGGGGAGCCGCCGATCGGCGCTCCTTTACTCATGCCTGTCAGGCACGAACTAAGGAAAGCCGATCAATGGCTCTTCCTGTTTACTATGTGACCAGCCGTGATTGGACACAGCTGGTCACATGGTAAAGAGCCTACGTCAGTAGGCTCTTTACCGAGATCGGAGATGCAGGGAGTCAGACTGACACCTCGCATCACCGATCGCCGCTCTGCGCGCCCCCGGTGGGCGCGCAGAGCATATTATGCTGCCGCCGTCATATGACGTCCGGTCGGGATAATACAACCACAATCCCGCCGTCATTTTGCTATAGGACGGGCGGGATGTGGTTAAATTAAGATCCAGGTCAATATTCAACCCATTGGGTGTAAGAGCATTTGTTAAATAAATCCACTGAGTTTCTTTTTTGGATAACTCCCTCACTCTATTTGCTCCTCGCCAAGAATGGGGCATCTTCTCTATCCCCCAAAACTTCAACTTCTTGTGTTTAGACTAGCCGATAAGGGAGGAGGCGTGGTCATATTGCATAAGACATACTATCACAATCAACTAACAGAGATGTTGAGTGATCCAGATACGTATGCGATTCTGAATAAGGATCCAACTTTGAATTATAGAAAGGATCTTAATAACCTCATTAAGTTTGGATTCAGCCAAAAGATATTAACCAAAAAAGAAAGAACATATCTGGTACCGAGTTTCAGTCAGATCCCGACCATCTACACTCTCCCTAAGGTCCACAAGGATCAGCAGAACCCCCCTGCCAGACCAATCGTAAACAGCATTGGATCAGTGACTGCCAGGGCAGGTGAATACTTGGATCGATTCTTGCAAGATAGTGTAACGCGAATGAGAGCTTTTCTAAAAGACACTAAAGATTTCCTATGTTGTTCGAATAGTGTCGTTTTACCTGATGTACCTGAAATCTATCTGGTGACAGCGGACGTCGCTTCCTTGTATACTATTATTCAGCACAAGGACGCCTTACTATCCCTTAATTGGGCCCTAAGCCAGAGGTCTGATTTGCCCCATGCGCAAAATAAATTTTTGGGGATGATGTTGGACTACTGTCTTACCCATAACTATTTTTGGTATGGGGGACAGTTCTATACACAAAAGAGGGGCGTTGCGGTGGGTGCGAAATTTGCGCCCAGTCTCACAAATTTATTTATGGGTGAATGGGAGGGCAGACGTATCCATGCCAATTGGAGAAGTGAATTAATAATGTACAAGAGATACATTGACAACCTATTTTTCATATGGGCGGGGACAGAATCATCCCTAAAAGAATTTGCCGAATTTTTGAATTCCAATGGGCAGAATATTAGGTTGGACCATACTTGGAGTCAAGACACGATTAACTATTCGGATGTGTGTATCAACCTAACAGACAAGAAAATAACAACCAAAGCCTATTTTAAAACCACAGATAGGAATGGTTTCCTCCCTATTTAAAGTGGTCACCATCCAAGTTGGTTGAGGAACATACCCAAGGGACAGATGCTCAGGATTCAACGCAACTGCACAACTGATGAGGATTTCATCACCCAATCAACGATCATAAAGAATAGATTCGTGGAAAAAGGGTATAGGCCAGATGTTATTGATCAAAGGGTTGAAGAGGTATATGCTATATCACAAGAAACCCGTCTGTTAACGACAAACAAAACATCTAATGATGGACACCAATGGGGGTTAATTACGGACTACAATGTCCAATATAGAGATTTTGAGGAAGTTGTTAAAAAGCATTGGAATATTGTACATGCTGTTTAAAACTAATAAAAATTATTTGAAAAAAAAAAAAAAAAGCATTGGAATATCTTAAGATTGGACAAAACCTTGGGACCGGTATTGCCTGAACAACCTAGGTTCATTTACCGTAAAGCGCCATCTATAGGAGATAGAATAGTTAAAAAAGTGCTTGACCCTCCTAAGCTACCTAAGATTTTTTGGAATATGACAGGCTTCCATGCATGTAGAAGATGTAAGGCATGCCGGCAAGTTAGTACTCATTATCAAGGACTTGCATCCTTTACATCAAATGCAAATGGGAGATCTTTTGAGATTAAGGAATTTATTTCCTGTTTGTCAACCCATGTGGTATATGGTATGGAATGTCCATGCGGCCTTATATATATTGGCCGAACGAAAAGGAGATTGGGAAAGCGCATTTCAGAACATATTTATAAGATTACCACTGGATTTAAAGAGCATAGTGTACCATTGCACTTTAGAGAGAAACATAATAGGGATCCGTCAGGCTTGAAGTTTTGCGGGATAGAGAAGATGCCCCATTCTTGGCGAGGAGCAAATAGAGTGAGGAAGTTATCCAAAAAAGAAACTCAGTGGATTTATTTAAGAAATGCTCTTACACCCAATGGGTTGAATATAGACCTGGATCTTAATTGTTTTTTTAAGTAAATATTAGTTGTCATGTTTTAATATTTTAATATTTTAACAGTTGATAATTAATTAATTGCTTTAGGTGTTCTTATTAGTCCTCCTCTTTCTTCCTGACAATTAGTAATGATATGTAACCTATTTTAATATATTTTATATAAATTTTATATATATTGATTATTTGTGAGCACTTAGCTTAGGATTTTTTTATAGTTTTAGGTTTTAACCTGATATAATTATCCTATGTGAGTTTTAGATACTTTTTATATATTGGTATTATTGTACATTAATCTGATATGTTTTATGTATTTATTGAGCGTATAAGCTATTAGATATTAATTGGCTTATATAGTAGCATGGATGCATGTGTGGTACCATGCAGGAGTATGCCTAGATAAAGAAATGATAAGAAAATGTAATATAAATAAACGAAGATCGTATGCCGATATTGCAGTGTATATGGTTGTACATCGCGATATCGTTCATCTAATTACGTGTCAGGATGGATGCCGCGAGGTGCCGCCCTGACGTGTGTACTGCCTATTGAGTCTAGGAGGCTGGACTTGCGGTTGGATAAATTAAACGTCATGAGAGCGTGCTGACGTCCTCTGTTGAAGTCTTTTACGACGAAACGCGTCAGTACGCCAGCACTTTGTTACCTTGGAGACATCAGAAGCCGGATGTCCCTACCGTGAAGCCGTGTCTTCCACAAGCAGAGGCTGGATACCTGCGGGGAGCGGAGGGAGTGGCGTCATCGGGCAGCACACTGGCGGTACTTCATAAGCTTATACGCTGAATATTTTTAATGTGAATGTAAGCATTTTTAAACGGGGAGGGGGATGTATTGGTATTGATTAATAAAAATCAAAGCGATATCACACTATCCGAGCCCTACTCTTGTTTTTCCCATTGGTGGATCAGATCACATGCTATTGGAAAGCTGTGTGAGAGAAACAGGAAGTTGCAGCCTGCAGTGACTGCTATCTTGTAACTAGGGGATTTGGGAGACAACTCAAAGACAGTGATATAAAGGCTTCTAATCTTGGTCGGTCTGGTGAGTGTTAAATCTAGAGGGGAACACTGGAGGTGTGGTGGTGGATCCATCCTTTTCCATTTGATTGAAGTACCACTGTGGGTTCAATATATTATCATGGACTCCATGTCACTCCGCTAGCAAATACTGCACTGGGGATTAGTAGAGACTGCTTTTTTGTATCACCTGGACACTTGCATTCATTTACTTGATTGATTGTGATTTTACCTGTATTTACTCAAAGTGGATTACTTTGGGCACAGCGCTGCTGAGTGTGATTCGTGCTGTGTACTGACACAGTATTAACTGCACTTTATTTATATTCAGTTTTCTTTAATTACAGCGGCTGCTAATTAGGTATTTTATATTTATTGATTTATTGTTGCATTATACATCTTTTGCACATAACCTTATGAAGAGATAATTCAATATTTCTTAGTGACCACCAGCGCTGGGCGTGTGTTTGAGATATTTTTATATTATCAACCACAATTATCCTTATAGATATATCTGGTATGGCTATATAATTTTATGTATTTATTATATGTAAATTATGGGCTTATGCATATGATATCTGTTTTAACAGAGATGTGTACAATTATGAACTATTTGTTTTAAAATTGGTGTCATTTGTTGCTAAATTATGAGACGCTGGTCTTTGCCAATGCATAGCTCAATCCTATTATATTTTGTAGCCGTTCCAATGATATGGGCTTTTCGCAGATCTAAGTATTCCTCTGATGACTTGAAACCGTTTTGGCCTTCATTACCTGCAGGATATGTGTAGGGATTGGCTGATAGGTTGGTGGAAGAGGCAACATATACTTTGGGCGGATGCCAGAATAACATGTACCTCTGAATAGTAAGGGTGGAAGTGCCGGCTGTTCCTGGTTATCTTGATTGTAGAGCGGGACCAGCTGCGCCACGCTGAGAGTTCCGGCCTGCTGAGGTACCAAGCGGTCGGCTCACGGGAACAGCGGTGGATTACCAGTTATATATGCATTCGCAACGCCTTCATTTCCTTGGACTTTGTGAGTAGCATTCTGTAGGGAGCGGGGAACTTGTTTTTAAACTATATTTTTTTTGCAATAAAGTGTACAGAATTACACCATGGGCCTAATTCATAGTACCGCTATTTGTCTAACGCCGGGATTTTGTCGAATTGGCGAATCTGAACGTATGAAATCTGTATTCAAAGTACGGCGGGCGGCCAATAACGTCTAGTGTTAGATTCATTAAGATGCTACAATGTCAGGGCGCGACTTAAAAACAGGTCAGCTAAAAGCTAGACTAATGTTTTGCCAAATGTTTTTGAGTACCCCCAAAAATCCCAAATCACTGTGGAAGGTGTGGGAGCTCATTTGGAGATGAATAGCTTTTAAACTGTGTCAAAAACTGACCTAGAAAGAGAGATTTCTGCAAAAGTGTAGAAAGTAAAAATAGCTCCTCAAGTCCCGAGCTGCAAGAGAGCTCATGTGCGAATGCGCAACGCCAACTAAGCTCCAAAAGCTCCGCTTTACCAAACTCAAGCATGCTGATTGTTGAATGCGAACAAAAAATCCGCTATATCGCCCATGTAAAATGGAAAGAAATGGCGGATTAGAAAAACATGCACATAGTTTATTCATTAGTAAACACCATCACATTACTACGTTCTAGACACCTTTCCTGCTCAATCATATTTCACTAGAACAATTTTACATCGAACCTCCACATTATCTAGGGTTTCCCACAAAATATTTAATCGGGAAACACGTACCCACATGGAAGAAAAATATATTAAAAATATATTTTAAAGATATTTTTTATACCAAATATATAGGAAATTGTTTTGAAATGCTACAATTTGGGCCATATTAATTATTACTGACAGTAGCCGTCACAAGGAAAATGCAAGTGAAACACTTTGATGTGAAAACCGCGTTTCTACATGGCGAGCTAACAGAAGAGATTTACATGGAACAGCCGCCAGGGTTCAAAGATGAACAAAGGCCAGACCTAGTTTGCAAACTTCACAGGAGTATATATGGTCTAAAGCAAGCAGCCAGAGCGTGGAATATAAAAATAAATGAAGTGCTTACACATCAAAACTTTCTGAGGAGTAAAGCAGACCCCTGCTTATACACAAAGAAATTGGCAGACAGATGGGTCTATATGCTTATTTATGTGGATGATATCCTGATTTGCTTTGAGCAAGAAGGGGATGAAGCAGAAATACTAGAAAAACTAAATCAGAACTTCAACACCAAAGATCTTGGCAACATAAAGAAATACCTCGGCATCCAGATCGAGAGAGAGAAAGATGGCAGCTTTTTTCTGAACCAAAGACACAAAATACAAGAAATAATTGAAACATTTGGAATGGAAGTCGCCAAACCAGTAAAGTCTCCTATGGAAACCAACAACCTAAAGGAGATGAATTGCCAAGATAACCCATTACCTACTAATACTCAATACAGGACGGCAATAGGGAAATTGCTATATCTTACCACTGCTACAAGGCCGGACATTGCAGCAACTGTTGGAATCCTATGCTGAAAGGTTTCAATGCTAAGTCAAAAGGACTGGAATGCTGTAAAGCGAATCATTCGCTATCTTAAAGGGACTTTGCACTACAAGTTAAAGTTACAAGCAAGTGATGAAAGCACCTTAATAGGATATGTGGATGCTGACTGGGCAGGAGACACCAGCGACAGGAAATCTACCAGTGGTTACTTATTTTTTCTGTCAGGAGGCGCCATCAGTTGGACTAGTAAAAAGCAACTCTCTGTTTCACTGTCGTCTACTGAAGCAGAATACGTTGCTGTAGCGCAGGCAAGTCAAGAAGTTATATGGCTGAGACAGCTATTAACAGACATGGGTCAACCACAGTTGGGACCAACAGAAATCTATGAGGACAATCAAGGATGCCTCGCACTTGCGCACATGGAAGGAGTTAATTCAAGAACCAAGCACATTGATGTGAAGTTCCACTTTCTAAGGGATCTTCAAGAGCAAGGTCTTCTTGAGTTACTTTATTGCCCAACCGAGGATATGACAACAGATATCCTTACAAAGCCTCTGACCGCTGAAAGACACTCAAGGCTTACAAAGAAGATGGGTTTAATAGACTTAAGCCTTAGCTGTTGAGAAGGAGTGTTGGAGATACAACAGCTTTCAGCTTATTACAGATAAACTGCAGTTCACAAATAGGACAGTAGATGTCGCTAATGCTAAGTGATATGCTATGCATTCTCTATGATGTATTGTATTTCCTGTACACTGTATTGAACTTGTTGGTTATCTCTTCCTGTCTGTGTTTTTCTCACCATGAGAAGGTAATCTGTGTTATGTTCCAATAAGGAAGCCAGTTCCTGTTTACTCCACAATGTCTGATCTGAATGGACTCCGCTGCACCCAGTGATCGCACTCTGCAACACAGACTGCTGCGAAAAGCAGTGGAACAAATCTCCGGTAAGTAAAGATATACATTACATGTGACCAGATATGTGATAAATTTTTGGGTAGGCGGGCCTGTGTTTTGGTGTGCAACAACCCCCCCCCCCCCCTTTGGCCCCTACCTTTCCTACCTCCATCAAGTGTCTCTTCACAACCTTTTTGAAAACTATGTACATTGGTCTTTTATTTGGTTCTTCTTTATCTTTGTCCCGGGGAGCGAGCCACTAGAGCAGCTCAGAATTGTTGATGGTAAGCAGAAACGTTTTAATATTAGAAATGTCAAATCTCAAATTTTTGGGGGTTAGTGATCAGGACTAATAATGTTGTTGCATTTGTTTGAAGCTATGTATTTGTATGTAGTTATCTAACATTTCATGCTGAACTGTGTTAGAGCAACATGGTAACAGCAAACTACTCAGGAGTGGAGGTGTATAAGCAATATTGACAAATTAAAGTCATTGTATAATACTCGAAAAGTGTGTAGATGTGTCCATGGTTAATTTGCTAGATTTGCCTAAATGAAACTTTACATGCTCAATGTGTACAATCAAGGGCAGAATAAAAAACTTTACCATCTGCTTTCTGGAACTCAGACTAATGTGACTGCAGAGTGAACACATGATATTGGGGGGGGGCCCAATGCATCTCATTGGTGTAAGTGCACTTCTATGTGCAGAATTGTAGGGGCATTGAGTATGGTGCTAGCATGTTGAGAGGTTGCTGCCTACTTGTGTCCAAAAATAGTGTGTAAATGGTGATGTTGTTTTTTTTAGAAACAAGTGACGAGGAGCTGGAGGCTCAGCCTTCTCAGGCCGACTGTAAGTAATATGGATGTGCTGGTGTGTTGTGTATTAGGTCTAACTTTGAGGAATAATTTTGGTTTTGTTCTCTTTTGTGGTTGATGTAGCTTCAGCAAGAGCGGAGCCTGAGCAGGCAGGGCCAAGTAATGTGGCCCCGGGCCAGGACAAGGAGGAAGTGGGTGATCAGGACCAGCCTGAATTGTCCCTCAGCAATGAGGACATCGGCTCTCCTCAAATGGGAAGTAAGTATTCTACATGTGTTTGTGTGTTCAATGTGTCCTGGTAAATATAAGGGCTGTAATATATATATTTTGCCATTGGGGTTATGTAGCAGCTGACATTGAGGATGTTTGTTGTGGAGGACTGGGGAAGAGGGGCCGCTGCTTACCCAGTCCACTGTAACTACTACCTTCAATGTTTAGGGACTACTTTCTGTGTGCCTTTATAAAATAGCTGTTGTCCAATGATTGTATTCTTGTCTTTGTGTTTCTAGGATCTCCAACACCATCACCCTATGAAGGCTCTCCCCAAGCCTCCCCCACTCCAGGGGTGGAGGATCATTCCTCCACATTTGTGTCCGGCTCCCCTGAACTAGACTGTAAGTACATTAAATGTGATTATCACATGTATTGTGTGTGCTAGGATGATGTGTATATGTGATAATGTAAGTTGTAGTCAAAGCAAGTGCAGTTTTGCTACATGTGACAGGAAGGTTGATAATGAAACACTTTTGGTTAACCCTCTTGTTTGGAAGGTGGTATTGGGGAGCATTACTGGACATGTTAGTATTTCTAAGCTTTCTCAAGCCACCCTCCTGTAAATTTGTGTTTGTTTCCCTACAAAGGAAATGGTGTGCTTTGGACCTCTAAATTCTTTAGGGCCCTGTTAATTAACTCATGTCCTGATTTAGCCAACACTTAAAATGCGTGTGGCTTGGCTTGAACATTGTGTGTGTTTCACAACCTTTAATAAATGCTCTTCCCCGGTAATGTCCCACATTCTAGTTCACATTTTGTGTTATTTTTGTGCAGCTTCTCATGACCAAAGGCCATCTGGCTCTGGGGGCCAAATAAACATTGTTGATAGTAAGTTATGTGTGCTTTTGCTGTAATGTGTCTACTTAGTAAGTGGAGAAATGCTACATGTGTATGTCCTCGATCAGGCTTCAAGTAGTTCTAAAGGCAGAAGGTTCTTTATGTGAATGCATTCTATCCATTAGTATTCCAAGTGTTTGGTGTGCATATTCCCCCTTAGACTTACCAGGGCCATTTTCTTACTGGACAAATTTTCGACCAAACACTTGTCTGGTCCGGACTCCCCCTCCTCCTTAGCTGAGGTGACAGCATGCCAAGATTGCCTCATGATGCTGTCACTCCAAATCATTGAGACCATCGGAAGGTAGGGGGGCCAGGCTGGCTCACAGCCTAGTGCCTGAACAGGCAAAGGGTGCTTGGCTTCATCTCATGTGCCTCCATATCAAGCTGCCTGCTGTGGGGTCAATCAACAGGAGGGAGGTGCCTAGAGGGGTGTACAGGGGCCATTTTAAGAGGAGGATCATGACTGCTCTCGTCCCAAAAAAGCTAGAGCGGGTAAGTCTAACCTGATGTGTTTAGCCCAGCCATCCAAAAAGGAGATGTTCCCAACACTTTGAACAGGGCTGAGGCAGAAACAACATCTGAGAAACACAATCAGCACAAAAGCATGCAGTAGGTATCCCTAAGGCTACAAGCTTCACCCAGAAGCATGAAGCTTGCACTGTACAAATCAGCCACACCACCGTAAAAATGTATAAATAACACTTTCAGGGGAGTGTGGAGGGGGAAGGAGTGGGTGTTAGAGCGCTTTCATGACTGCCTACCCTACATTTAGTGTCAATTCCTTGAGGTACTTTTTATTATCTCTTAACACAGTTGCGATGGAGCAAAGGGGATCTGGGGAGGAGAGGGATCAACCCCTGCCATTAGTCGTCATCCGTCTTCCAAGAGGTGAGTCTCTACTATGTGTCTGTTTCAATCTATAGACAGTAAGAGGGAGAGAGTGTGCACATGTATTGTGGTGACCAATTGAACACAACACCTTACATTCTTCAAAATGATTGGTTGTGTTGACATGAAAAGCCTTTTACTTAGCTTTGGTGGAACTGCTACTAAAATTCCAAGCCATCTTGTGTCAACCTTTTGTGGAAGTTTGAGTTCATGGTTTATACCAGCAATTTATCATATTTGCCCCAGAGTGTTGAGAAAAGCCACCCAATAGACTCCAAAGCATATTTTTTGAGGCCCATTTCTTACAATCCTTGTTTGCATCATTTTGCATCAACCTAATTACCCTGTCTTTTTCTACCCAGGGCACACCCACCTCACCTTGGAGCTGGCCAGTAAATATCTAAGGTGGTGTGCGGCTCGGATAGCCCTCTTGGAGCAGTGGTTGGGGGTTGATCCTGACCCTGAAGAGCCCTTTATTCGTGATTGCACCTCATTGGACTGATGTTTCGTCGATGTTTTATTTCTGTATGTTGCACGTTGCAACCCACATTACTTGAATTTTATATGTTTTAATAATATATTTTTAAAGTCACAAATTTTATCGACCAAAATTTTGTATTAAACTAAATATTTATGTTTTCTAACAAAAGTAGTTTGTTTGGTGTACATATCGAATCTCTTGTGTGTTGTATTTGTTTAGTCAATTCTGAGTAGTGTGGTCTGTAATTGTTAGCATGTTGGCTTTGGTTTATGTTCTCCATGAGACTTGTATTGAGGCTACATTTGAAGGGAGACCTTTTATTGGGTCATTATGTGAACATTAAGTTTAGAAAATGGAAATGAAACCATATGTTTGGAGATAGAGAAGCACGTGTGTAGAAAGGCTTACGTTAACCAGGGCCCTTACTTGGCCACCAACACTCCCAAAATACCAAAGATCAAACACAAACTAATCATTTTCATGATAATTGTATTGCATCATAAAAAAAAACATTAATTAATCATATCCTGCCACCCTCAAATTAAAAAAAAAAATGGCCCCACAATTTGGCCAATGGTCACAAGTATAAATAACTAATATATAACAAAAAAATCACAAAACACTAAAACAAATATAAAATTAAGGTGGTGGTTGATGAGGTGTGGTTGATCCGGGAAATTTTCCTAAAACCAATTGTTGAGCCAAAAGGACGTTCTGCTCCGGTGTCAGATTCAGCACTTGTGCCAGTTGTGCCATTTGAACAAGGGCCTGGTGTTGTATCTGTGGCTGAGGCTGTTGCTGCGGCTCTGGCTGTGGCTGCTGCTGTGGCTGCTGCACCCAGGCTACTTGATGCTGCTGGTGGTGCAAGGGTTGTGAAGATGTGTGGGGACTTGTGCTGGATTGTTTGACGGTGTGGTCCACGGTGCGGGGGAAAGTGAGATGTCCGAGTGGTGACAAATAAGGGGGGCGGCCTGGGGAGGAGTGAATCGAGAAAGGTGTGGAGGGAGTGTAGTCTGTTGGAAGGGGTATTGTGTAACCAGTTCGCAATGAGGTTGTGCAGGAGGATTGCTCATTGAGGGGTGTGAGATTCCGAAGGGACTGTGAAGTGCTGGGAGTGGCTACAGGAGGAATTGTCCCCTCCCCAGCTGCCTGCCAGGTGGCCAACACTGGCATCTCCCTCCCACTACCACAACCTGCAGTGGCAGGTGATTTTGATGTTTGGGAGGGCTCTGCCAATGGGGCATCTTCAGCTCCAACCAGGCGTTGGCGTGTGGCCAGCACCTGAGTGTGGACACTTTGCCGATCCCGTTGATGCTGGTCTGCTAACCTTAGCAAGCAGTCACGCATATCCTGTTGAACCTGTACCAAAGTTGTATGATTTCTGGCCATCGTTGCTACAGATTCCTGTATGAACCCTAGCAACCGTACTACCTCACTAGATTGATCAGCAGGCCTCCTTGACTCATTTTGGAGCCGATACTCGGCAAACAGCATCTGGGCCACATCCAGCAGAGATGGACGAGGTGGGGTAGGTGACAATCCCGCTGCATCCAATGCTGCCTGAAATCAGAAGAAAAAGACCAAATATTTAGAAAACATCATTACAAAAGAGTTCAGATTAGTTTGACAACTTAACACCCCAAGCAGAACTTAGAACAGTTGGATGTGCTTCTAATAAGTACTTGTTCATTGTAATGTTATCCAAGCTAGCAACACTTCTGATAATGGGTACATATTATGTTTGTATTACTAATATGACAATGGCAAAACAGTTTCAACATGAAGCTGTTCACAATTAACCCTGGTCTGGTAGGTTGATTCTGGTTTTGTAAAGTCTGTTACTACACCAATGACTTTCAACATCTACGTAAGTTGTCTAAAATCTAGCCAGAAATAGGCTACAGGACAACCCAACAAAACGACACACATGAATTTGGACATGGAAAATCAAAGACTGGCCGGACTTTAAAGGTCTAGGATGTTTTCGCAATGTTTGTGGCCCCCCAAAATTATACAATAATTCCCTGACGTTCCGGATCTAATTCTTGTGGTGCTGGTGCATCGTCAGAATGTCCTTGCACAAATTTAACACAGACAATGTAAGCCACATCTAGCCCAAAAACAGTACTACCATTGAAATGTTACATTTGCACCTTGTTCCCTTATATCACATACCCCAGCATTGGATGCAGAATCGTCGCCAGCCCCTGATCCAACTCCAGCTGCTCCTTCAAGAGGGGCCAGATGTTCTTTGAAAATAAAGAAAAAAAAAAGGTTTAGTAAATAACCTTATGCAGTAATGATTAGGGGCAGATTTCCATCCTAGCTTCAGGAATTAAGCATTGAGGCCAAACATTCAAAAGTGTTTTCCTGGGCTCATAGGACACTTGCTAAAACCCTCCCAAAGGATAAGAAGGCATGGTCAGAATACTAAATAGGGCACCAGTTAATGATGACAACGGTGTTTTGTAGGGTAAACATCTAAAAGGCAACACTCTTTCTAAAGAAATGACATGTGCTTCAACTAGGTTAATAAGATTCCTAAAAAGATACATTTACAATACATACCAACACCTTCCTCCAGGCCTTGCTGCACTGGGGGGGTTCCCTGCTGCTGATCTTCTGTAAAGAGGACATAGCAATATAAGCTATCTTGGAAAGGATAAAATATACATCTACATTGTTTTGCACAGTACGATATGGGACCTACCAGGAGGAGGGTCATCACTGATGTCAGCAGCCGTGAGTCCGTCTGGGTCGCCAAGCTATATGGGCTGTGGAGGGGCTGAGATCCGTGCTACAGATGAACAAATTGCAGGTTGGGGAAAAGAAAAAAGGAGAATTGGAAGGCCAAGTATAAGACTATTCATGTCACACATGGGATAATAGTTCATCTTTTCACAACAACTTACACAATTTACATCCAAGTTAATAACCTACCTTGGCGCAAAGCATCCGAATCTACGCCCTCTCTGGAAAAGATGGTATCGGGGCCAAGAATCCTCAAAAAAAGAACGGTGTGCACTTGCATCCAGCCGACCTTGTCGGTCATAAAGTCCCTCCGCAGCCCATGCAGTTAGCTTCTTCCGAACGGACCCACGGATGTCGTTGACCCTCTTCCGCACACTGACAGTCGAGCGGCGTGGACCACCCAGTGCATTTACGGCATCCCGGATTTCATCCCACAATCTTAAAGCGGTAGTATCCCGCTTTTTGACACTTTTACCTACAGGTAAGCCTATAATAAGGTGCGAGCGGCGCATGCGCTCTGAAGGTCCGGGGGACCTTCAATTAAGTTGCCGGGAGCTTGCCGGAAAAATCACTCCTGCGCGCATGCGCGGGAGTGACGTCATCGCGGCTCCGGCCAATCATCGAGCCGGAGCCGTCTCTTCCGGCCAATCCGCGCGCCGAACCCGCCGAACCCGGAAGAGACGACGAGGGACCATGGCAGCGCCCGCAGCGATGTCCGGGGGTCCGTGTCGGGGCTTCGTTTTCAGGTAAGTTACACATAATGGGCTAGTATGCGTTGCATACTAGCTCATTATGCCTTTGTCTTGCAGGTTTTTATTTTATTTTTTTTTTTTTTATTGAGTTTACAACCGCTTTAACCTCTCAGTGACAGAGGTAGTCTGGGCCCTGGTCCCATGTATCCGATCATATCTGGCCATATAGGCCTGGACCAGGACCCAGCTCTCATTGCAGGAGAAACGGAAAAGCCAGGGAAATGTGGACAAGCTGCCTCTGGTGGAAGTACCCTCTCCAGGACTACTGGGAGAAGAGGCAGCTTGTCCACTTGGTGTGTTAACACCTTCCCCGGCTTCCTCCTCCGGGATGGAGACGGTGGACTCCCTCCTGGATACAGCTGGAGTCTCCCTCACACCAGAGCCAGACGATCTGCCCCCCCTGGCCACCCTACCCGCTACCCTACTACTTCTCCTCCTAGTCCCTCGAGTGGGTGGGGCCATGGGAGCACGAGGTGGGCAGATAATCTGGCTGTCCAGCAGCAGCAAATAGCCTCAACGTCACAATCTGCAATAAAAAAAGAGAAAAAAGGAAAGAGAAAATAGAAAAAACCATGAGTTGCAGAATGCTCAAATATACAGTATAATTAGTGAACAGTTACAGAACACACTTACCAAAGCTAGCCACTGCTTGCTTTAAAAGCTGCCTTGGTGGTGGTGGAGGGAGTGCCAAATCAGAGCCTAGGGGGCTGCAAAGAAAGGAAAGAAAATAGATTAAAAAATGCATATGCTCAAACATCGCACGAGGCCCTCAAAACACTTACCTAAGGGCACAAAACTGGCTATTAATAGTAGTAGTAGTAGTGGTGGTGGTGGAGGGAGGGCAAAATTAGAGCCCAGGAGGCTGCAAAGAAAGGAAAGAAAATAGATTAAAAAACGCATATGCTCAAACATCGCACCAGGCCCTCAAAACACTTACCTAAGTGCACGAAACTGGCTATTAATAGTAGTAGTAGTAGTGGTCGTGGTGGTAGTGGAGGGACGGCAAAATTAGAGCCGAGGAGGCTGCAAAGAAAGGAAAGAAAATAGATTAAAAAACACATATGCTCAAACATCGCACAAGGCCCTCAAAACACTTACCTAAGGGCACAAAACTGGCTATTAATAGTAGTAGTAGTGGTGGTGGTGGTGGTGGAGGGAGTGCCAAATCAGAGCCTAGGAGGCTGCAAAGAAAGGAAAGAAAATAGATTAAAAAAACGCATATGCTCAAACATCGCACGAGGCCCTCGAAACACTTACCTAAGTGCACGAAACTGGCTATTAATAGTAGTAGTGGTGGTGGTGGTGGTGGTGGTGGTGGTGGTGGAGGAAGAACAAAATTAGAGCCGAGGAGGCTGCAAAGAAAGGAAAGAAAATAGATTAAAAAACACATATGCTCAAACATCGCACGAGCCCCTCAAAACACTTACCTAAGGGCACTAAACAAGGCTTGTAGTAGTGGTGGTGGTGGGAGAATTTGGAGGCAAAAGGAGGCTGCAAACATTAAACATACATGAGAAATCGCATGACCTACATGCGTGCACATAATAAATTACACTTAGCAGGAAAGCAAAAAGGGGGTCTTTGGAAGCTGGGAAGGTAAGGGGGCAGGTTTTCACGCCAAATCTAGACTGCAAACATTTACCAAACATGAGAAAACACATGTAAAAACAACATGCACATGGGGCCAACTGATAATGATTAAAAGACACTTGAGGGGTTCCCAAGGTATTGTGGGTTGGAGGGGATTCACCATAGACAACTAAAGCACACCCAAGATAAGTAAAAATAATCTCCTTCAGGAAGCAATAACGGTGAGCAAGACCACACAGACAGACAGACATATCTATATATATATATATATATATATATATATATATATATATATATATATATAGAGAGAGAGAGAGAGAGAGAGAGCAATACAATTGTCTTACCTAAAGATAATGGACGTTGTGGGTCACGGAGTCTTGCTAGCAGACTTCACTCTGTAACATCCATCAGCCATATTGGCCATGTGCTTATTTTACAGCTGGCTCACAGGTGTGGCAATTAGCGGCCATTTGTATATATATCTGCACATGTGCGAACTACCGCGCTCAAAATGGAGAACCAAAACCAAAGCGTTTTAGAAGGTGCGATGTTAGAATTTATCGGTGCCCTGTTTGAGGAGGCCATAGCACAGGAGGCAGCAGAAGGTGGGGAAGCAGGTGCTGGGGAAGCAGCTGCAGCAGCACCTCCAGTCTGTGTGCCCTTACCTCGCCAGCCACGCATTTTTGCTCCAAGGATATTTTTGGACAAGCTGCGGGATTCTGATGTCAGGAGGAAGTTCCGGCTCGAGCGAGGAACTATTCTACACCTCTACCAGCTGATAGAGAACAAAATTACATCGGACACACAGCGTGGCCATGCGGTGCCCGGCATGGCCAGATTGCTGGCCACTTTGTATATCTTAGGGCGTGGCAGCTTCCAAGCCACTTCTGGAAGTATAATGGGCATTAGCCAGCCCACAGTTTCAAGGGTGTTCATGTTGGTCATTGATGCCATTGTGGATATTGTGCCCCAATTTATCCACTGGCCACAGAGTGAAAATGAGTGGAATGAAGTGAAGTTGGGCTTCTACCAGCGGGCACAGATGCCACAAATCCTAGGGGCAATAGATGGCACCCACATAGCCATCAGACCACCAAGGAGCCACAAAATGGATTACCGGAACCGCAAGCAGTACCACTTCTTGAACGTCCAATTGGTGTGTGATGCCAAACAGCGCATAATGAGTGCCAACACTGGTCACCCAGGGTCGTGCCATGATTCCAGGATGTTACAAAACAGTACTCTGTACCAGCAGTTTGAAAGGGGCGAAATGCCAGAAGGGTGGCTTATTGGTAAAGTATTATTTTGTGACAACAACATAAACTGTAAGGTTACATAGACATATGAATAAGCTACATTGGTGTACACCCTGGTTTAAGCAAAGCCTACATAAAATGTATGTGTTATGAGTTGGCAGGCTGTTTGCACACAACCAGATCATCAGCCTACCAGCTCACAACAGAAATATTTCCAAAGTTGTCTTCGAGTCAAATGAAGGTGGTTAACCAATGTGTAAATGGTGTCCTAATGCCACACAAGCAAAACATAAACATGATTTCAATGGTATTGCCATATCCCGAAAGTCCTTTGCATAAGTGAGTCAATATTGGTTTCCTCACTCTAGTGTAAGATATATTCCAGAAGTAATGCCTATGCTAATGTAATAGGAACAAAATACGGGAAAAGTTGGAACGTGCAAGAGAAAGACACCTTTTTGCACACAGATGAGCAGGTTGTTTTGAAAAATGCATCATTGTCTCCCATTTTGAGGCGTCATCTGAAGTCACATTATATGAAGAACTAATGTATATTTTGTTTTCTTTTCAGGGGATGCTGGTTACCCGCAGCTGACGTGGCTGATGGCTCCAATCAGGTACCCCCAGGGCCGAGCACAGCTGAACTACAACAGGGCCTTGCGGATCATTGAGTTGACCATAGGTCTTCTAAAATCCCGGTTTCTCTGCTTGGCCCGGCCTGGGGGGGAACTCCTGTACTCTCCTGCAAAGGCTTCCAAGATCATCCTGGCGTGCTGCGTGTTGCACAACATGTGCGTTGCCCGGGATGAATCCTGGGAGCTGACGGAGGAGAGGGAGCCAGAGGTCCGTCAGCTGGCGGCCCCCAAGAGGCAGAGCACTGCTGCAGGGATGGCCACCCGGAATACTCTGGTTGCTAGCCACTTTACATGTAAGTACTGTAACCGCTCAAGATACGGCATGTGTATTAACTTGCTAGTTTGCAGAGTTGACACTCACAGGGAGACAGATGGTAATTATCATCTGCCAATGACACTTGCCATTCTAGATAAAGTGTAGTCAACATTCGTAAACTGTGTTACTTGAGCAAGAACACGCACCTCAAACCATAAACATGTTGGTATTGTAAATAGTGGAGAGGGCTGAGAAGAGCTGGCAGGTGTTCAGTTGTGTCTATGCCACCTGTGTAGTTATTGATAAAATGAAAGGCTGCTTGGTATCTTATGGTGTCCTCATTTTTCAGAATCTGGACATCTTGTATTGGAATCATGGCACGTACCATGAGAAGCCTGTGGTGATGGGCTGTCTGGCGTCACAGGTGTGTATTCAAATGTTTGCATTAATGATTTCTGGTTTGTGTAAGTTGTGAGAAAATGTGTTATTTCACTTGTGATGTAGAAATTAAATGAAGTTCAAAATGAAGCAAGCGGGCAGTAAGATGTGATTTTCATGATGAAATGGCTTATCCTTTGCTTTATTTTTCCAGGAGTGGTACTGCTTGCAGTTGTAGCTGGTAGAAACCCACCTTCATGGACTCCACTCATCTTCATTTGTGGTCAGTGTATATTTTGGGAGGCACATGCCCAGAACTGGCATCGATGACCAACATGAACACCCTGGAACTTCGGAAGTGGCTTGGAAGCTGAACAGCAACATGGCCATGCCTGTCCTCTATGAGCTGTTAGAGGTGCAGAATTTCTTCTTGACTCTCCATGAAGTTGCTGAAGATATCAGAATCCTATATCCTTGCCTAATGTATCCATGTAGCAAAGATCGTGGGCTGGCGCTGTAAAGGCACACGGACTGTATTGTCCCCTCGGGCCCCCCCCCCCCCTTCACTCCACCTCGCAGTTTTACAAGGCACTTATCTCATTGCAAGGCCAACCCTACCCGGATTTCTTACACAAGTGGGAACTGGATATTGGATCTCAAATTTCCGATAGTCGGAAGGACAAAATTCTTGCACTGGCTCACATTTCCTCTCTCTCCACCAAGGTGGCGGAATCCAACTACAAGTTATTATCCCGTTGGTACTATACCCCGCGGAAAATGCACATTATTTCTCTGGCCATCTCCCCGTTATGTTGGAGGGGATGTGGAGATACTGCATCGCACGCACACATCTGGTGGCACTGTTCAATAATACAACCGTTCTGGATGGAAGTCCTTCGGCTTATACATGTGATCACGAAAGTTACTATTCCATCAGATCCTTGGGTTGTCCTGCTGCATGGAACTAACATGCCGCTCTCTAAGTACAAAAGATCAATGATCCCTCATATGCTTAATGCGGCCAAAGCCCTGATCACCGCCCTCTGGGGCTCACCGACCATTCCCAAGATATGTCACTGGCTACGGAAAATTGATATGACATACCAATTAGAGGAACTTACTTTCATAGCCCGTGACAAACTGGACCGTTTTCACTCTGCCTGGCAACCTTGGTCTTCTTTTAAAAGCACTTCTTCCTATGTGGCCCTACTCACTGAGGACACCCCCCTTGGTTTATCACCTTCTTATGTAATCCTATCTGATTAAAGTTTTTATCATTTGGTACATAAGTCACCCGTGGCCTACTATCCCACCCTCCCCTCCCCCCTCTTACCCTCTTTTTCTCCCTGCTACTCTCTCCTTTTCTTTCCTTTCTGCTTTTTACTATCCTTTCACTTTCCTACAGGCTCTCTCTGACATTGGTTTTATGATGCAAGATGTTGTGCTATCAGTATGGTTTCCCAGACTTTTCATAACTGGGCATGCTTGACGCGCACTGATATGTTCGTATACTCATTGATATTGTTCCATGGTTTTTTGCCGTATTTAATGTCGGATTGTATGGTCTATGTTATGTTTTTCTTTGTCTTCTTGAAAAAAAAATTTTCAATAAACAGAAATTAAACAAAAAAAAAAAAGGCACACGGACTGGAGACTGTCAATATTACCTTGCTGCATCCCTCCTTATGCTGTAATTCCATGAACAATAAATACTTTTGAACGGAACATGTCTTTATTTTTTTGTGGGTGGCTACAGACTAAAGGGCCATACACACTATAAGATTTTGAGAAGACTTTGTCCTTCAGATTTACCTTTTCTATGTAGTGCAAGGGCCTGCCAGATTGCATACAAATTGAAAGTGTTTAGGTTTGACCTCATATTATATGGTTTTGGTAAGTCTAAAGGAAAAAGTCTTGAGAAAATCTTATAGTGTATGGCCCATTAAGCTGCCAAGGCCGGAGCTTTGCACTTTGCATGCTGCTTGTAGTGGTGATGTGAGGGGTTGGAATGTAGGGTAGGGAGTGGACAGTGTTGTGTTGAGGTGTGAGGCAAAGTGTAGTGTTGAACTATGAGGGTTTGTGTTGTTCAAATATGGAGAGAGTCCAATATCAGACACATATGTTTATTGGTCCAGAAATTGTAACAACCATGGTAAATGTGTAAACAATTGCAGTTCCAGAAAAATAGGACCACACTCATACAATTAAAATTGTGTTTGTTCCATTAATGTGCGGGATATTTTTGTAGACCCTCCACCCACCCCCAAAATTACATATTCTTTTAAAAATATATAATAAAAAAAATGAGAGGGAAAAGAGATCCCAAGTGTAGTGATTTGAAACCATGACGTTGTTAACTGTAGTGAAATTGCAAAGCACTTAGCTATTGTGCAGAATAGAGCTACTGTATTTGGTGAAAAGAAAGGAGTGTGTTAAGGCTAAAAAACACATATAGCTAAAGTACTAAACATTGTATAGAATCTAGGAAGAAGACCATAGAAAAAGTGTGAGGTTTAATGTGGACCTGAAGTGGTCTAGTGGTTAGATTACTTGGCTTTGCAACGTGTAATCATGAGGTCGATTCTACGGACAGATGAGATTATGAAATCACTTAACATGATGTAAGTTTGCAAGCGCTTCTGGGTGTATTTACGTGATGTACATTATTTAGCAATATATATGATCCAATACGTTAGAGTTTTTTAAGAATAAAAAATAATTGAGAAAAGAAGTTAGGTGGAGATGGTCAGCCTCGAACCTACAGCAGAGGGAGATGAATTACAGAGAGATATGTGCACAAACCCACTACACCACAGTGCTATATGAAACTACTCTGCATAAAGACATAAGTATGAGAATTTGCGAAGCCGCAATCGTAACTGAATGCCGCTGACGGTGGAATTCATTGTTGCTGTCCCTCTGTCCAATTCGCCAGTGCGCTAGTTAATTGATTTGAAAGCGGCGAGACTTAAACAAGCCAATGGAGTCTGAAGCTGCCCGGTGTGGGCTAGGGGCATCGCAAAGACGTTCAAATGATGTAAGGGGCCGGATCCAATCCGTCAACGGCTGAGCGTGGGTCAAAAAATGTCGTATTTGGAGAAAGCAATAAAAGGGAATAGAGACCTTGGGGTACTTCTGGAGGAGATCCTGATAAGAGAGTAAGTGATATCCATCTATGAAGTGATGAGCCTGAAAGGGCATATCTGAGGAAGGACCGTCGACAGGCACGAATGGGAGGCCAGGGAGGAATTCGGGGGACGAATGCAAGGACATAAGGGGGCTGTGTTTCGGGGAGAGATCTAGCTGCTTACAAATTGTGCGAAATACCTGTAAGGTAGCCCAAGGGATTTGTGAGGATGGGGCGGGGGATCGTGGACAGAGCCATCCAGGGGAGGTGATGGGCAGGGAACTCAGAGATGATACCTTCAAGGTGCAACCAGTCTTTAGACGCCGCGTGGGCATGCCAATCCACAATCCTAGAGAGGTGACACACCCAATAATATTTTAGCAGGTGTGGGAATCCCAGACCACCCTCTTGCTTGGGGCGAGTAAGCATGTCCCAGCCAAGCCTAGGCTTCTTAGAGGACCAGAGGAACTTGGAGCACATACTCCGATAAGATTTGAAGAAGGCCGGTAGGGCCTGAAGGATATAAAGCAAACGGGGAAGGATGTTCATCTTTATAATGGCAACTCTGCCAAACCAAGAGAAGGGGCCCTGTATCCAAGAATGCAGGTCCTTGTCAACTGAGTTTAGGATCGCCAAGAGATTTTTGGAGTAAAGGTCCGACAGGTTGCTCGGCAGCTGAACCCCAAGATACATAATAGAGTGAGGATCCCATTGAAACGGGAAGTTGGTTTGGCAGAGTTGCAGGAGCGAGAGGGGGGGAGAAATGTTAAGAGCACGCGACTTGGAATAGTTGATCTTCAAATTGGAGAGATCCTGGAACTGTGTGAGGACCGAAAGGAGGTTAGGGACTGAAAGCAGAGGGTCGGTCAGGAAGAGCAAAATGTCGTCGGCATAGACGGCCAGTTTGTACGTCTTGCCCCTCAGAGATATCCCATTGATGTCTGGATTAGCTTGGATCTGGCGTAGAAGGGGTTCAAGTGTGAGGATATAGATCAGAGGGGATAACGGGCACCCCTGCCTAGTACCGTTTGACACGGAGAAGGCGTCCGACAGAGAGCCATTAACCCTGACTCTTGCCGTGGGATTAGAGTACAAGATAGAAACATATCGCAAAAACCGATCCGTCAAACCGAGGGCTTTGAGCGTCTCCAACATGTAATCCCATGCAACTCTATCAAACGCCTTCTCCGCGTCGAGGGACAGAAAAAAGCCAGGGGTACGTGTCGTGGACAACCAATGATGTAAATGGACCGCTTTAGTGGTGTTGTCCCGTGCCTCCCGGCCGGGGACAAAGCCAACCTGGTCAAGGGAAATAATGTTCGGGATAGAGGGAAGAAGGCGATTTGCCAACACTTTGGCAAATAATTTAACGTCCACGTTGAGCAAGGAAATAGGGCAGTAATTGGGTACCAAGGCAGCATCCTTACCCGGTTTGGGAAGAACAGCAATGTGAGCTTCCAGGAAGTCCGGACCCAAGGAAAGCATGTCGGGGAAGGCATTGAAGGCCTCGACCATATGTGGAACTAGTTGGTCCGAGAGGGTTTTGTAATAGCCCACCGTTAGACCTTCTGGGCCCGGGGACTTCCCCGGTTTAGACTGCTTGAGGGCCGTCAGAAATTCCATAGTAAAGATGGGTGCGTTGAGGTCTTTCAGAGCGTCCTCCGAGAGCGGGGGGGGGGGGGGAGTATCGGGCCAGAAATTGCTTTATTCTATGAATTCTGGATTGCGAGAGCTCAGGTGAGTCCGCTCGCGGCAAGTTATACAATTCCGAGTAATACCGGACGAATTGGGCAGCTATATCGGGGGTAGAAACAAACGTCTTACCCGATGAATCAGATATGGAGTGAATAGTGTTAGCTGCCCTCTTCTTTTGAAGAGCTCTTGCCAGCAGTTTACCAGATTTATTGTTCATAAAAAAAGCAGTGAGAGAGAGCCAAGTTGCGGCGAGCAGACCTCCCCAGGGCTTCCAGCAACTCTTGGCGGGCCCTAGTAAGTTCCTCAAGGGTACTGGATGCCAGGGATAATTTATGGGAATGTTCCAAGCGACGTATTTTTGACAAGAGTGCCTCCATATGAGCCACATGTTCCTTTTTGCGCTATGAGTTCACCGCAAATCACACATTTATGAGCGGCCCACAGAGTAACAGGACTGACATCCGGGGATGCATTCTCTGAGAAGTACAGGTTTAGGCGATCCGAAAGAGCCTTAACACACGCAGGGTCAGATAAAAGGGATCCATCCAATCGCCATGCCCGGGAGCACCTCGGACGGTCCGGGAAGGAAAGGATGGCACTGATGGGGTGATGATCTGACAAGAACATTGGTTCTATGTTCGCAGAGGAAAGAGCTGGCAGTAGATCTTGGGATACGAAAAGGTAGTCGATACGCGAACAGCGATCGTGAGGGGACGAATAAAAGGTGAAATCCTTGGCATCCGGGTAAAGGGTATGCCAAGAATCATGTAGGAGCAGAGTCGTGAGCATGGATTTGATAGAGCGCAAGGCAGCATACTGTAAGGAGGAGGAGCCCGCCGAGGTATCCAGGAGGGGAGACAAGGCCACATTGAAGTCCCCGTCCAGAACAAACTGTCCGGAGTAAAAATCAGTCACCTGTTGGAGAGTAGAGCGGAAAAAGGGGACAATTTGCTTATTGGGAGCGTATACATTAGCTAAGGTAAGGGCGCGACCATGGAGCGAGCCTTTAAGGAAAAGGAAGCGACCATGCTCATCAGCCAAGGACTTGGACACGACAAAGGGGCAGCGACTGGACAGGAGAATGGAGACCCCCTTGGATTTAGACTCCTTAGAGGTCGCATGATATGCTGTAGGATATTGTTTCGTGTGGAGTTTTTGGAAGCTGTCAGTGCGGAAGTGCGTCTCCTGTAAAAATATCACATCAGCCTTCGTTTTGCGAAGGGCAAGGAGAAGTTTGGAAAGCCTCTCAGGGATGTTCAGGCCTCTCACATTAAGAGAGTAAATCTTAAGCGTATCGCACATGAGAAGGGAAGAAGTAGTTTAAAGAAAGAAGAAAGAAACCAAACACAACAGAAGACGGGGAGGGGGAGGGAGAAACAGGCCAATAAGGAGCGAGGGAGAGGAAGGCAGGGAGACAGGGAGGGAGAGGGAGGGAGAGAAGCGGTGTATGTGTAGGAAGGGACCACTACCAAACTCGGCCAGCCGAGACTTGAGGAAGTGGTAAGGTAGGTAGTCAGATATGTAGTGGTATAATTGAGCGGTATAAAGGGCGCACAAAGATATAGAGTGAAGGGACCACTAAGTGGGGTTGGAGTAGGGCGGACCGGAAGATAGGGTAAGGACCAGAACCCAACCAGAGAGCCCGGCCACGAGTCTGGAACATACTAGCCTATGCTTGGAGACCGTCAGGAGCGATGGAACCGGAAGGACGGGTAAGGGGCCTAACCCGACTAAACAGTATAGCAGTGGCAGTATGGCAGTGCCTAACAGCGGAAACCTGGCATCCGGGCGGGCATGGACATGCCCAGGGAAAGCAAGGGGGAAAGCCCATGGTCTAATCTAAGACGGCTGGTTGCCAATAACCTAAAAACCCTTCCCCCCAAAAAAAAACCTAAAAGCCCATTGATCTCATCATGGGCACAGACTAGGGGGGACAAGGAGAAAGGCACGGGGTATAACTAGAAAACCAAAGCATAACACAAACGGCAATGGTAAATTAACAAATGCAACATATTTGTCACTAGAACTTAAACCGGTATTAGCACGTTGCACGCAACCGCCATGCTCCCCGAGACACCCTCCAAGGTACCCTATACCAGAGGACCCGAGGGCCAAAGGGCTAAGTGGAGGGGGGTGGGAGTGATAAAAGGCAGGGTGGAGAGGACTGACACCGTGGATTAATGAGTGTCAGCTGGGAGCATAGGAGCAAATGTGCAAGGCATAGAGTGGTACATACCATAAAAATCATACAATTGCCCCATAAATGAAAACATCCGTAATACAGACGGCATGGATACACGTCTCCACGGTGACGCAAACAAGCGCCACCAGTGGGAACGTGCAGCACGGCCGGCGAGGAAGTTGAGAACAGCCCATAAACACATATAGGTAAAACCCATCTCCCACCCGACAAATCAAACCTCCCCCCTGAGCACATAACTACGAAAACTGAAAACGAGAGGACAAGGTATCCCTGTCTGACCGACCAGACCCTGTGGCGGTCCCAGCACAGTCGCTCAGCAGAGCCGAGCTTCCATGTCTAATCCCCCCCAGGCCTCCAGGGATCAGAGAGGGATACCAAACTGCAGAAACCCACACACTACATCATATCCGGAAGCAGGGCACACCAACCCAAATGGCAGAGCTAACAGCCCTGCAATGTTGAGGGAGGAGGGTGCGTGAGGTAATAAAGTCAGAGTCAGTGGAGAGCCACAGTAGGGCAGGGTAGCCATTAAGGCTGACATGGTGAGGGATAGAGATTACATTACCAATCCACACGGTAGCCCAAGGATAGAGTAGCAAGGCCGGTCCAGGGGTTCAACGCGGCTTTGAAAAGTCAGAACACCATCCCGAGGTTCCAGCAGGCTCCACTAGTTAGTGAGTGTCATTGGCATAAACAGAGAAAAAGAAAGACAAAAAAAAAAAGGGCAGAAACCCACGAACAGTTCAGTTAGTATGCAGAAGAACATGTAGAAAAGATGAGCATTGCGACAAAGATAGGCAAATGTCAAATCAGCAGAAGGCACGGCAGGTGAGACAATGTGGAGGACTAGTTACCCCTCCGGGCCCTGCTCCGTTGAGGTGGTTTCGTGGGGCTATGGACATCGTTGGGGCCAGTTACATCCATTGCCGATCTGTTCCCAGAGGGTGAACGGTTTCTCCGAAAGCGCACATCCTGGGCATCCATAGGTTCACCCTCCCGAGGTATCCCGTGGTCAGCTGCACTCCTAAATTCGGCATACCAGTTTGGCAACGCCATGAAAGGAATCCCCATCGTGGAGCAGAAGTCAGGCAAATCTTCCAGGACCCTAAGGAGGGCCGTACGACCCTGCATCGATGCGGATAAGCAAAACCGGAACTTCCATTTATATCCAATATTCCGCGCTCTCAGGACATCCAATAAAGGCCTTAGTTTGCGCCTGCGTTGCAAGGTAATCCCAGACAGATCCTGGTAAAGCTGCACAGGGGAACCCTCACACTCCAGGTTCGGTCTACTTCTTGCTTTCCGCAGAATGTCCTCCTTGAGGCGATAGTCCACTAAGCAGCATACAACATCCCGCGGGGGATCGCCCTCCTGCCCTCTGGGCCGCAAGGCCCTGTGGATACGCTCTAAATCAATGGGGGACTGAGGAGGCCGATCCAGTAAGGAGTTAAACAGCACGGTCACAGTAGGGCTAAGGTGTTCTCCTTCTACCGTTTCTGGCAGGCCCCTGAGTCTCAGATTGTGGGGTCTGCCCCGGTTGTCTAAGTCCTCCAAGTGGCACTGCATATCTCTCATCTGCAGAAGGTGGGAGTCAGACTTATGAAAAAGATCCCTAATATCCATATCCTGCTGGGCCGTGACATGTTCTACCTCCTGCACCCGGCCTGTGAGGGTGTGGATATCCGCTCGCAAGTCCGATATGGCCGTCCCCAGGGTGTTCTTAATATCGGCCGCAATGAACTTGAGATCGTCCATACGCAACTATTTTGAGGCGACTGGGGGAGGGGATCCTGATCCAGGCCTCCAGAGGTGAAGGCAGCATATGACCTTGTGGAGGAAGAGGGGTGGGCGGCAGGTGTGGAGGAAAGTCCCGTCTGAGCCATGCTTGCGGCCTGGGAGCGGAAGATCTCCGGAATGCTGGGACTAATCTTGCTGGCTGTGTTCCGCGGGGTAGCGAGAGCGGGTGGCGGAGGATGATCTGGCTGACGAAGCCATCCTTACCGGAACTGTAGGAAGGCAGATGTCTCCGTGCACTGCTTGTGAAGACTCGTGGCGGCGGGAGCTCGTCTCTCAAGCGCCCAGCCCATCTTCCAGCGCGTCCAGACCACGCCCCTCTATAGCAGCAGCTTTGACCTATATGGTATATGATTTTATATAGCACTGGGTGAGTGGGATTTTGACAACTATCTAAACCGCTGGCAACAAAAGTGAATACACCCTTTAGTTTAAATGTCCAAATTGGGCCCTAAGTGTCAATATTTTGTGTGACCACCATTATTTTCAAGCACTGCCTTAACCTTCTTGGGCGTTCATCAGAGCTTCACAGGTTGCCACTGGAGCCCTCTTCCACTCCTGCATGACGACATCAAGGAGCTGGTGGATGTTAGAGACCTTAAGCTCCTCCACCTTCTGTTTGAGGGTGCCCTAAAATAAAGATGCTCAATAGGGTTTAGGTCTGCAGACATGCCTTGCCAGTCCATCACCTTTACCCTCAGAATCTTTAGCAAGGCAGTGGTCGTCTTGGAGGTGTGTTTGGGGTCATTATCATGTTGGAATACTGCCCTGCGGCCCAGTCTCCTAGGGAGGGGATCATGCTCTAATTCAGTATGTCACAGTACTGGCATTCATAGTTCCCTCAATGAACTGTAGCTCCCCAGTGTCGGCAGCACTCATGCAGCCCCAGACCATGACACTCCTACCACCATGCTTGACTGTAGGCAAGACACACTTGTCTTTGTATTCCTCACCTGGTTGCCACCACAAACGCTTGACACCATCTGAACCAAATAAGTTTATTTTGGTCTCATCAGACCATAGGACATGGTTCCAGTAATCCATGTTATTAGTCTGCTTGTCTTCTGCAAACTGTTTGCGGGCTTTGTTGTGCATCATCATTAGAAGAGGCTTCCTTCCAGGATGACAGCCATGCAGACCAATTTGATGTAGTGTGCGGCGTATGGTCTGAGCACTGACAGGCTGACCCCCCACCCCTTCAACCTCTGCAGCAATGCTGGCAGCACTCATACATCTATTTCCCAAAGACAACCTCTGGATGTGACGCTGAGCATGTGCACTCAACTTCTTTGGTCAACCATGGCGAGGCCTGTTCTGAGTGGAACCTGTCATGTTAAACTGCTGTATGGTCTTGGTCACCGTGCTGCAGCTCAGTTTCAGGATCTCGGCAATCTTCTTTTAGCCTAGGCCATTTTTTTTTAGATCCTCACAGTGTTCTTTGACATGAGGTGCCATGTTGAACTTCCCGTGACCAGAAGGAGAGCATGAGAGCGATAACACCAAATTTAACACACCTGCTCCTCATTCACACCTGAGACCTTGTAACACTAACGAGTCACATGACACCGGGGAGGGAAAATGGCTAACTGAGCCCAATTTGGACATTTTCACTTAGGGATGTACTCACTTTTGTTGCCAGCGGTTTAGACAATAATGGCTGTGTGTTATTTTGAGGGGAAAGCAAATTTACACTGTTATACAAGCTGTACACTCACTACTTTACATTGTAGCAAAGTATTATTTCTTCAGTGTTGTCACATGAAAAGATATAATAAAATATTTACAAAAATGTGAGGGGTGTACTCACTTTTGTGAGATACTGTATATGCACACCGGTGTTTCTGCTGTAAGCGCCCTTCATAGTGTGCCCTCAGCATGGAGCCTGTCACTGACAGCTCTAGGTCTCATACTAACAATCAGCAGCCAAGAGGACCAGCTTTCATTCATATGATCATTGTGATTGGCTATAACAGTGACCAGTCAGTAAAACCTGCCCTGTACTCACTTTCTCCTCTGAATAGAGAAGAATATACATTGTGTCTTTCTCCCAGCCAGAGGAAAAAATATGCAAATAAAATAAAAACAAAACAAAAAAGTACCACCCCTAGTAAATATCAAAAACCAAAAAGAGAAAGGTGGGGTTTTTTATGGCCAATAAGAAGGAACAATTACATTTATGACACTGATTAAGAAACAATTTATTTATTTCGAAAACAGGTAAAAAATACATAGACATACACATATAAAAATATTGGTGCATCTATACCAATAATACAATGGTCTCACTTTACGGAAAAAAAAATACAATGGTCTCTGTTGTACGCGGTCTAGATACTACAATAGGATTATCATCAGCACCATGAACCATTTACTGATTCATTATTAACTTGACCTGCATATGTCTGGTTCACCTCTGGCACCTGCCGGATAGACGTTATCTGGTCTGCCTTTGTCTCAATGGGAATGTCGGTCGGACTGGTCTCTCTAGCCCTGAGGAAGCATAGCTGTGAAACGCGTCGGCTTGCTGGGAACCCCTAGACCGCGTACAGCAGAGACCATTGTACTATTGGTATAGATGGACCGGCACTCCTATCAGGAGTATATTCTTTATATATATGCTGTTGTTGCTATATATCTTTTTTTATATGTGTATATCTATGTATTTTTTACCTGTTTGTGAAATAAATACATTGTTTCTTTTATCATAAATCAGTGTCATAAATGTGATTGTCTCTTCTTATTGGCCATAAATAAAAAAAAACACCTTTCTCTTTTTTGTTTTAAAATAAAAACAAAGATATGTGTGTAAAAAATAATAAAGGGGGGCGTGGCTTAGCACCGGACTCGAATGGCCGCATGTTAACTTGGCTCCATGTACTGGGGATCTAATATAACCTTTTTGGGTGCCTCCTGCCCTGTCAGCATGCTCAGATCTGGTCGTAGTGCCTCCGCCAACCGGGCGATGCCCGAACAGGGGACCCAACTCACAGGCAACATCCCCGATATCTGCAGGACGCAGAAGACGGACCGCCAGGCGGCCTCTGCATCTCCCGCGCACAGCTCTCTTGAGACACACTCTTCGGTCTCCACCAGGCCTCAAACATCGCCTGCTGCATCTGTTCCTCTACCGATACTCACAGATCTCCAGAATGTGGCGGCGGATATAAAATTCACCCTGGGCTCAGCCATCTCTGAACTCACGGCGGAACTCCGGTCGGTCACTGCCAGACTGACCGAGACTGAAAAATTCTCCCCTACCCATGCCGCGGCCATTAAGCAACTTCAAAGGAATACGGACTCACGTACATCTCACCTCATAGAGATCAATCGCCACTTGGAGGACCTGGATAACCGGGGTAGAAGGCACAACATTAGGCTGCGTGGCCTCCTGGAGACAGTGGAACCTCCAGCTCTTGTAACCACACTTACCACTGTCTTCAATGACCTGTTGGAGAGACCGGCAGATACCCCGATTGATTTCGAGAGGGCGCATCGGGCCTTGCGGCCGAGGGCAGGCGACTCTGAACCACCCCGTGATGTGGTCTGCTGCCTGGTAAGCTACCCCCTTAAGGAAGCCATCCTGCGTAAAGCGAGGGGCCGGGACCGGGTACAGTTGGAGGGGACAGAGCTCAAGCTTTTCCAAGACCTATCACCCATTACCCTGCCAAACCGCAGAGCTCTTCGTCCCCTGTTGGAATCTCTCCGCACTAGAGGAATCACATACAGGTGGCGCTTCCCGTTCTGCCTTTTCGCCTCCTCCCGTGGTAGATCTGCCTCCTTGAGGGTACCTGATGACATCCCCGCCTTCTGTGAAGCATTGGACATTCCTGTGGTGGAGCTGCCCAACTGGTACAGCGAGTTCTACACATCAGATCCATGGGTCTCTGTCACCGCTTCGGCCACCCCCGAGGAACAGACACAGCAGAAGACGCCATTCTCATCATGATGCAACTCCAATGCGCTCCAGAGATGATCAACGTTCGAGTCCCCTTTGCTCTCCAGCCCGTCGCTGGGAGCGCCTGAATCTCTGACTCTCCTTCAGGATCACTGACGGCACTCTGTTCTCCTCGTAAAGGTACTCTTACCCCAGCCCCCTACTTGCCCTCTCCCGTATAAGTACGCTCCCTTCCCTGATCCAAGCCGCTTTGACAGGACCCTGTACACCCCCGCAATCATCTTCTCCACTGTTATCCCAGCGACCCGAAGATCTCGCCTCTCTCCCTGATCCCCCACACGCTAACGATGGTCAGTATCGCTGTCCGAGGAAGAAGCTCCTGCGGCTCATGGGTCCCTGACTCATGGACTGTTGTGCTCGCTAATTCATCTTCAGGGTCCCAGCTACCAGTGCTGATGTGTAGTAATATGCTTTAACTTGCTTGTCCGTGAATATGTGTTTTATTTTATGTCCTAATCAGTAAGCTTAGCGATTAGCCTGTGTGCAATTGTAATTCCATGCGGGGGGGTTGGAGTTGGAGGGGGAGGGAATGACTAGTGCCATGTTGGATGTGCGAGGTTGATATGCTGACAATCATGCAGTTGCCCCTCCTCCGGATTGGCGCCGGGTCTGTGTCCTGCATCCACCTCCTCACGTACGCTGCATAGCCATGGAAGTACTCCTCCCCTTTTCCTTGCCTCCCAAGAGTGTCCTGTGGAGCGCTGTGCTATGCCCTCGGAGAGGCTGCGCCTCGGGGACTCCCCCCCTGAGCAACCTTGCGGGGGGAGCTCTTCCCGGAGCCAGGAATAGGTCATCCAGCTGGTGGTGCCCCCTCCCCCTCTCCCCCTCTCCCTCCCCACCCCCTCACTGATAGCGATCCGATACACAACTGACCGGGCGGGCTCGGGCTCTGGTAGACACTTTCATTATTCTGCCTTCCATACCTGTCTCCCTTTCTCCCTGACCTGAATCTGCCTCCCAGTGGTATAATTGTTCAACACTGCCCTATACCCTCTACCTCCTCTTTCCTCATCCTAATCTTCTCACAACCTCTCTACTCCCCCTGGCTTCGGGTCCTCCTCCCTCTTCCTCTTTGCCTTTTCCCCACCTGGGCCCTTCCAATCCATACCTCCAATCTGTCACCAATCGAACTCCACCATGGACGTTGTATCTCCTATCCCTCCCCCATCTCTCTATCCTCCCCTGACCCCTCCTCATATGGTTCACACGTGTCCCAGAGGTGGTCATTCAATCCCTCCACATCTGAAAACCCTTCAGGTAGACTCACCCTTACATCTGAGTTTCCAACTGCCCCCCCATCCACGGTACCTGTGGGGTGTGGGGCTGGGGATGGAGTACATCACACTACACAAGTATTTAGTTGTTCGCTCTACAGAGTCCCTGTTCTGAACACTCTCCTGACATGTATTGCCTGTTACAGTTTAGAATGTTTACTTGATACCGGATTTCCCTGTTATGCTGTTTTTTATCCGATTATAAATGTTGACTATGTTGATTCATGTCTGCTCCCCCGAGAGCTCATGTTGATCTCCTCCTCGTGCTATTTTTTTCCCTGTGAAACTTTGAAACTTTTAGCCACTTTGTATGAGGCACCCCTACCTACCCTTTTTTTTTTACTTGCTGATCCCCAGTGCAAGGCTGCCCCTCGGTTAATTTGAGGCCGAACCCAGACCACTGCACCCCACCTCAACAGCAGTTCCCTGCTGCAGTTGACCTTAGACACTCGGTGTCCCGCCCTCTACCTCCTGACATCCTAAAGGCCGTTACTGAATACTTTGGTGGGCCTAGTAGGGGGCTTTCCTAATTTCCTCTACCCTCTTGTTCTATCCTCCCCCCTTTCTTCCGGTCTCATTGCCCTCTCGTTCTCCTCCCTCCCCCTCTCCTTCTCCTACCTTCCTTCCCAACCCCCCAACCCCCCCCCCCCTGTTAGTGATTGGGTTACCTAGATGACCAGTAGAGGGCCTCAGTCAGCGCTGGGAACCTGAAGTGACTAGACCACACAGCACAGTGAAGTTATCACATCAAGTTCAAAGTTTATTCTGAGCCATTTGCTCTTTTATAGAGGTAATGACGTAGTGGATAAAAGGCTTTTAACAAATCACAGTAATCAAAAGACATCGGTAGAGGTATCTTAACCAATAATATCATTACAGCATATAAATTGGCAATAAATCATATGCATAAACATCGCATGATACTGAACATCAATAATTAACATGTTGCTGAGTCTAAAACCCAGTATTCTGCAGTTTTCAGGTCAACATGACTCTGTAAGTCAACATTGGCATATTGACTTAAGCCTTGCAAAGTTATCAGTAACTTATGAAATGAGACAGATACCTTGTTTTCTTACAAAGTGAATTTTGACTATTTTGTGAAGTGAAATATTTCTGATTTAACCCCTTCACTTCCTCACAATCCGCTCTTTCAAATAAAATTACAATGTCATTTTCTTTTGAGACCCAGGGCGGTGTCTCCTGTCAATTAGAAAAACAACAAATTTCCATACTAGATAGAGAAAGAGAAGGAAGAGTAAACACATCAATATTAAAGCACCAGCCTTCTTGAACCATAAAAATATTCCTCCAAAAATATCTCCAATGCCACTCAAACCCTTGAAAGGATTCCAACCTTCCTCAGCTATTTTCCTGGCCTTCTCTTGGAGGCTGGTGACCTCTTTCCTATGCTTACTAATTACATCATAATAATCTGGAATTTCAAAACTTGTATTATAAATCCATGTACAACATTCATAGTACATACTCTTTTTTTTTTTTTCTTTTATCATCTCTGTACAAAACCATGCCTGATCCCGGATTGGTTAGAACACAACACAGTGTCAAAGTCCTCTCCTCCAGGGACTGAACACTCCCGAAAAACGCTCTCAATTCCTTGCTGAGGCTCTGAGACTCCATGCCCACATAGTATTGGTGCAGGAAACCCACTTTAGAACGGGCGACCCAGTATCTTTTTCCAATAAACACTTCCCGACGGCTTTCCATGCAACATCCGCGGGTTCCAAAACACGTGGTGTCTCTATCCTCTTCTCGAAACACGTAGACTTTCAACCATTGGATGTCAAACTTGATCCAGAGGGAAGATTCCTTTTTGTCAAAGGCCATCTCGATACCCGCCCAATCACGGTCGCTAACATTTACGCGCCGAACAGCAAGCAGGTGACCCTCTTCCGCACTGTTTGTCAGGAACTTGCAGACTTCACGGCCAAGCTCCTGATCCTTGGGGGCGATTTCAACGCTCCTCCATACCCTCTTCTAGACTTATCGACGGGCGCCTCTGTGCTGCCTTTTCGGGCCTTGCGCCAAATTGCCATTAAACTCTGCTCTTTACACCTTCACGACTCTTGGAGAACACTTTATCCTAATGACAGGGATTACACATTTTTCTCAGCTCCCCACTTGAAATTCTCGAGAATTGACTATATTTTTGTTTTGCAACCGGGCCTTCAATTCCTCTTGGATGCGACTATTGTACCTAGAATCTTGTCTGACCACAACCCAATAACCATGACACTCTGATTTCCCGAATTTGAAACCAGGAGCAAAATGTGGAGGCTGGACCCTTCTCTTTTACGGGATAGTCACACTCTCCAGGCTGAGCGATAAACTCAGGGACTACTTCACCATAAATAATACCCCCGACGTCAGCCCTTTGGTTCAATGGGAGGCGCACAAATGCATAATAAGGGGTGAGTTCTTGTCTCTAGCCGCTTCTCTTAAGCAGGCTCGCCAACGTAAGCTCCGGGACCTCTACTCTCGTTTAGCCACCCTCGAGAAGGCATACAAGCAATCTCTGGCCCAGACTGGAAAGATCTGTTGGGCCTTCAAGCTCATTGTAGGCAGGTCCTCAGCCGTAAGATATTCTACGTACAAGGAAATAAGAGTGGCCGCCTTCTGGCTCGAGCTACCCGTATCCGCAGTGCCCCTGCCTCGGTCCACGTAATCCGTGATTCGGCCGGTGTACAACATTGCTTCAATGTGGCCATAGCCCATCAATTCAAAGAATTTTACAGAGGTCTCTACAACCTCTCCGCCACCTCAGGCTCTTCCCCCTCGGCAAGTTCTAGAAGGACCCAACTTAAGGACTTTTTACGATCTTATGGAATGCCCCCCCTATCTACCTCAGACGCAGAGACTCTGGAATGACCCATTACAGAGGAGGAGCTCACCAGAGCTCTTCGCGAGATGAAGCCGGGCAAATCGCCTGGGCCAGACGGTCTTTCCCTGCTCTATTACCGAGCATTTGCAGACATTCTTAAGCCCCATTTCCTCCGTGCCTTTGGGAGCTTTGCTGAGACTCAACACCAATCCGCTTCGCTACTGGAGGCTTATATCACGGTGATACCTAAGGACAGGAAGGACGGTGCACTAGTAACCAGTTACCGACCGATTTCTCTACTAAATGTGGATGCCAAACTTTATGCCAAAATTTTGGCGAATTGTCTTCTCCCTTTTCTCTCTTCCCTGGTATCTCTAGACCAGGTTGGTTTTGTCCCGGGTAGGGAGGCACGGGATAATACCACCAGGGCTCTGAACATCCATCACTGGCTAACCTCCCACAACATCCCGGGTTTCTTTCTATCCTTGGACGCTGAAAAGGTGTTCGACAGAGTGGCCTGGGACTATCTCTCGTCGACGCTGGAGTCCATAGGTCTGTGAGATAGAATGCTGTCAAACATACGGGCCCTGTACACAAATCAAATAGCCCGGGTGCGTGTCAATGGCCACCTGTCGGACGCCTTCCACCTTTTCAATGGCACGCGACAGGGCTGTCCTCTCTCCCCTATTCTTTTTGTCCTGTTCCTCAAGCCTTTTCTTAACATGATCCGCTCCAACCCCAACGTCCGCGGAGTCCCTGTGGGTGACACCACCCACAAGGTGGCGGCCTTCGCGGACGACATGTTGCTCTTTCTTTCACAACCACATATTTCCCTACCCAATTTGCTACATGACTTGGCCCTCTTTCATTCACTTTCAAACCTTAAAATTAATTATTACCACGGAAGTAGAGAGATGCAAAGCCAACTTCCCCTTCATCTGGTCGCCCTCCTCTATCTCCTATTTGGGCATTCACATCCCACGCACTCTCTTCTCCCTTTTCGACGCCAATTACAAAACTCCTTCTGTCATCTATCTGCTCAGATCTCCACGCTTGGAATAACCTCCGAGTCTCCTGGTTTGGGAGAGCTGCCTTACTCAAGATGTCCATCCTTCCAAGGCTTTTGTATCTCTTCCAAGCTGTGCCAATCCATCTCCCCCTGTCTTTCTTCACAACTCTCTGGTCGAGTAGCTCGCAATTCATTTGGAGTGGTAAACCCCCCAGAATCAAATTTTCTCGCCTAATGGCCCCTAAACACAGAGGAGGTTTGGGACTCCCCGACATACCGAGTTACCATAAAGCCTGTCTCATCAGTCGGCTCCTGGACTGGAACCTCCACTCCTCTTGCAAAGCGGTCGTGGAACTCGAAAATGCCTTCTCGCTGACCCCATTACACTTGCTAGCTTGGATGCCCCTATCAGCTGTACCCCAGGCTCTTAAACGTCACCCGCTGATTGGTCCCCCACTTTTGGCGCATGACAAGCGGCGTAAGAAACTACTGATTGACCCACGTGCCGGTCCCCTGACCTCCCTCAGAATGAACCCTGCCTTCCCACATGGCATGACAGCCAACTTTCTTCAACATTGCTGGCCCCACCGCAATGTGTTTGCCAAACACTTCTTCAGCAGTGGAGCTCTCATGTCCTGGGAGGCACTCAACCGCTCCCTGAAATTTAGTAATCTCCCACTATGGTCGTACTTTCAGATACGCCATTTTCTTTCGACCACATCCTCACCCAGTGACTGGACGAGACCCCTGACGCCCCCCCCCGAAGCAATATGCGCCCGAGCCAGACCACGACGGCACCTGATCTCTGAACTATATGGCCACCTGCTCGACGCTCCCTCTGCTTCCTCGGCTCCATTCGCCCAAGCCTGGTCCCGGGATCTACAACTCTCTCTCCCTGAGAAAGACTGGGAATCCATATGCCGTTCGGTCCACCAGGCCTCTATCAACGTCACAACCCAGGAAAATGGATATAAAATTCTGTCTCGTTGGTACAGAACTCCAGATAAAATCCATAAGTTCCAGCCAGGACTTATGCTGGAGATGCCAAAATGCCTCCGGCTCCATGCTCCATATCTGGTGGACCTGCACTGCGATTCAGACTTTCTGGGAAATGGTCCATAAGATGGTGCAAGAAGTCACATCTTGCGATCTTCCCTATTCCCCTGAGCAATTCCTGCTCAACCATAGCCCGTCTGACTGTTCCACACGCAAGACGATCCTTGCGCGCCATATGCTGAATGCCGCTAAGCTATGCTTGCCTTGCCAGTGGAGGTCATCATCCGTTCCATCGACCTGCAAATGGTTCCTTAGACTCAATAGAATTGAGGAATTGGAGGAACTTATCAACATCTCCTGTGATCAAATCCACAAATTCTCTGCCCAATGGTTCGACTGGACCCGCTGCAAAGACACAGGTTCCTACTAAACTGTTATGGGGCTTTAGCGTCCTCCCTTGAGAGCTCTGGCACTCCGCGGGGGTGATGGGAAACTGTCATCTCCCACCCCCGCCGGTATTCCTGCATATTTCGGTGTTGGGTGCACACCGATATCCCTAATCCCTCGTGACCCCCATCCCCCCGGGATACCCCCCCTCTTTTTTTTTTCCTTCTGCTTCTCTCTTTCCCATTCCCTCTCTTCCCCTTCCTCCTTCCCAGTCCCTCTCATCTTTCCATTCTCTCTATTGCCTTCTTTCCCCCCAGTCTGTTGTCCCTTTCTCTAGTCCGGCTATACAATACGCTAGTCACTGATTAGTGGGATCCCTCCCATCTATCGGCCGCTCTTACCCCCTACTCTCCATACAACCTGGTGCCGCTGTGGCACATGAGCCTACCTTTGTACAATTTCCGTTGGCTCAGGTTTCTGCCCCATGCCTCCTCCTCATACCATTTGTGACCTGATTGGTGGTATATGCTACTTAATCTGTATAGATCCCACCAAACCCAAGTTAATGTATAGCCTTCTATGTGTTGTTTTTTGTGCTGATCTCCTTTGTGCATATTGTTCTGATTTCTGTATGGCTAAATGTATACCATGTATGTTCTTTTTGACTTCTTCAATAAAATGTTTATGGTTAAAAAAAAAATAATAATAAAGAAAAAATAGTCAGATCAAGACTTGATCTATGCTAGTGTCAGGTTTAAAGGTCAGAGTCAGGTACAGCTCAAGGTCAGAGATCAGGGTCAGTGTGTTTCTATTTAGTGATAGTGTGTTTAGGTTGGATTAAAAAAAAAAAAAACATAACAAAAACAAAGCACAATTGTTTCTTGGTCCTACTATGGGAACAAACAACAAATAACATACACATATGTGGAATCCATGGGAACTTCAGGCATAGTAGAATTTATTAGTGTTGGGTGAACGGTTTGGCACGAGCACGATTTCAGGCCAAACATTGGCTGTTCGCCCCGTTCAGGGGAACACCCGATTTTGCAGGGTGTTTGGTGGGCATTTGCCCTGCCGAACACCCTGCAATGCACTGCAAGCTGCACAGTGTATTTTAAGTCCTGATTGGGCAAAGCTTTGCCCAATCAGGGTGCAGAAGAAGCTGGTTGTTAAGGAACAAGGCCGGGAAGACAGCTGCGACGTCCTTAACAACTGATGAGTCATTAGCTGTCAGAGGGCTTCCCCACTGACAGCTGAATAAAAAAAAAACATTTGTCATTAAAAACCAGCCCAAAGCTTCTTGTCCCGTGTTGATGGGGACAAGGATCTCTTTCACAAAACCCTGGGCGGGCCCCCAGATGCCTTATGTGAATGTGTATAGATTCACCAAAAAAGTGTCAAAAAGTAATAGAAAAACAGAGACGGTTTTTGACAAATCCTTTATTAAAAAATATAAAATAAAAAAACATTATCCCCCAATGAAAATCCATCATCAATAACGATGCCCAAAAAAGAAAAAAAAATGCTCTGAACTCATAGACGGCTGACCGCTTAATGCCTCTTTTGCAGTCTGACATTTTTTATATAGGTAACGGCGGGGCCACCTGGAGACATCATCTAGTTGCACTGCCCCCTTGTGACATCACTGACCCAGCATGCACTGGTCCGTGACATCACAGGGGGGGGCAGTGAAACCAGTTGATGTGGTCAGGTGGCCCTGCCCTTACCTATACAAGAACTATCAGCCGTCAATGAGTGTGGAGCATTTTTTTTCTTTTTCAGGCTTCATGATTGACGATGGATTTACATTGAGGGACACTGTTTTTTTATTTTTTAATAAAGGAATTGCCAAAAACTGTCTCTGTGTTTTTATTACTTTTTGACACTTTTTTGGTAAATGGGTAGGGGTACTATGTACCCTATACTCATTCACATGGGGGGAGGGGGCGGGATCTGGGGGCCCTCTTCTTAAAGGAGGCTTCCAGATTCCGATAATCCCCCTGCCCACAGAACCCCACAACCACAGCCCAGGGTTGTGGGGAAGAAACCATTTTCCCCATCAACAAAGCCCACCTGCCCCATAGTACCCCCTGTGTTGAGGGCATGTGGCCTGGTATGGTTCAGGAGGATGGGGGCGCTTGCTCATCCACCCCCCTTGCTGTTTTTTTCTTTATTTTATTTTTTAATATCAGGGTGCTGGCAATTGGAATTGTGATTGAATTTAAACGCGATTTTTTAATGTCATTTTTACTGCAGCATGTTCTATATATGCTACAGATGCACCACTTTACAGGCAGACTAAGGGGACCCTGCGGGCACTATATTTTAAGGAATTTTTCATTTTTGTTGTTGCACTTCAACCATCATTAAAACCGCTGCTTCTGAAAAAATAATTTTTTTTTTTTTAAATATTTGCATTAAAACATGTCCCCCAGGGCAGTACCCAGACCCCCAAACCTCTTTTATGGCCAATTACTTGCATATAACCTCTAAAATGGAGACGTTTGATTTCTCATGTTCAGCTCCCATAGATTTCTATGGAGTTCTATGGAGTCTGCTGTTCAGTGCCAAGCTTTTCCCCTGTTCTGGAGTTCTGCTATGATCCAAGGGGGTGTTTGGCCCATCCCTAGAATTTATTTTGGGGTTTTTTGCTGGGGTATCATGATAATAGCTAGAAATATAAAGCTAAAGTTTTTAAAAATATACTTTTTCTTTTACTACTTTTTAGCCAGTTTTTCTTTTATGATAATAAAAAAAATCAGGAGATATTTAACCACTTGCCAACCACACACTGTAGTTTTACTGCTACAGTGTGGGCCGGTTGGGCAGAATCAGGTATACATAAGCGATTGTTTATGTACGGGTAGGGGACACGCATGTGTGCACACTCCGACAGTGCTGTGCTATCACTGGCTCCAGCGCATGTGGATCAGAAGGTCCCGGCCAATGATTTATGGCCTGGACCCACTGATCAGCAGCGCAGGCGACAGGAGAGAGATCTGTGTTGGTAAAGAACACAGATCTCTCTACTAACAGCAGGGATGTGCAGTTTTTTTGTCTCCCTGCAAAGCATGGAATAAAAACCGCCACATCCCTTAGTAAAAGTAGCACACAATAAACACTTTACACATTACTAGGCACACAGTTTGCCCCAGACGTTATCTCCTTCCCACCCAGTGTCATTAGTGCAGTGCCAGTGCAAATTATTAGCATTGATCACTGTATTAGTGTCACTGGTAATGTCATTGTCTATTAGTGTCAGATTGTCCATTGCACTACCGCCAGTCCCGTCAGAATAGGCCAATATCACTACTCAATGTAGATTCCAAATTGTCATCCAAATTGATGGCGGACAGATTGGCGTCCATAATGCCTACTCTCGTTCACCCTTCACAGGCGGGGTTCACGAAGGGCAGATCGGCGACCTCTAACATTAGGAAGGTACTACTCGCTTTGGAAAGGGCCAAATCAGACCCGAGCACAGACACAGCGATCATAACCCTCGATGCCGAAAAGGCGTTTGATAACGTGAATATCCAATGCTTGGATCGCGTGCTAATCCAATTAGGCTTCTCCGGCAAATTTCTTCACCTTATCCGCACGATGTACGCGTCCCCGGCGGCGCAAGTGGTGATAGCGGGACACATGTCTCCATCTTTTCGTCTTTTCAAGGGAACGAGGCAGGGGTGCCCACTTTCCCCACTTTTGTTTAACTTGGCGCTGGAACCGCTGTCTAGGGCCCTCCTGACGCATCCAGACCTGCATGGTATTGGGGTGGGCACCGAAGAGCTTCGTACTGCCATGTTTGCTGACGACGTCCTTATATTCACATTGGCCCCGGGCCAAGATATTCACACGATACAATCCATATTTGCGGACTACCGTCTGTGCTCGGGTCTGCGCATCAACTTTAACAAAAGCAAAATCCTACCCCTCAACACGGCACGCACCCCGTCGTGGGCGGCCTCATCGACTCTTCGCGTAGCAACATCACACATAACATACCTTGGGGTCAAAATAGGCCGATTCCCCTCCTCAATTTACCATCTTAATTTTACGCCGGTCCTTGATAAAATGATAGCTGAAATGAAATCGTGGGCCAAATTGCCGTTGTCCTTCTTCGGCAGATGTCACCTTTACAAAATGACTACATTCCCGAAATTATTGTGTCCGCTGCAAACCATTCCCTTGCTTTTGAAACACACCAATATCACTAGACTACATAAAGCGCTCTCCACCTTCATATGAAAGGAGAAGAGACCTCGCATCTCACTCACCAAACTATATCTGCCAAAAAGGGAGGGGAAAGTGGATCTTCCTAACACCAGAATGTATAACATAGTATGCCTCTTGAGGGGATGTCTAAACTGGCTCAGTCAGGAATCGCAGTACACCAACTGGTCGCTGGAGTCGCAGATGGCGGCCCCTTGTGATCTGATAGCGCTGCTGCACTGTGGGATGGGGGACATCCCGCAGCCCCTTCGCAACAACATCTTGATAAGAGACACGGTGGCGACATGGCGAGAGGTGCGGAAGAAGCTGGGGACCCCTCAGCGGCTCTCAAAGTATTTACCCATTCACCGCCACCCCGGGTTCCCACAGGCGCAGCATCACTCGGTTTATGAGATGTGGTCATCTAAGGGGATCCAGAGGTTCTCTCAACTGTTTGATGTGAACACGGGCAGACCGTTGGCTTTCTCCAGCTTTGCGGAAACCTTCCACCTTCCCTACGGTCATTACCTCTATTTTAGGCAATGTATTAGTTATGTTTCAGGTCTGTGCCATACTCCCTCACAACGTTTTTGCTCAACCCTTTTGGATGCATGGATACAACAGGGTAAGCACAGGATATCACAGCTGTACAAGCCTCTAAATCAGGAACTCTTGAAGGGGACTTCGGCCTCTGCAGCCAAATCTTGGAACAAGACACTTAACTCCCCTGACGCACATCGGAAGATCTTACAAGGTTACACCATCACCCGTATGTATGTTTCTAACGAATTCTGGAGGGAGCAGCAATACAAAATTTTACATGGAGCATACCTCCCGCACATTCGGTGGTCTACTGACGTCGCCCGCCATTTCTGTACTTTATGCAAAGAACGTTTCCCTTCCCTTCTACACAAGCTATGGTCATGTACCCACATATCATCTTTCTGGGGTAAAGTGACTAGATATGTTGCTAAACTGACAGGGGTGCTACTCCCCCAGGATATATACCCTCTACTTTTCACCTGCTTGGACAAGAACTTCACATCTTTATCTCAGTCTCATTGGAAGCTTTTAGCCCTGCATAAACCTTGGATAGTGACCTGTCTGATGTCGGCCCGCAGGCTAATACTCCGTCATTGGCTCTCGGACACTGCCCCCACAATCTCAGAACTGTCCACTGACATGTCCAAACTGAGAACCACAGAATCTGTGGGCCTTTCCATCGACCCACATCTGTCTCATGCAAAGTTTGACCGCAAATGGAACTGTCTATCCTCCACTCAGCTCACGAGAGCTAGCGGCCAATCAGCTTCCGTCTATAGTTGATCTAAGATCCCACCACTACTGACTCAGTGGACTATAATGCTACGGTGAAATAGCACTCACCCCAGCAGAGTTCCCCTTTTTCTTATGATTATCCCTTAGACTACTTTTACTGCCTCACTGTATGTATAAGAATGTTTCGGTGACAACGGGCTCTTCTGAGCTTTTATGGCAGGGCTTCTCGACTTCGGTGGACAGCCCTGTCCCAGGAAACTAATTACTACAGACACAATCCCATGTTAAAGCAGTAGTATCCCGCTTTTTGACACTTTTACCTACAGGTAAGCCTATAATAAGGCTTACCTGTAGGTACAAATAATATCTCCTAAACCGGCATGGTTTAGGAGATATTTACAGTGCATGCAGCCGCTCTCGCGAGCGGCGCATGCGTTCTGAAGGTCCGGGGGGACCTTCAATTAATTTGCCGGGAGCTTGCCGGAAAAATCACTCCGGCGCGCATGCGCGGGAGTGACGTCATCGCGGCTCCGGCCAATCATCGCGCCGGAGCCGTCTCTTCCGGCCAATCACCGCGCCGGAGCCGCCGAACCCGGAAGAGACGGCGAGGGATCATGGCAGCGCCCGCAGCGATGTCCGGGGGTCCGTGTCGGGGCTTCGTTCTAAGGTAAGAAGCTAAGGTAAGTTACACATAATGGGCTAGTATGCGATGCATACTAGCCATTATGCCTTTGTCTTGCAGGTTTTTTTTTTTTTTACCAAGGGTTTACAACCGCTTTAATACTTAATGTGATGCCTAACACCTACCCCCCCCCCCCTCCCTGCTCCCCCCCCCTCCTCATGTCATTCCTTGACCCCATGCCATACAGTATACGATTTTCTGTAAGGCCCCCCCCCCACACCCAAAGTTTGAACAAAAAACCCTTGGCTTTGCGGAAAATTGATCTTGCGATCCTACCCAAGAAATTCTTTGCGACCGGCATTGATACTTGGCAGAGCGCGTTGTCACCGGTATTATGCCGCTTGAGTTACTTTCTGATCCAATGCTCACAGTTTGTTCTTTGTAATGCTTTGAGTTTCAATAAAATATTGTTTAAAAAAAAAAAAGCCTACGGGACTGTGATGTAAAAGGGGGGTCTAGGAAGGGTGTAAAGGGGAGATCTTTTTAGGGATCAGGCCCTAAAGGGTGGGGGGACTGTGATGCGTATAGAAGGCAGTGATGTAAAGAATGTACAGTATCTCACAAAAGTGAGTACACCTCTCACATTTTTGTAAATATTTTATTGTGTCTTTTCATGTGACAACACTGAAGAAATGACACTTTGCTACAATGTAAAGTAGTGAGTGTACAGCTTGTATAACAGTGTAAATTTGTTGTCCCCATCAAAATAACTCAACACACAGCCATTAATGTCTAAACCGCTGGCAACAAAAGTGAGTACACCCTTAAGTAAAAAGGGGCCCAATTAGGCCTTTTCCCTCCCCGGTGTCATGTGACTCAGTGTTACAAGGTCTCAGGTGTGAATGGGGAGCAGGTGTGTTGAATTTGGTGTTATCGCTCTCACTCTCTCATACTGGTTAGTGGAAGTTCAACATGACACCTCGTGGCAAAGAACTCTGTGAGGATCTGAAAAAAAGAATTGGTGCTCTACATAAAGATGGTCTAGGCTATAAGAAGATTGTCAAGACCCTGAAACTGAGCTGCAGCACAGTGGCCAAGACCATACAGTGGTTTAACAGGACAGGTTCCACTCAGAACAGGCCTCACCATGGTCGACCAAAGTAGAGTGCACGTGCTCAGCGTCATGTCCGGAAGTTGTTTTTGGGAAAAATACGTATGAGTGCTGCCAGCATTGCTGCAGAGGTTGAAGGAGTAGGGGGTCAGCCAGTCAGTGCTCAGACCATACGCCGCACACTGCATCAAATTGGTCTGCATGGCTGTCATCCCAGAAGGAAGCCTCTTCTAAAGATGATGCAAAAGAAAGCCCGCAAACAGTTTGCTGAGGACAAGCAGACTAAGGGCATGGATTACTGGAACCATGTCCTGTTGTCTGATGAAACCAAGATAAACCTATTTGGTTCAGATGGTGTTAAGCGTGTGTGGTGGCAACCAGGTGACGAGTACAAAGACAAGTGTGTTTTGCCTATAGTCAAGCAGAGTGTCATGGTCTGAGGGTGCATGAGAGCTACAGTACATTGAGGAAACCATGAATGCCAATATGTACTGTGACATACTGAAGCAGAGCATGATCCCCTCCCTTCGGAAACTTGGCTGCAAGGCAATATTCAACATTATAACAACCCCAAACCATCTCCAAGAAAACCACTGCCTTGTTAAAGAAGCTGAGGGTAAAGGTGATGGACTGGCCAAGCATGTCTCCAGACCTGAACCTTATTGAGCATCTGTGGGACATCCTCAAACAGAAGGTGGAGGAGTGCAAGGTCTCTAACATCCACCAGCTCTGTGATGTCATCATGGAGGAGTGGAAGAGGACTCCAGTGGCAACCTGTGAAGCTCTGAAGCTCTGATGAACTCCATGCCCAAGAGGGTTAAGGCGGTGCTGGAATATAATGTTGACCACACAAAATAGTGACACTTTGGGCCCAATTTGGACATTTTTACTTAGGGGTGTACTCACTTTTGTTGCCAGCGGTTTAGACATTAATGGCTGTATGTTGAGTTATTTTGAGGGGGCAGCAAATTTACACTGTTATACAATCTGTACACTCACTACTTTACATTGTAGCAAAGTGTCATTTCTTCAGTGTTGTCACATGAAAATATATAATAAAATATTTACAAAAATGTGAGGGGTGTACTCACTTTTGTGAGATACTGTAAATTATAACACAAACATGAGACTTGGACCTCCCGCGGAAGAAAATGCTATTGACAAGACCTCTGTCAAATTGAATTCAGTATCCCTGCACTATAAGTTGCTGATAAAAGGCAAGAGGCCACCACTGAGGTAATTGCAATGAGGATGTGTAGATTAATAAGTATGAAATAGATGGATAAAAGAATATAGAATAAATTAAAATACAATAAAATAAATAAAAGGAGAGAAAGGGCTACGAATTCTAGAGTGTCACCACAATAACATAAGAAGAAAAAGCAAGGTGAATCGGCACTGTTTTCTCAATAAGTATAATAGCAATACATGTGTTAAAATAATGAAAAGATTCTGATTCATTAAGAATTGCATACTACACATTAAGTAAGCGTAGCAAAAAATAGGGGGGGGGGGGTGAAGATGACCAGTACAGTGATTGCATTATATTGTTATACTGGTCATCTTCACCCCCTCCTATTTTTTGTTACGCATACTTAATGTGTAGTATGCGATTCTTAATGAATCAGAATGTTTTCATCATTTAACACATTTATTGCTATTATACTTATTGAGAAAACAGCGCCAATTCACCTTGCTTTTTCTTCATAAGTTGTTGATCACAGCCATTACTAGTATAAAAAAATATGTTTTATAGCAAAAAGTAAAAATATTTTTTTCAAAATCTTCTGTCTTCATTTATAGCAAAAAAAAAAAAAAAATAAAAAACCCCAGTGGTGATCAAATACCACCAAAAAAAAAATGATATAAATTTAGGTACAGTGTTGTATGACCACACAATTGCCAGTTAAAGTAACGCAGTGCCGAATAGTGAAAAATGGGCTGGTCATGAAGGGGGGTAAATCTTCTGGAGGTTAAGTGGTTAATGCTACTTACCACCAAATGAAGGCCTGATTTATGAATGTGATATAAACCACCCGGATAAACTAAGTACTGTAGTTGGGTGATATGTACAGATTTTACTGACACATGTCAAAGTTGAAAAACTGTGTTCAGGATTTGTTTTACCATCACAAATTAAAGGGTTAGGATAGTTTATGACCTATACAGTGCATTGCGAAAGTATTCGGCCCCCTTGGACTTTTTAGACCTTTCGCCACATTTCAGGCTTCAAACATAAAGATATAAAACTGTAATTTTTTTGTGAAGAATCAACAACAAGTGGGACACAGTCATGAAGTGGAACGAGATTTATTGGATATTTCAAACTTTGTTAACAAATAAAAAACTGAAAAATTGGGCGTGCAAAATTATTCAGCCCCTTTACTTTCAGTGCAGCAAACTCTCTCCAGAAGTTCAGTGACACCCCGTTCACACTGGGGCGACCTGTCAGGCGACCTGGTCACCGTAGGTCGCCTGGCATAGAGAAGCTGTGGACCCGTTCTAATAGGAGCGACACAATTCGCTCCGACTTAGAAAAAGGGTCCGGAGCTTCTTTGGGGCGACCCGGAGCGACCTGCATTGACTTCAATGTTATAAAGTCCGTGCCGGCCGCTCCGAGGTCGCGGTGCGAGCAGCGCGCCACGACCTGTGAGGTCGCCCCGGGAAGTCGGATCGCCCCAGTGTGAACGGGGCCTGAGGATCTCTGAATGATCCAATGTTGATCTAAATGGCTAATGATGATAAATAGAATCCACCTGTGTGTAATCAAGTCTCCGTATAAATGTACCTGCACTGTGATAGTCTCAGAGGTCCGTTTAAAGCACAGAGAGCATCATGAAGAACAAGGAACACACCAGGCAGGTCCGAGATACTGTTGTGGAGAAGTTTAAAGCCAGATTTGGATACAAAAAGATTTCCCAAGCTTTAAACATCCCAAGGAGCACTGTGCAAGTGATAATATTGAAATGGAAGGAGTATCAGACCACTGCAAATCTACGAAGACCTGGCCGTCCCTCTAAACTTTCAGCTCATACAAGGAGAAGACTGATCAGAGATGCAGCCAAGAGGCCCATGATCACTCTGGATGAACTGCAGAGATCTACAGCTGAGGTGGGAGACTCTGTCCATAGGACAACAATCAGTCGTATACTGCACAAATCTGGCCTTTATGGAAGAGTGGCAAGAAGAAAGCCATTTCTTAAAGATATCCATAAAAAGTGTCGTTTAAAGTTTGCCACAAGCCACCTGGGAGACACCAAACATGTGGAAGAAGGTGCTCTGGTCAGATGAAACCAAAATCAAACTTTTTGGCAACAATGCAAAACGTTATGTTTGGTGTAAAAGCAACACAGCTCATCACCCTGAACACACCATCCCCACTGTCAAACATGGCGGTGGCAGCATCATGGTTTGGGCCTGCTTTTCTTCAGCAGGGACAGGGAAGATGGTTAAAATTGATGGGAAAATGGATGGAGCCAAATACAGGACCATTCTGGAAGAACACATGATGGAGTCTGCAAAAGACCTGAGACTGGGACGGAGATTTGTCTTCCAAGACAATGATCCAAAACATAAAGCAAAATCTACAATGGAATGGTTCACAAATAAACATATCCAGGTGTTAAAATGGCCAAGTCAAAGTCCAGACCTGAATCCAATCGAGAATCTGTGGAAAGAACTGAAAACTGCTGTTCACAAACGCTCTCAATCCAACCTCACTGAGCTCGAGCTGTTTTTCAAGGAGGAATGGGCAAAAATTTCATTCTCTCGATGTGCAAAACTGATAGAGACATATCCGAAGCGACTTACAGCTGTAATCTGTAAAATTTTATTTGTTAAAAAAGTTTGAAATATCCAATAAATTTCGTTCCACTTGATGATTGTGTTCCACTTGTTGATTCTTCACAAAAAAATACAGTTTTATATCTTTATGTTTGAAGCCTGAAATGTGGCAAAAGGTTGCAAAGCTCAAGGGGGACAAATACTTTCGCAATGCACTGTATATTTCTAGCATAATAAAGTTAATTATTTACAAAATAACTTTGAATAAATTATTATTATTATTTTTTAATAATGGATTTTGGTTTTTAGGTTACTGTGTGTCAATAAGCTATTTATTTTGGTTCCCATGTTCACTCAATGAATTGTAGAAAGTAAAGAGTTACTAAACCCAGGAGCCTTCATTTACTATATCTGGTCTCCCACAGTACACAGAACATGGAAATGCAATTATTTTAGTAAATATAAACTGCTAAATACCTTTTTCTCATTAGCAGTATATAGCAGTCTTGTGACTTCTATCAGTGTCTGGTTAAAGCTTGTAGGAAGAGTTTTATTCTCCTTTTACTGTCCTATGAGGCTGAAGGACCCCTGACCCTCTGTCTGGACAGTGCTGATTGGCTATGTGCTGGTCACATGCACTCTCCCAAAAACAAAACCAAAACTCTCTGGCAATATACACCAAACTGGGCATGTGCAGAATGACTCCAAAGGCTCTGTTCTATCAGGAGATGGTTTGTGGACAGTGGAAGAAGGGGAGGATCAGAGAAGATAGGATCAAACATCCTTTTTACACAATGCAGGGGATTAACCCCTTAGGTTCTTTACTGCATATACAGACTGATTTTACTGTTGTGACTTTAGTAACACTTTAAATTAAATTACCTAAGACAAGACTCAGCAACAGTACCCTATCCAGTTACTGGATGAATGAATGACTCCAATCACAGGATGAATGTTTCCAGATTTCATATCACCCATTCCTGAGCCATTACATAATATAGTTATTAAACTACATGAGCTTGGTCATTGCTACACTGACATCTATAATAATAGCACACTATTTTATTTATGACCATTGCCCTTTGCTGGCAGCCATGTCTATGACCACAGAACAGAATGTCATATAGTCATTGATCAGCTAATTCTGGGATTTGATGGGATAATCGAAACCAATCCTAACTGAATTCAATGGTCTTCATAAGTATTGTCTCTCAGGCTTTTACAACGTGTAGAACAGATTATACTCAGGACTAACTTACATTTCTGATCTTGGTGGTGTTCAGCATTACTATGAAGATTGCCTTTATTCTTAGACAGGCTCCTGATCCGCCAACCACAATGTATTGTATGGGAGAAGGTCCTTGTGTGGTTTGATCGGTGGATAGCACAGAGGTACGATGTGTGGTGTGGTGTTCGGTCTTTTTTGGACAATTATCACACTGCGGAGTCGTTATATTCTGCATAGTAGTCGGTCTCGGTGTGACAGTCTGAAAGCCTCCGATTAACTCTGCAATAAAAAGATGATTTGAAGACAGACGAGTGACATCTCAATGACAGATACAGCTGAAATCATTTTTGGTGAATAAAACAACAAACAATACAGGTCCTCTTATCCCTACCCTGTCCATAATAACATTACAGGTCCTCTTACCCCAATCCTGTCCATAATAACATTACAGGTCCTCTTACTCCAATCCTGTCCATAATAACATCAAAAGTCCTCTTATCCTAATCCTGTCCATATCATCATTACAAACCAATTGATATAATACCCGCAAAGTTGGTGGCACAGTGGTTGGTGGTGATTCAGGTGGGGGAGAATGTTTAAGATTTGGATGTACAGTTCCAGGTGGAGCTATGTGAGGGGCTTGGGTTTGGTGTATAGGTTTAAATACAACAGAAAGCACTATGATAATCTCTCTTTCTTATTTCTGAGCACACCTTGTCAAATATTACGGAGAAGACACAACCTCGGAGAGGTTGTGTAAATCACCTGGATGGTTCTCCTGGAACCTGAAGTCTGCTTTTATATATAAAAGAGGATCTGTGGACCTTATTAATATCAGGTCCTAGAAACAATGTGTGAGCACATATGATTCTGAAAGAGATTGTATCTGAAGCAAGGTGGAGATTTATGTGAACATTCACATTTGGGTTGAGATATTCATGGATGAGCTCTGCTGAAAATTGGATTGCAGTGATATCAGAGACTTCTTCATAGGTTGGAGAACTGGATAATATTACGTTATAGAACTCCAGGGTGGAGTAAATATGTAAAGTTAGATCTATGGTGGATTTTATATCAGGCACTGAGTGAGGACACAAATGGAGGACACATATATTGGAGTTGTTAAAGTGCACTAAGGTAGCACTAGAGGTGCACATTTATAATATTGTAGATATTATCATCCCAGTGTGACTTACCGCTCGGGAAATTGTCCCCATCCAGTGTAAAGGCCTGAACCTGGACATCCAGGAGAATAAGGCTTATTTCAGAATTAATCTTCACTAATACTTCTTCACAGGTATATGAATGTCCAAGTGGGGTCACCAAGGCTTTAAAATGTTCTGTCCAGGACCGCCATCCTGTAAACCAATAAGCGAAAGATAGTTTCTATCTGTGCATAACAGCCAGGTGTAGGAAGACAAATAATGTGTGATCGGGGGATGGTATACATAGGAAACAAGGTTGGACATGGATAGATCTGGTATACAAAGAGAATAATGCTATACCTGCCTAGACTAATATACAAGACAGCTAAGGAAAACAGATTAAATCCTGCTTAGATCAATGCAAGATGTAGCAAACTTTAGGCACTTGCCGACTTGCCACAGCGCATATACTGCAGTGGGGCGGCACGTGCAGACACAATGATGTACATGTACAGATGCTTTATCCCCATAGAATGACAGGCAGCTCCAGCCCAAACCCCTCCTTCCCATAACCAGAGTACCTGTGTGAATGGGCCCTTAATTATATTTTTCTATCAATTTTTTTTTCATCATGACAGATTTACCTAAAAAATGGATCTCTCCAGTGGCATGCTGTACTAGTGTACCTGTAAGAGAGATTCCATCTTCGTCTGGTCCTCTCTCTGAGTTTTTGGGCTCCATCCGTTTGGCCAAACCGTGATGATGTAACTCCCACATATGCGCGCGGGAAACACAGTCACAGCGCAGCTCTCTCAATGGATGATATGCCATCCATTGAGACCGCACTGCACATGCGCCGGTGTTCTGTCAAAAGAACCAACTCATCAAAATCTTCAACCACGTCACTTCCGGTGACTCTCCAGCAGCAGTAATTACAGATTTCAACGACTTGGCTGTTTTCACAGAACACCGGCAGTGTATACACTACACTACATGATAAGTTGGCTGTTTTGACAGAACATGGGCTAAGGAGTAAAAAAGTTGTCGCCACCTTGGAGGTGGCCATGTTGTTACTAGTGGGTGGACTAACAATGTCCACTTGTTATCAGAGGCACCTCTTTAATTAGGCAAATTAGGCACTCAACTAAGGCCTTATGCTCACAGGGGCCTTGCGGCCGCCTAATTTTCCTAGTTAAAGTGCTACATCTGAGGCTGGCAGCAGGGATCTCCCTGCCATCAGCACAGTCCCAAGTCCCGGCCAGTCTGTAAGCTGTACAACCTGCTAGGGCTGGGCGATAAAACGATACCGATATGTATCGCGATAGTCACGTGGTCGATAGCAATAAAAAAATAGAACAATAAAACGTTCGATATTACAACTTTAAAGTACTATGTTTTTTCGCCTTTTTCCGCCGCACAGGAACCGAACTCCCCAGTAACGGACCACCGCCGCGCCTGGATGTGATGTCAGCTGCGGGCGGTGCGTCTGTACAGGGGCTGTGGCGCGCTGTGATAGGTACAGAGAACTCCCCAGCCTGGATGTGACGTCAGTCAGCTGCCGGGAGAGGAAGCGGGCGGTGCGTCTGTACAGGCCAGGGGCTGTGATAGGATAGGTACTATCCTATCACAGCCCCTGGCCTGTACAGACGCACCGCCCGTTTCCTCTCCCGGCAGCTGACGTCACATCCAGGCCGGGGAGTTCTCTGTACCTATCACAGCGCGCCGCAGTCCCTGTACAGACGCACCGCCCGCAGCTGACGTCACATCCAGGCGCGGCGGTGGTCCGGTACTGGGGAGTTCGGCCCTAGTCTACCCCCCCCTCTCTGTCCATCAGCCGCCGGCCGGCCGCAGTTTTGAATTTCATCATTTAAATGGGAGAACGCTTCTGCACTCTTCTGGGATTTTAAAAAGGTCAGAATTAGGAAGGAGGAAAAAAATGTCTTCTGTATAGCAAGCGGCAACCTCGGATGAAAGAACCATATAGGTTATCTATAATTGTTACGCGGGGGCTGGCTGCACAAGCGGAAAAAGGCGAAAAAAACAATTGTACAAAAAACGAGTTTGAAAAAAAAAATAGTACTTTCAATTTAAACTAAAAAAGGTGGCCGGTTACTGGGGAGTTCTGTTCTCTGTACCTATCACAGCGCAGCCCCTGTACAGCCCGCAGCTGACGTCACATCCAGGCGCGGCGGTGGTCCGTCAGAGTCAGAGTGTCAGACACACATATACAGTGCTTCTCCTCCTCAGTCCTCCCTCCACACAGTGAGCTCTCCTCCCTCCCCGCCCAGCCCTAGTTGCTAGGTTACCAAAAGAGGAAGGTTAAGTTTAAAATAAAAATGTTTAAATGTAACATTTTTCTCCTGGTCCTTATTTTAAATGGGTAATAAAAAATATCAATAATTATCGATATCGATCGATATGAAACACTGATATCGTGAAGTTGTTTGGGTTGATCTCTGGAGAGTTTATAGTTGTGTTTTGCCTCCGTCCCTTAGAATCTAATGTGGGGTGTTGGTTGGTTTCTCAGGCCAAGAGGGTGGGACTTTTACGGGCAAGTGAAGGATACACAGTTATTTGTAAAATAAATGGTTGCAATTTATTGCAGATACAATTGTATATTCAATAAAGAGAATTTTAAAGACATTTGTGGTGATGTAAGGTGTTTGGGTTACAGACCCAAAGTGCATAGAAGAAATGCTAAGTTGGAAAAAGAGTTTCCGTGACAATGGTGCAATATATGTGACTTTATTTTGATGAAAGAGACTCTGTTTCTCCAGGCTGGGTTGCTTGGATGCTTCACAGAGAGTTCATCAAAAAGGTTGACCCGACGCGTTTCGGCTACCAGAGTAGCCTTTGTCAAGGGTTTTTTTGTCACCAAGTCTGTAGAGATAGTGACGAGTTTAATTATCATCAATGTATGTTATGTATAAAATTGGTAATGAAAGAAAACATTTTAAAGTACATACATTTGACCTGTTTTGGTGATATTTGTTCAGAGCTTAGAAGATCCGCAGCGAGAATCAAAGGTGAGCAACCTGCAGATGTGGTGAGTGGTAAATGTCAGGAGATATTAAAATGAAAAGATTTAAGAAAAATCTAACATTATCGGTGGTGGCATCGACTTACTAAATATTGGTTGGTCTATTTGTATCTGGATTGGCAGATGAGATTGTCGGCAAACAATACATATATATATAGAAATATATATTTCTCTCTGGACGTCCTTATATAGTGGCCAATCTGTAGGTGTATAATATATACAAGGTATTGGTATCCCAAAAGTTAGAAGGTGTATGTGAAAAGAAAATAATTTGCATTACTTACAGGGTATATTGTAAGCTCACGGTTTCTGGACAGCTCAAGGTAATTTAAAAGGTATTTTTGCACGGGTGCAACTTTAATTATTTTCTTTTCACATACACCTTCTAACTTTTGGGATACCAATACCTTGTATATATTATACACCTACAGATTGGCCACTATATAAGGACGTCCAGAGAGAAATATATATTTCTATATATATATGTATTGTTTGCCGACAATCTCATCTGCCAATCCAGATACAAATAGACCAACCAATATTTAGTAAGTCGATGCCACCACCGATAATGTTAGATCTTTTCATTTTAATATCTCCTGACATTTACCACTCACCACATCTGCAGGTTGCTCACCTTTGATTCTCGCTGCGGATCTTCTAAGCTCTGAACAAATATCACCAAAACAGGTCAAATGTATGTACTTTAAAATGTTTTCTTTCATTACCAATTTTATACATAACATACATTGATGATAATTAAACTCGTCACTATCTCTACAGACTTGGTGACAAAAAAACCCTTGACAAAGGCTACTCTGGTAGCCGAAACGCTTCGGGTCAACCTTTTTGATGAACTCTCTGTGAAGCATCCAAGCAACCCAGCCTGGAGAAACAGAGTCTCTTTCATCAAAATAAAGTCACATATATTGCACCATTGTCACGGAAACTCTTTTTCCAACTTAGCATTTCTTCTATGCACTTTGGTTCTGTAACCCAAACACCTTACATCACCACAAATGTCTTTAAAATTCTCTTTATTGAATATACAATTGTATCTGCAATAAATTGCAACCATTTATTTTACAAATAACTGTGTATCCTTCACTTGCCCGTAAAAGTCCCACCCTCTTGGCCTGAGAAACCAACCAACACCCCACACTGATATCGTGATACAGTTTTCAGCCATATCGCCCAGCCCTACAACCTGCTATGATTTGGTGCTGTGATCAGGACCAGCTCACCAGGGGATGGGAGCTCCCCGAAAGCTCGGGATCACAACCAGATAGAGCCACTGCGATGACAGTTCCCCCTCCCCCACAGACGGGAGAGGAGAGGGAGCTGCTTATGCTCTTTCTCCTCCTTTCCTTAATGTGTCTGCCCCACCAACACTCCCCGACAGTGTTCTGCCTCAGAGAAGATGATGTGTGGGCAAGAAGTTTGAAGACCAGCAACCAGAAGAGGAAAGATGGAGCCTGCTGATCCATTCATCCCATCCAGTTAGTAAGCACAATTTAGGAGCACACTTAACCCCTTTGATCACCCCCAGTATTAATCCCTTCCCTGCCAGTGCCATTTATACAGTAACAGTGCATATTATTTAGCACTGATCACTGTATTGGTGTGACTGGTCCCCAAAAAGTGTCACTTATGCCCCGTACACACGTACCGATTGTCGGCCGTAAATATTCGGCCAACGACCGATCGGCCGATTGTAGGCTTGTTAGTATGATGCTTCCGACAGCCGCCAGCGCATTTTCGGCCGAACAGAATCTGTCGTGCAGGCATTAAAATTTTTGTTGGCCAACACCAGAACGGCCGATTGTTCGCCAGTCAGTACAGATTTCGGCCGACAGACAGCAGATTTGCAAGACTGGGCATGCTCAGAAAAGAAAAAAGACAAGGAAAGTTAACCATCACATGACATCACTTCTGCAGTCGGCTGTTGTTGGCCGACAAAATTCGTGTGCAGTCTTTTGCAGTTTTCAACAGACACAACAGCCCTGGACAAAAGACGGCCGACGATCGGTACGTGTGTACGGGGCTTTAGTGTCAGATTTGTCCGCCGCAATGTCACAGTCCCGCTAAAAATCACTGATTGCCTCCATTACTAACAGAAACAACAACAAATAAATAAAAAGTCAAAATATCTATCCCATAGTTTGTAAACACTAAAACTTTTGCGTAAACCAATTAATATACGCTTTTTAGGATTTTTTTTAACAAAAATATGAGAGCAGAATAAAAACTAGCCTAAACTGATAAAAAAAAAAAAATGTATTTTTTTATTGGGAATGTTTTATAGCAGAAAGTAAAAATGTTTTTTGTTTATAGGTCAAAATCTAAAAACCGCAGAGGTGATCAAATACCACCCAAAGAGAGCTCTATTTGTGGGGAAAAAAGGACATAAATTCTATTTGGGTACAGCGTCACATTTCACACAATTGTTAGTTAAAGCAATGGAGTGTCAAATCGCACAAAATGGCCTGGTCATTAAGTGGGTTAAAACTTCCGGAGCGGAAGTGGTGTACCACCTCACAAAACCTAGCTTTGCCTATGCTTGTTATATCGTATACCATAGTATATTGGCTGCCGGTGTTCTGTGAAAACAGCCAAGTCATCAAGATCTGCAATTACCATTGCTGAAGAGTCACCGGAAGTGACGTGGTTGGAGATTTTGAGGAGTTGGCTCTTTTGACAGAACACAGGTGCTATCACCGGCTGCTACGTTTAGGAGATATTCACTGTACCTACAGATAAGCCCTATTATAGGCTTACCTGTAGATAAAAAAAAATGGAGTTTATTACTGTTAGATCAGTTAGTAAAATTGGTAAATAGAAGGAGTTGATACATGGATGCAGAGGGAACTGACAGTGAAGGGGAGAAGAAGCAAAATTGCATAGGTCAGGAAGCAGTCTGGGGAAGAGGAGTGGGAAGCCCAGCTAAATAAAGCACACTAAACTGCACTGGGACAAGATAACAGGCAGCTATAGAACTGGTGCATCAGTAAATTCTTCACCCAATGGGAATGCAGATGATCAGCTGTGACTGTCAGGAAGACAGAGCAATAGGGGAGAGAGAGACAAAAAAAAGTCAGGCAGGACAGTTGGAGCTTTAGGTTCAGAGATACAGGAAAGTCGTGATGAGCCGAACACCCCCCTGTTCGATTCGCACCAGAACACCGCGAACAGAGGAAAAGATTGTTCGAACAAACAAACTCCATGGAAGTCTATGGGACTCCAACGTCAAAAATCAAACAGCCTTCAAATTCCGCAAACAAACGCACAAAATCAATTTATTTGCAGATGATATTATCCTGACACTCACGAATCCCATTGTCTCACTCCCGATTGCCCATAACATCCTCCAAGAATTTAGCGACATTTCATACTATAAGGTAAACTTCTCAAAATCCCTGATACTCAACTTGGGACTATATGCAGAAACCCTTAAACACCTTACGTCACACTTTCCATACACCTGGGCCGACCAAGATATTCCTTATTTAGGGATCAAACTGTCATTTCCAACCTCTAAAATTCTTGATGCCAAAATAAAGCTCCTTCTCAACGCTTTAAAAGCTGATGTCAGCCAATTCTCCAAAACAAAATTATCCTGGGCCAGCAGACTTGTGGCATTCAAAATGATAAGTCTCCCTAAAATATTATACATATTCCGTACACTGCCTCTCCCGATAACGATGCATTACCTACAATCATTGCAAGCTTTGTTAAAACCATTCATCTGGCTCAAAAAACATGCTAGATGTTCACCCCATCAAACATAGAAAAGTTGGTGGATTTGGCCTCCCAGATATATCAGACTATTACTATGCCTGTCAACTTACCTCCGTTTGTCACTAGTTCCACTAAACTACATCCATAACTTGGACCAACATTGAATCGACCCTCATGAAATCAGACAAATTGTTTCATGCTTTAATAGCAGACTATTGGAGACCCCTGATTCTCTTCTCCTTCCCTCCCTCCTCTCAAGCAACCATTCTTGCTTGAAGAAAGCTAATAACCCAAAATACAATTACCATTTCTTAGCAACGCTTCACGATTCCGATAAAAGTATTGGAACTTCTAATCCCCTCCATATCCCTTCAAAGCTCGATAGAAATGGACTGAAGAGTTTTAAAGAATTACAACTGGAATATGATCTTAACAAGACAACTATGTATACCTATACTAGACTTGTCAGCTTCTTGTCCAAGTTTACTCCACCACAAATACATATACCTAGCAATGTATGGCTCGTTTTCTCTACTATAATCCTAAAAACTAAAGGTATTACTCTTTTTTATAATCTTCTTCAAAATTAGTCAAATTTTTTTACAACCTCCCCCATATGCTTAAATGGGAAACAGACCTTCAAAAATCCTTTTCTGATAAGCAATTTTTGACTGTGATCAGATCGGTCTATACAGCATCCCATTGTGTCAACCACTGGGAGCAATCACAAAAACTACTTACAAGATGGTATCTAACACCTTACTGATTATCAAAGTTTTATAAAAATAGGAGTCCCTTATGTTGGAGAGATTGTGGATAAGTTGGGAACCTCTTGCACACCTTTTGGGAGTGCAGGAGCCTGGCTAGCTTTTGAAACAAGATTTTTGAAATAATATGAAAAACTACTGGCACATTAGTTAAACCTGACACAGCTCGTGCAATACTCCACTTGGGCATTGCCAATTTACCTGTTAACTCACGTGTTGTCACTTTTTATATCTTAATAGCAGCCAAGATGGTGATAGCAAGACACTGGACTAATACGCTAGCTCCTAACCTTTTAGAAGTTATTACCCTCATTAATACACAGTTCTCTTATGAGAAAATGTACTCTTACACAATATCTCAATCTGAGAAGTTCCTTAAATCCTGGAAAATATAGGCTGATGGGAAATGCAAGGTAATACTTAATGACAGTCTATAACATGCTTTATTGTATGCACAATAAATACAATCTCATGTAGTTGTCAATTGTACAATGGCTCTCTTGGACCATAATTGTTCAAATTTTGTACTATGTCCAAACTTCTACTACTGAAAGCAATTTCACTTGTTTCCTTTTTTCTTTCCTTGCCCATTTTGTATGTTCCTCACGTTTCTATTTGTTACCTTGTTTTAAACAATACAAATTATTGCAAAAAATAAATAAATAAAATTGCCTCATTTTGAAGGCTTAAATGCAAGTTATTGCCCAACTAGAGTGTATGGGGGTCCGGGTACTAACCTGGGGAACATGTAGTAATGCAAAAAAAGTTTTTAAAAACAATCGTTTTTAACCGCTTGCCGACTGCTCACAGTAGGTCTACGTCGCTCGCCTGTGAGGCTCTGGGGAGAGAGCGCGCGCCCGCGGAGGCGCGCTCCCACTCCCGCGTGGTCACGCACCCCCCCCGCGCGTGTGACCAGCGGACCCGATGTCCGCCGGTCACTCGGCGATCGGCGGGGGAGAGGGAGAATGTCAGGCAGCTTGTGTAAACAAGCCACCTGTCATTCTCCTCAGTGTAAAGACACTGATCACACGGATCTAGTATGTAGATCCGTTGATCAGTGTCCTTACAGCTCAAGCCACAGCCAATCACAGTAGAAAGCACGCCCCTAGGGACACACACAGCCCCTCCCTCCCAAATAAAGTTAACCCCTTCACTACCAGTGTATTTTTACAGTAACAGTGCATATGTATAGCACTGATTACTGTAGAAATGTCACTGTTAACCCCAAAAGTGTCAAAAATGTATGTCAAGGGTCCGATCTGTCCGTCACAATGTCGCAGTACCGCAAAAAAAATCGCAGATCGCCGCCATTACACGTTAAAAAAAAACAACAAAAATGACAAAAATCTTTCCCTTTGTTAATAAACGCAATAACTTTTGCGCAAACCAATCAAAATACGCTTTTTGCGATTTTTTTTACCAAACATATGTAGCATAAAACAAATTGGCCGAAAATGTTAAAAAATTTTGATTTTTACATTTTTTTTGGGGGGGAATTTCATATAAAAAAATGTGAAAAATATTGTTAGTTTTGCAAAATGTACGCTCTTTTTTTGTTTATAGCGCAAAAAGTAAAAATCGCACGGGTGATCAAATACCACCAAAAGAAAGCTCTGTTTGTGGGAAAAAAAGGACGTCAAATTCGTTTAGGTACAGCGTCGCATGACCGCGCAATTGTCCGTTAAAGTCACGCAGTGCCGAATCACAAAATACCCCCTGGTCGTTTAGCAGGAAAATCCTCCGGGGCTTAAGTGGTTAAAGGAGCAGTGATTTACTGATTTTAATGAGGTCTAAAATGAAACTACAAAAATGAAAAATTCCTTCAAATATCGTACCTGGGGGGTCCCCTGAATGTGCCTGTAAAGTAGCACATCTCTATGATGTATGTACCCTGCTGCAGCTATACTGACATTTCTAAAGGAAAAAATGGCATATACAAATATACATACAAATTTCAAATGGCATGTACTTGTCATACAGGTGCAGAAAAATTGGGCCCCGGTTGTTGGTGGTGCCTAAACACTGCAACCCCTCACAGTTACTCTTACTGGGTGCAGGAACGGACCCTGCTGGCAAAAATTCCATACAAATTGGAAATTGGCAAAGATCAAGTGTTGTATGTATCAGTGATCTAGTGGGGGTGCTGTGCTGTCATCTGACCTGGCTAAGGTTGGGTGGCGGCTATACAAACCAGCTGGAGTGATGGGGAACTGGAAGGTTAGTATCGGCAGGAACTGAAACAGAAATTGGGCCTATGGTGTTGGTGGTGCATGAACACTGTAACCCCTCACAATTACTCTTGCTGGGCGCAGGAATGGGACTGGCTGGTAAAAATTCCATACAAATTTGAAATGGGAAAGGATCAAGTGTTGTATGTGTTCTTATCAGTGATCTAGTGAAAAGCAGGACAGGCCAATAGCTCCATTTCATATTGAGTAAGTTCTGGCCAGTGGTCCATCCTCAAGACCCAGTAACCCAGTGGATGCTCACTTGGAAAGGTCTTCAAGTCTGCTCTTGCCCCTAGATAATCATGCACCATATGATGGAGACGCTGCTGATGGTTTCTTAAACCTAACAGCCCTGGGTGCTGCTGAGGACTAAAGAACTGTTTAAAGGCATCAGTCAGCTGGCCGCCTTCTCCTCCGCTCCTCCTTTGGCTGAACGATGCCTCAGAAACAAGTCCAGAGAATGTTAACCTTCCAGTGTCCAGAAAGGTGGTACACAATTTTGTTTTTGAAGGCCTCCTCAAGATGTTTCATACTTTGCTCCCTCTGAAAAGGCAGGATGAGCTCTGCAACTTTACCCTTGTAACATGGATCAAGAAGGGTTGCCAACCAGTAATTATCCCTCTTCATGATAGCACAAATCCTCAGTTCCTTCCGCAGGCTTTGCAGAATCAGGGAGCCCATGCAACGCAAGTTGGAGGAAGCATGAGCTTCTGAGTCCTCTGGGTCACTAAGGATGTCATTGTCAGCAGGAGCAACCTCTGCCCAACCACGTACAACTCCTGGGGTTTCTGGGGAATCAAAACCATCCCTTGAAGACTGCTGTATGCTATCCTCTACATCCATGCTGCCGCAATTCTCCTCCTCCTTTTTCCTCCTGTGTGTTTTGTGGCCCTGCAGGAATGATATCTGCATAAAGGGGGCCTTGTGAGGAAAGGAAGTCCTCCTCTTCCTTCCGCTTTTCTGCCTCAAGTGCCCTGTCCATGATTCCACAAAGCGTGTGCTCCAGTAGGTAGACTAGAGGGATAGTGTCACTGATACATGCATCGTCCCGACTTATCATGCTTGTGGCCTCCTCAAATGGTGACAGGACGATGCATGCATCCTTTATCAAAAGCCACTGGTGTGGCGAAAAAAAGCCAAGCTCCCCTGACTCTGTCCTTGTGCCATACTCACACAGGTACTCATTTATGGCCCCCTGCTGCATGTGCCGCTGCTGCAGCATTGCCAATGTTGAGTTCCACCTGGTGGGCATGTCACAAATGAGGTGGTTGGTGGGCAGGTTGAATTCCCGTTGAATATCAGATTAGCAAGCACTGGCATTGTATGAACGCCAGAATTGGCCACAGACTTTTCTGGCCTGCCTCAGGAGATCTTGGAAGCCCGGATATCTGGTCAAACGCTGCTTAACCAGATTCAGGACATGTGCCAAGCATGGAACATGTGTCAAGTGTCCCTGACAGAGGGCGAAGAGAAGGTTGGTGCCATTGTCACATACAACCATTCCTGGCTCAAGCTGTTGTGGCGTCAACCATCTCTGAGCCTGCCCCTGCAGAGCTGACAGAATCTCTGCCCCGGTGTGACTCCTATCCCCTAGACAGACCAACTGAAGCACGGAGTGGCAACTTTTAGCCTGACTGCTTGCGTAGCCCCTTGAACGCTTAGGAAGCACTGCTGCTTCGGAAGACAATTGAGCAGAAGAGGACATGGAGGGAGAAGAAGGATGAGGTGGTGGAGTAGACAGATGTGGCAGTACCATCACCAGCTTTTTGGAGGTGTGGTGGCAAAACAAGCTGCGACACTGAACCCTGTCCTGTATCCTTCCCAGGTGCCAGTTACCCAGTGCGCCGCAAAAGAAATGTAACTTCCCTGTCCATGCCTACTGGACCAAGAGTCAGCAGTAATATGAACCTTCCTGCTAACTGCTCTGTCCAACGAGGTCAAAACATTACCTTCCACATGAAGGTAGAGAGCCAGAATGGCCTTACACGAAAATAAATGCCTTTTTGGAACCTACCACTGTGGTATAGAACATTCCACAAATTCGCAAAAGGGAGCAGAGTCTACCAGAAGAAAAGGCAGCAATTGTAATGCTAGCAATTTGGCCAAGCTAGCATTTAGACACTGAGCAGGTGGATGGCTGAGAGAGTATTTCTTTCTACGGTTCAGCAACTGGGGTAGTTATATTTGCCTGCTGCTCAAATCAAGCAGTGGTGTACTGCTAGTAGATAGGGTGCAAGTCTCTGTGGCACTCGTTGCTATACCATCATCACTCTCAATGCAGGTTTTTGAGAAGACATGAAGTCTAGTAGGGTTAGAGATCCCACATGAGGAGCAAGGTGAAGTCTGCTTGTTTTTATCTTGTGGCTCTTTCAGGTGGTGTTGCGAACAGACTGCATGACAGGTCATCATATGTCTTGTCAAGAATGTGGTGCCCAAGTGGCTGGTGTTCTGGCCATGCTTGATCCACTTCAGATAGATGTTGCAAACAGCAACGCTGCAGTCTACTGCACATGTGCTGAAAAAAGCCCACACAAATGAACTTTTGGAAGTCCATGGGGAGTTTGCAGCACCCTGCACCTGTAGAGCTCTGTGCTGTGATGCAATAGGTTGGCTACTCCTATGGCGGTCTCTGGAGCCTATCCTGCCTTGTTGGAGTTGTGCCTCCTCCTCCTCCCCCTCACTTTCCTCCTCTATCTTGTCAGGCACCCAAGCACAGTCAGTGACCTCATCATTCCCTCCCTCCTCGTCACTGGAGCAAACTTGGCAGTATGCTGCAGCTGTCAAACTTGGCAGTATGCTGCAGCTATGGGAAAATGACTGCTAGTTTCTTGTCCATCATTGTCACCCCCTCTCACTAGGCTCACGTTATTCCCTTCATCAACCTGCAAACTAACATCACAGCTTTCAAATTGCTGCGCATCCTCCAGCAGCATGTCACTGACACTATGATCAAATAGTTCAGGTGACTCCTCCGTGTATGATGGTGGGGCGACAGAAGGAGTAGCTGTGGAGAAAGAGCCTGTGAAATGGGCCGCTTTGGCAGCTGCGGTGGAAGGCAAACTACAGTGAGTGTGGGTGTCAGAGGAGGATGAGGACGGCTTATTTATCCACTCCACCAACTCTTTTACATGTAGTGGCTGAATAACATGGGCAGCACCAGAAAAAAAAGGACGGGTGTGCCCCACCTGCAGAGGATGCACCATGTCTGTGACCACCACTTTTCACTGTGGACACAGAGGCTGCTTGCCCTCTTTTCGTGGCCTGTGAGCGTCTGCCTCTCCTTGTCAGCCCTTCGGACATGATGTGGATTTTGAGGGGGTTTTTTTTTTTTTTTTCCAAAATAATTTTTATTAATTTTGAAATATCAGGTACAATAAATGCATTCAACAGTTCAACATATAACAGAAAAGTAAGGCACATCGCAACCATAAAACATGTCATAAAAAGTCATAAGATGTGGTAAATACATTCAACTTTCAATTGTCATTCCAAGTGATCCATGAATCCCAATGTCTATTGTGTTTAGTAATGGAGTTAGAACGTAGTGCCAGTGATTTCTCATATTCATATGTCAGATTCACTGATGCTACCACTTCAGATAAGTTTGGAGCCTCTGTATTTTTCCACCTCCTGGTGATGGTCGCCCTAGCAGCCAGCAATATATGTGCTGTAACCCACCTGTGTTTGTGGGCTATTACGTCAATGTCTAGAGTGAGGAGAGCCAAGGCAGGGTTCGGTGTAACAGGAGTTTGTGTCACCGTCGAAAGGAGGCCAAAGATTTGGTTCCAGAAACTAGTTAAGTTCTTGCATGTCCAAAGAATATGGTACATGTTGCCCACTTGGCCACATTCCCGCCAGCAGAGCGGGGAATGAGTCGGGTAAAATCGGGACAACCTGTATGGCGTCAGATACCACCTGGACAAGATTTTTTGGGATAGTTCCCAATGGTTGGTGCATCCCGACACCCCATATGAATGCCGGAATGCACACAACCACTGAGATCGTGAGAAAGAACGTTTGAGGTCGCCTTCCCATTTGATCATGGGACCGGTCTTGGTAAATGTGGTCTTAGCATTAAACATGTTGTAGAAGAGTGTGATGCCTTTTATTGATCCAGAGAGGTTATTTAGGAATCTAATTGTCGGTAGTGGGAAAGTGATCCTGGGAGGGGGATGTTTAGTCAGGAACGTGGTGATTCGGGTATATGTATAAAGTTCTGAGTTCGGGAGTTCATATTCATGTGCGAGCGTCGTGAAGGGTTTCAATCTGTCTGTAGTATAGAGGCTATCGATCCAGAGTATGCCCCTATCTCTCCATCTTAGGGTGGAGAGGCACGGGATCAGTACGTCTAGGAGGTTGATGGGTAATCTCTGTTTATATTGGGCTTCTTCCACGTTAGTATGTTTTTGTAATTCTCTCCAAGCCAGTATGGATGTCTTGGTTGTAATCAGTAGGTCTGTCATGTTTTGGGGCTTCCACATGTCTGCCAGGAGTAGCACGTATAAGTGATCCACCTTGCTGTGTGCAGCTTCAATGTGTGACCAGTGGATGCCAGAGTGTTCTGGGAACCACGTTCGTAGCTGGGTTAGTTGGGACGCTAGAAAGTAGTCATACAGATGTATCATACCAGTTCCCCCCACTTTCTTGTGTCTTATAAGGTGAGCCCATGAACATCTAGGGTGTTTCCCTTGCCATATATATTGTTTGAGAACACGGTTTAGAGAGCTGATCAGTGCTGGTGGGAGAGGCAACGGGAGAGTTCGAAAAATATACAGTATTTTGGGGAGGGCCATCATTTTGAAGGCAGCTAGTCTGCCCAACCATGATAGTTCTTGATATGATTTTTTTGTAAGATCCGACTGTATGTCTGTAATCAGTGGCTTATAGTTGGCCTCTATCATAGAGGAAACCGTTGGCGTCAGTTTTAGCCCCAAGTATGAGATTTCGCGGTCAGTCCATATATATGGAAATTGTGATTCCAAGTGTTGTCTGGTGTGTTTTTGTATGCCCAAGTTGAGGATAAGCGATTTAGTAAAATTTACTTTATAATATGATATAGCTGAAAATGACTCCAAGAGTCGGTGTAGAAAGGGCATGGACACTATGGGGTTGGTGATGGAGAGAATGACGTCATCAGCGAATAGTGTTATTTTATGGGGGATACCTTTTATACGAAAGCCGGAGATATGGGGGTAAGAGCGAATACGTTCTGCTAATGGCTCCATCATAAGATTGAATATGCTCGGGGATAGTGGACAGCCTTGGCGGGTGCCGTTGGTTATGGAGAAGGGCTTGGATAATATGCCCGATAAGAACACCTGGGCTGAGGGAGTAGAATATAGTGCCAGGATGGCCGATAAAATCAGTCCCTGGAATCCAAACTTCTCCAGAACCAACCGCATATATCTCCAGTATACCCTATCGAAGGCTTTTTCAGCGTCGATAGATAAGAGAAGGGAGGGAGTTTTCGTTATTTCTGCGTAGTGGATTAGGTTGATGACTCTACGTGTGGCATCTGCCGCTTGTCTATTCGTCATGAATCCTAGCTGGTCAGGATTTATTAGCGTGGGCAAGATAGAGGAGAGGCGGGTGGCAATTATTTTGGCATATATTTTCACGTCTGCATTGAGCAGGGATATTGGGCGAAAATTTGCAGGGGCGTCTGGTGTTTTGCCTGGTTTCGGAAGAGCCACTATATGCGCCTTGAGCATCTCCAGTGGGAAAGCGCCCGATTCGGAGATGGTCCGGTATAGTCTAAGCATGTATGGAGAAAGTACGTCCTGGAATCGCTTGAAATATTCGTTAGTAAAACCGTCAGGGCCTGGAGATTTGTCATTAGGTAGGTGGTTGATAGCATGGGCAATTTCCTCAGTAGAGAAGGGAGAATTTAAAGTTAGGAGCTGGGCATTGGACAGGGTGGGGAGGCCAATGTCATCAAGAAATGTCTTAATACACTGGTCAGATGGAGTAGGGCAGGAGGGATCATCTTTCAAGTTATACAGCGCCCCATAGTAATCAGAGAACGCATCTGCGATCTCTTGGGGTTTTAGGAGTTTCTGTTTGGTGAAAGGGTGGAAAATATGGGGAATTTTGCATTTCGTCCTACGGGCTCTCAAGCGGTTGGCGAGGAATTTCCCAGCCTTGTTGTGTTGTGAATAGAATACTAGTTTGAGAGATCGCATAGCCTTATCATGATCTCTAATCAGGAGTAAGCGCAGTTCATGTCTAAGCTTGGTCAAGGCAGTCGATTGTGCGTCTGTGGTGGAGGCCTTGTTGGCAATCTCCAATTTATGGATATCCGCCAACAAGGACTCCACAGCCGTCTTGTGTGATTTCCGTTCCCTGGACTTAAGCTGGATCAGTATGCCTCTCATAACAGCTTTGTGTGTGTTCCATAGAGTCTGTGGAGAAACAGATGGGTCGTCATTGAGCTGAAAGAACGATTTAAGGTGGTTTTGAAGAGTAGTAAAATGTTTTTGGAGTTGGATCAGCCTATTGTCACATCTCCAGGTGGAGAAGCCAGGACCAGGCTTCTCCAGGTGGAGTATGATGGAAACAGCTGCGTGATCCGACCACGTGATGTCATATATCTTAACCTCAGACGTACGATGCAGTAACCAAGAATCAATAATAAAAAGGTCGATTCGTGAGTATGACTTATGTCGGGTCGAGAAGAAAGTAAAATCCCTCTCTTCCGCATGAAAACAACGCCAAGCGTCGTAGAGGTCCTCCTGATGCAGCAGGTTCCCCAGTGCAGGAGAGCGCCTACCGCACCTAGAGGACGTGTCAATCCGAGGGTCGGGGGTTAAGTTAAAGTCGCCGCACATAATGAGGCGACCCTCCCTCAGCACCCGAGCCTTTTTGAGGACCTTTCGCAGGAAGCACATTTGTTTAACATTAGGAGCATATACTGCTACCAACGTTAAAGGAACATTGTCAATTACACATATCAATATGACATATCTACCCTCCGGATCAAGGTGAGACGATTTGAGGGTGAACACCACTGAGTCTCTGATGGCGATCAGAATGCCGTTCTTCTTCACAGGAGCCGAGGCGAAGAAGGTGTGGGGAAAGTTCTTATGTTGACAGTAGGGAGCTGCGTCCACCTGGAAGTGCGTTTCCTGTACTACTAGAATGTCCACCTTTTGCGAGATGGCGTCTTTCCATAGGGTCCTCCGTTTGGCTGGATGGTTAAGGCCATTGGAGTTAATAGACAGTATTTTCAGACCCATGGGGAAGACACCTGAAGAGATGGGCAAGATGATCTGTATTTCTTGAGCTCGGAGATTGGATCGTTTGGTCCATGGCGCACCACCGTGAATCTTGGCGATCTTTCGGGTCGGCAAATAATAAGGAATATGTGAAAAAGTCCAGAGTTAACAGTAGACATTGGATCATGAGAGCTAGGGCTTCGGGTGTTGCTGACGTATTCATCAAAGCAGTAAGCTGAATGCTGTTGGACGGTATCAACTAACTCCAACGGGAGTAACAGAGAAGCCCGTTGCCAGGCGTAAAAAAGGGAATTCCTCGGAAGGGATTCGGGCAGGCAAGCCTGCAACATTTAGCAGGGTGAAGGTACAGTGGTTTGTACCCGGGCACTGGACCAGGGAAGTCCGTAAAGCAGGATAGAGTCTGAGGAGTGCCTTTAATATTTAGAGCGGTGTTTGCGAGCAGACTTGGACCATCCAAGGGACGAGTTCGTCTTCTGAGGTGGCGTATGGGTTGGGGGTTGGGGGGGGAATGATATTCCAGGTGTGGAGAAGTTCTAATCCAGCTTCCAATGAGTGTATTGTTTTGGTGGAACCTTCTTTGGTAATTGTCAGACTCGCCGGATATTTCCATTTATAAGGAATATCATGGTTGCGCAGGGCCTTGGTGATAGTTAGCAGATTGTTGCGGCATTGCATCGTGTATCGGGAGAAGTCGGGAAAAACTTGTAGATTTTTTGCATGCTCAGGCAGTTGATCCTTTTGCTTAAAGGCTAGGAGTATACCTTCTTTAGCCTGGTAGTAGTGCATTTTAAGTAGCACGTCTCTTGGCACTTCCGCAGGGAGATGTGGTGGCTTGGGGATGCGGTGTATACGGTCAATTGTCACATCTGTGGGAGAAAACCCAGGAACCGCAGCCAAAAAAAGATCTCTTGCAAAGTGCGGGAGTTGGTTAGAGGAGACTGTTTCAGGGATGCCGCGTATCTTGAGATTGCTCCTTCTAGATCTGTCCTCCAGATCCGCTAGTTTAGATTTAATCCATGATATGTCATCTGCCTGGGACGCGTGGGCGTCCACCATGGTATTAAATGAGGTTGCAAAGTCTGTCATTTGGTCCTCCATATGATCAACCCTGGATTCCACAACTTGTACACTTCTCTTACAGTCCTTCAGGCCAGAATATAAATCAGCTTGCAAAGAAGAACGCAGCAGCATCACAATATCTTTAAGGGCTGTATCAGATATGGGCTGCCCTGTAGTTGGGAAGGCTGCAATAGGGTCCGGGATGGAGGTTTCCATGTCTGGTGTTTCCCCCGCCATGTTCCCCCCATACATAGGGTTAGCTAGGTCCGATAAAGAAGAGCGCCTCTGCTTGCTTTTAGCAGGGCTGTGAGTGGAGGGAGTCGACTGACCTGAGGCTGGGTCCGGATCATTATCCGCCGAGAGCTGTGCATCTCGCAGGAGAGTTGCTGCTGCCAGGGCGCTGGCTGCGTCCTTGTTTAGTGAGGTCCGGGCGCCATTTTGGCTCGAGCGGCCCGCTGCTGGTGGGAAGTACAGGGTCAGTTTTCGCGGCTGTGGCGGGTCCCGCTGTCTTCTAGACATCTCCGCTACTTGCTCGGGTGCACTACCGTTCAGGGGGTGCGAGTAGAGAGAGGGATTCGGCAACGTAGAGGTAGATTCCCTGGTCCTGTGCCGGAGCTCCTAACTCATGCGGCCATACACGTCCGCGGTCGCTCCGCCCCTCCGATTTTGAGGGGGTTTTTATTACTGGTTAATCAATATATAATGCACTGCTGATATATACTGAACTGACCGATAGATACTGAGTGGCCTGATATATACTCAAGTGGCCTATATATCTATATAAATATCAATATATGGTCTATACTGAAACGACCAATAGATACTGAATGGCCTGATATATACTCAAGTGGCCTATATATCTATAGAGATATAAATGTATGGTCTATACAGAACCGACCAATAGATACTTAGGGCCTAATTCATTGTACCGTTATTTGGCTAACGCCGGGTTTTTTGCAAACTGGCGAATTTAAACATATGAAATTGGTATTCAACATACCGCCGGCGGCCAATAACGTATAGCGTTAGATTAATTAAGATGCTACAACATCAGGGCACGACTTAAAAACAGGTCAGCTAAAAGCTGGACTAATGTTTTGCCAATTTTTTTTGAGTACCCCCAAAAATCCCAAATAACTGTGGAAGGTGTGGGAGATCATTTGGAGATGAATGGCTTTTAACCACTTAAGCCCCGGAAGATTTTACCCCCATTCCGACCAGGGGGTATTTTGCGATTCGGCACTGCGTGATTTTAACGGACAATTGCGCGGTCGTGCGACGCTGTACCTAAATGAATTTGGCGTCCTTTTTTTCCCACAAACAGAGCTTTCTTTTGGTGGTATTTGATCACCTGTGCGATTTTTTGATCACGCGCTATAAACAAAAAAAGAGCGTCAATTTTTCAAAAATAGCAATATTTTTCACATTTTTTTATATGAAATTCCCCAAAAAAAAAATTTAAAAATCAAAATTTTTTTACTTTTTCGGCCAATTTGTTTTATGCTACCTATGTTTGGTAAAAAAAATCGCAAAAAGCGTATTTTGATTGGTTTGCGCAAAAGTTATCACGTTTACTAACAAAGGGAAAGATTTCTGTCATTTTTGTTGTTTTTTTTTTAACGTGTAATGGCGGCGATCTGCGATTTTTTTTGCGGTACTGCGACATTGGGGCGGACAGATCGGACCCTTGACTGACATTTTTGACACTTTTGGGGTTACCAGTGACATTTCTACAGTAATCAGTGCTATATATATGCACTGTTACTGTAAAAATACACTGGTAGTGAAGGGGTTAACTTTATTTGGGAGGGAGGGGCTGTGTGTACCCCTAGGGGCGTGCTTTCTACTGTGATTGGCTGGGGCTTGAGCTGTATGGACACTGATCAACGGATCTACATACTAGATCCGAGTGATCAGTATCCTAACAGCAAGGAGAATGACAGGTGGCTTGTTTACACAAGCTGCCTGACATTCTCCCTCTCCCCCGCCGATCGCCGAGTGACCGGCGGACATCGGGTCCGCCGGTCACACGCGCGGGGGGGTCCGTGACCACGCGGGAGCGGGAGCGCGCCTCCGGGGGCGCGCGCTCGCTCCCTAGACCCTCACAGGCTAGTGACGTAGCCCTACGTCACTTTGCCTGTGAGGGGCTGACTGCCGACGTAGATCGGCGTTAGGCAGTCGGCAAGTGGTTAAACTGTGTCAAAAAATGACATAGAAAGAGAGATATCTGCAAAAGTGTAGAAAATAAAAATAGCTCCTCAAGTCCCAAGCTGCAAGAGAGCTCATGTGCGCATGCGCAACGCCAACTAGGCTCAAAAAGTTACGTTTTCACAAATTTGAACATGCGGTATTGTGAATTTGAACGAAAAATCCGCTGTATCGCCCATGTAAACTGGAATAAACTGGCGGATTTGAAAAACATGCACATAGTTCATACTTCAGGCAAGTGAGTAAACACCATCACATTACAACGTTCTAGACACCTTTCCTGCTCAATCATATTTCACTAGAACAATCTTATATATATTTTTTAGGTATCCCACAAAATATTTAATCAGGAAAGATGTATGGCCAAGCTTTTGCATTTTATAACACATTTTACTGCAGGTATATCCCCATACTTGGCTAATTAGCAAAATATGGTAAACAAACAAATATAGCTCTATCTCTCAATATTGCTAGATATTGACTTTATGTAGCATCTTTTTTATTTAGGTAATGTCTTTATATTAAGAGTTTGGTGATACACATGCCTATGTCAAACAATAGCAAAAGAATTGATGCTAACACATTTGGAGGGTTGGAGACCTCCAATTGTTGCCCATACAGAGGGCTCATTCTGGATTCAAACTCACAAACATAGAGCAGGAAGGCAGACTCCCTAATCATTGTGCTATTTCTCAGTCCTTACAACTCCAAACGTATTAGGCTATGTTCACATGTAGGCGTTTTGGGCCATTTTGGGGGCGTTTTTCTGCTCTAGGATCAGCTCTCAAAACGCCCAACTTGACAAATCCTATTCATTTTAATGGCCCCTGTTCACATCTGAGCGTTTTGACGCCATGAGCAAAACGCCCAACGCTCAAAAAACTACATGAGCTTCTTTTTGGGCAGATTACAGGTGTTTTCCATTGGTCTATAGTCAATCTAAAAATGCCCGTACAAAAAACGCCTGTAAAACGCCTGCAAAAACGCCCATAAAAACGCCTGCAAAAATGCCTATAAAAACGCCTGTAATAGCAACGCCAAGATTATTAAGGATGTTTATGAGTGATGAGCATGATTATTGGCTTAGCTATATGTTCAATCTTCATTGAAACAACAACCTGAACTCCAAAAAAAATGCTTCCCCCCCCCCCCCCAAAATAATTTCAAAGGCCAAAATTGGTTTTCAACTTTAAACAAAAAAAAAAAAATATATATATATATATATATTGTGGGGATTTAGCTCGGGGGCGGGTATGGATGACCCCTTTGGGGGGGTTCGTTACACAGGGAGATAGCTGAGAAGTGGTTGCAAACAACAGATTGGTTTATTCATGCAATTTTCTTCACACAAGTGCAAGCTTCAAAAACATCCAAAATAAAATAAAACACAAAATAAATCCTTGCCATGGTGGGCGGCTACCTTCTCACACACAGGAACCTACCTAAGGAGTCTGTCTCCAACCTACTGTTGGGCAAACTTTGCTGATCCTACAGCAGACACTCAATAGTCCATGTTTTTTTCTCTTCACACAACAAATGTCCATTGAACATGTCCCTTTTCTCTTCACATAGAACACATTCCTTTGTTTGTCTCTTCACATAGCAACCATTCCTTTGCTTGTCTCTTCACATAGCAAACAGTTCATTTATTTCTTTCCACATAGAAACAATCCCAGACCTCACCCTGAGTAGTCTTCAGTCTTAATTCATTTTCCCTTCACACAGGAAATGTCGATTGGTTTCTTTTCACATAGAGACAATCCAAGACCTCACCTTGAGTAGTCTTCACACTTTTGACCCTCCTCAGCGCACATCGCTTCAGAAGGTCTTCCCCTCACAGCTTCAGGGGGCACCCATCTGACTGTCCTCCTCTACCCACACGGCGTCAGGAGGCAGCAATCCTTCTCCCAGACTCACACAGCAGGCACACAGGCACACATCTGACTGTCCTCCTCTCCCCAGCTCACACAGCGTCAGGAGGCAGACATCCATAGACTTCCTCTGGACAAATTATAGAGGCCTTAATTGCCTCATTCTGAACAGCTGAAGTCTGTTCAACGTCCTTAGACGGTTCTGGCTACCTTTGCAGCCGACACCCTATAGTAATTGGTGACTTTTCAAAACCAGGTGGAAATGTATCTCCTGTCTGTGACTACATCCACAGATTTACCTGACTTCCTGTCACAATATATATATATATATATATATATATGTATGTCTCTCTCTCTCTCTTCTCTCTCTCTCCCTGTATGTACAGTAAATATCATGTATTTGTATATATATATATGTATGTATAGCTCTATATAAACATTAGAAATAGTGTTTAGTAGAGTTGAGCGGACACCTGGATGTCCGTGTTCGGCGGGTTCGGCCGAACTTTTAAAAAAAGTCCGGGTACGTGTCCTGGACTTTTGCCGAACTTTTCCCGGACACCGAACCCCATTGAAGTCAATGGGGACCCGAACTTTAAGGCACTAAAATGGCTCTAAAACACCAATGGAAAGGGCTAGAGTGCTGCAAATGGCAGCAAAACGTAGTTAAGAGCATGGCAAGTGCTCTGCAAACAAATGTGGATAGGGAAATAACTTAAAACAACAAAAAAATAAAACAGAAAAATAAAACAATGTTCTTCATCTCTGAAGGACGAGGCCCATATGGAGTAGGAGGGAGGTTGAGGTGGTGGTGGATGTGGCGGTGTCATAGGCTTGCGCACAGGGTGTGCCGGGTGTACCTGGGCACACCCTAATCACCTAGGGCACATAGCATTATCGCTCTGTTTGCCAGTGAGGAGATGGGAAAGATCTCCCTCGGACCTTCTCTGCTCTATTTCTCTTTGCCAGCAGGGAAAGTAATGTATCGGGGCCATGTACATGTAGGAAAACACATGCATGTTTATTTAAACTTTGGGGTGCACACCCTAATGCAATAGGCTGCGCACACCTATGGGGTGGAAGAGGCGGTGGAGAAGGACCAGGGCCGGATTAAGAGCATCATGGGCTTGGTGCTGAGGATTTTGAAGGGCCTTAAGGGCCGTGCCTTGGCATGCACCCAGAGGAGGAAGGGTGCAGCCATGCATGCCTAATTCCACATGGGATGCTGTCTCTGAAGCCCATAAACACATCCATGCATCAGCAACTGTCCCTCCTTGTCCGGCCTTCGTGCTGTGTGGGGAGGTTCTGAGGGAGCTGCCTGGGGAAGCGAGCATAGAAGCCAGACTTCTGTGTTTACAAGTGACAGAAGAGCGGTAACAGTGAATATGGCCAACCTGGGGCCTATATAAAGGTAAGGGCCTGGAGCTGCAGCTCCAATAGCCCCTATGTTAATCTGGCCCTGAGGAGGACGAGGTAGCCAACACTGCTTCTTTTCACAAATTTTAAATGAGGGTACACCCCAAAAGAGTGAGAAAGAGCAAAAATGGAACAATGGCTGGGTAAGGTCGGTATCTATCGCTATTCTGCACAAGGTACGGAAAAGTCCCGTGGGATCCATGCCTGGTTCATTTTAATGAACGTGAGCTTGTCCACATTGTCTCTGGACAGGCGGCTGCGCTTGTCTGTGATAACGCCCCCAGCCGTGCTAAATACCCATTCAGATAATACACTGGCTGCAGGGCACGCCAGCACCTCCAAGGCGTAAAGGGCAAGCTCAGGCCATGTGCCCAACTTGGAGACCCAGAAGTTGAAGGGGGCAGACCCCTCATTCAGTACGTCTAGGCGTGTGCACACATACTGCTCCACCATGTTGGTGAAATGCTGCCTCCTGCTAAGACGTTCCATATGAGCTGCTTGCGGTGCCCTGGTTGCGTTGGCGACCTCTTCCTCCTCCTCCTCTGCCTTGTGCTTCCACTGTGGCCCCGCTGTCAGGTGGGAATGCCAGCAGCATGGCGTCTACCAGCGTGCGCTTGTACTCGCGCATCTTGCGATCGCGCTCCAGTGAGTGAATTAAGGACGGTACGTTGTCCTTGTAACGGGGATCCAGCAGCGTGGCCACCCAGTAATAAGCACAAGCTAGAATGTGGGCAACTCGGCGGTCATTGTGGAGACACTGCAGCATGTAATCGCTCATGTGTGCCAGGCTGCCCAGAGGCAACGAAAGGCTGTCCTCTGTGGGAGGTGTATCGTCCGTGTCCTCTGTATCCCCCCAGCCACGCACCAGTGATGGCCATGAGCTGGCCTGGGTGCCACCCTGCTGGGAACATGCTTCCATGTCCTCCTCCAGCTCCTCCAGCTCCTCCTCCTCATCCTCCTCATCCTCCAGAACTGTGCCCCTGCTGGACAATTGTGTCCCTGGCGTTTGTGTGTGCAGGAACCCACCCTCGGAGCCCCTTGCGAATGACTGCCCTGAAAGCCTTGGAAATGTTACCTCTTCATCCTCCTCCTCCTCCTCATCCTGTGCCACATCCTCTTCCATTATCGCCCGAATTGTTTTTTCAAGGAGGCATAGAAGTGGGATAGTTAAGCTGAGAACGGCGTCATCCGCACTGGCCATGTTGGTGGAGTACTCAAAACAGCGCAACAAGGCACACAGGTCTCGCATGGAGGCCCAGTTATTGGTGGTGAAGTGGTGCTGTTCCGCAGAGCGACTCACGCGTGCGTGCTGCAGCTGAAACTCCACTATGGCCTGCTGCTGCTCGCACAGTCTTTACAGCATGTGCAAGGTGGAGTTCCACCTTGTGGGCATGTCACATATGAGGCGGTGAGCGGGAAGGCCGAAGTTACGCTGCAGCGCTGACAGGCGAGCAGCAGCAGGGTGAGAACGCCGAAAGTGCGCACAGATGGCCCGCACTTTCTGCAGCAGCTCTGACATATCGGGGTAGTTTTTAAGGAACCTCTGCACCACCAAATTCAGCACATGCGCCAGGCAAGGGATGTGCGTCAAACCGGCTAGGCCCCGAGCTGCTATGAGATTTCGCCCGTTATTGCACACCACCAGGCCGGGCTTGAGGCTCGCTGGCAGCAACCACTCATTTGTCTGCTGTTCCATGCTCCTCCACAACTCCTGCGCGGTGTGTGGTTTGTCCCCCAAACAGGCAAGTTTTAAAACTGCCTGCTGTCGTTTACCCCTGGCCGTGCTGAAGTTGGTGGTGAAGGTGTTACGCTGTCCGGATGAGGAGGCGGTAGAGGATGAGGAAGCGGAGTAGGAGGAGTTAGGAACAGGAGGCAAACTGAAGCGCCCTGCAATCCTCGTGGTGGAAGGACATGCGCCAAATTGCTATCCGCCTCAGGCCCATCCGCCACTGCATTTACCCAGTGTGCCGTTAGGGAGATATAACGCCCCTGACCGTGCTTACTGGTCCACGTATCGGTAGTTAGGTGGACCTTGCCACAGATGGCGTTGCGCAGTGCACACCTGATTTTTCCCCCACTTGGTTGTGCAGGGAAGGGATGGCTTGCCTGGAAAAGTAGTGGCGGCTGGGCACGACGTACTGTGGGACAGCCACCGACATAAGCTTTTTAAAACTGTGCGTCTCCACCAGACGGAATGACAGCATTTCAAAGGCCAAGAATTTTGAAATGTTGGCATTCAGGGCCAGGGATCGCGGGTGGGTAGGGGGGTACTCTTCCTCTCAAGTGTTTGGGAGATGGAAAGCTGAACGCTTCCACGGGACATTGTGGAGATGGTTGGTGACCCAGGTGGTGGTGTTGCTGACAGATCCTCTGTTTGCGGGGTGGCAGGTGCCAGTATCACTACAGATGTGGCTGGAGCAGCCGAGACTGCAGCAGAAGAGGAAGCAGGATGAGCCAGAGACGTTTCTTGGTTTTGAAGGTGTGTACTCCACTGCAGCTCGTGCTTTGCACTTAGATGCCTGATCATGCAGGTTGTGCTCAGGTTGAGAAGGTTTATGCCTCGCTTCAGGCTCTGATTGCACAGGGTGCAAACCACTCATGTCCTGTCATCAGCACATTTTCTAAAGATCTTCCACGCTAGAGAACTCCTTTGAGCTGACTTTGGTGCGCTCGTTCCCTTGCTGCGTTGGGCAGTAGCGGGCGTAGTGTCTAGGGCACGGCCGCTCCGCTTCTGCACCCTGCTCCCTCTTATGCTGTGCTGGTGGCTCTGTGCGACCACCGCCTCTTCCTCCAAACTACTCAGGTCACCTGCATGACGTTCATTCCATGTGGGGTCGAGGACCTCATCGTCCTCCACATCATCTTCCACCCAGTCTTCACCCCTGCCCTCCTTGTCGGTCTCCACAATGCTGAACGCCACAGCAGTTGGCACCTGCGTTTCGTCATCATCGGAGACGTGCTGCGATGGTCCTTGCATGTACTTATCTTGAGAAATAAGTGGTTGGGCATCGCTGCACTCAATTTCTTCAACTTCTGGGGCAGGGCTAGGTGGATGGCCCTGGGAAACCCTGCTGACAGAGTCCTCAAAAAGAAGAAGAGACTGCTGTATGGATTGGGGCTCAGACTGCTTGCCTGATTTCCAAGGGGGTGAGGTGAAAGACGGTTGGACATTGACTGCAGGTGCCAACTCTGACCTTTCTGCAGTAGGCTGGGTGGGAGACAATGTGAAGGAACTGGAGGCACTGTTAGCAACCCAATCTACTATCGCCTGTACTTCTTCAGGCCTCATCACGTCTAGAGGCGCATTATGCCCTACCAAATACTGCTGCAGGTTCTGTCGCCTACTCACACTTGTGGAAGGTGTTTCACTTGTGTGTGTAGCTGGCACAGATCGACCACGTCCTCTCCTTGCAACAGGAGCTCTACCAGCAGCACCACGACCCAGGCCACGGCCCCTATTTGACGGTCTCCTCATATTTCTATTTGAGGATAGGGGCACACCCTAAATTGGATACGTCATGGCCAAGATGGCTGCTATCTGTGGACACATGACTTGTAAAATAACTCCTCATATTTCTGTAATTTATGATCTTGCCCTAGAAAGGTGTTTATTGAATAGCGGAACAAAACAACAACAGTATCGCACGGGTGTATCTGACAGTCAAATATGCAAACTATGCCGCAATTTAATGTTTTTTACCCCAAAAGGGTGTATATTGAATAGCGGAATAGGAAAAAGGATAAAAAAACGGTGTATCTCACACGTACAAACACAGACTAGGCCCCGATTAAAATTTTTTGTACCCTAAAGGGAGGATGAGGAAGAGGAGTAGGAGGAGTTGGGAACAGGAGGCAAACTGAAGCGCCCTGCAATCCTTGGCGGTGGAAGGAGATGCGCCAAACAAATTTAAAAAGGTGTATCTCACATGTACCGATACAGACTATCCCGCAATTTAATTTTTTACTCTCAAACAGGGTGTATATTGAATAGCGGAATAGGACAAATTTAACAAAACGGTGTATCTCACACGTACAAACACCAACTAGGCCCCGATTACAATTTTTTGTACCCTAAAGGCAGGATGAGGAAGAGGAGTAGGAGGAGTTGGGAACAGGAGGCAAACTGAAGCGCCCTGCAATCCTCGGCGGTAGAAGGAGATGCGCCAAACAAATTTAAAAAGGTGTATCTCACATGTACCGATACAGACTATCCCGCAATTTAATTTTTTACACTCAAACAGGGTTTATATTGAATAGCGGAATAGGACAAATTTTACAAAACGGTGTATCTCACACGTACAAACACAATCTAGGCCCCGATTACAATTTTTTGTACCCTAAAGGCAGGATGAGGAAGAGGAGTAGGAGGAGTTGGGAACGGGAGGCAAACTGAAGTGCCCTGCAATCCTCGGCGGTTGAAGGAGATGCGCCAAACAAATTTAAAAAGGTGTATCTCACATGTACCGATACAGACTATCCCACAATTTAATTTTTTACACTCAAACAGGGTGTATATTGAATAGCGGAATAGGACAAATTTTACAAAACGGTGTATCTCACACGTACAAACACAATCTAGGCCCCGATTACAATTTTTTGTACCCTAAAGGCAGGATGAGGAGTAGGAGGAGTTCGGAACAGGCAGGAGGCAGACTGAAGCACCCTCAAATCCTCGGCAGTATGAGATGCGCCCCAAAAATTGGAAAGGTGTATCTCACACGTACCGACACAGACTATCCCGCAATTTAATTGTTTATACCCAAAGGTTTTGATTAAATAGCGGAATAGAAAATATGATCAAAAAAAGTGTATGTATCTCACACGTACAGAAGCACACTAGGCCCCAATTACTATTGTTTGTACCCCTAAAAGGCTGAATGAGGAGTAGGAGGAGTATGGAACAGGCAGCACCCTCAAATCTTCAGAAGTATGAGATGAACCCCAACAACTTGGAAAGGTGGATCTCACACGTACCAACACAAACTATTCCGCAATTTAATTGATCCCCAAAGGTTTTTATTGAATAGCGGAATAGGAAATATGATCAAAAAAAGTGTATGTATCTCACACGTACAGAAGCACACTAGGCCCCAATTACTATTGTTTGTACCCCTAAAAGGCTGAATGAGGAGTAGGAGTATGGAACAGGCAGCACCCTCAAATCTTCAGAAGTATGAGATGAACCCCAAAAACTTGGAAAGGTGGATCTCACACGTACCAACACAAACTATCCCACAATTTAATTGATCCCCAAAGGTTTTTATTGAATAGCGGAATAGGAAATATGATCAAAAAAAGTGTATGTATCTCACACGTACAAAACCACACTAGGCCCCAATTACTATTGTTTGTACCCCTAAAAGGCTGAATGAGGAGTAGGAGGAGTATGGAACAGGCAGCACCCTCAAATCTTCAGAAGTATGAGATGAACCCCAAAAACTTGGAAAGGTGGATCTCACACGTACCAACACAAACTATCCCGCAATTTAATTGATCCCCAAAGGTTTTTATTGAATAGCGGAATAGGAAATATGATCAAAAAAAGTATATGTATCTCACACGTACAAAACCACACTAGGCCCCAATTACTATTGTTTGTACCCCTAAAAGGCTGAATGAGGAGTAGGAGGAGTATGGAACAGGCAGCACCCTCAAATCTTCAGAAGTATGAGATGAACCCCAAAAACTTGGAAAGGTGGATCTCACACGTACCAACACAAACTATTCCGCAATTTAATTGATCCCCAAAGGTTTTTATTGAATAGCGGAATAGGAAATATGATCAAAAAAAGTGTATGTATCTCACACGTACAAAACCACACTAGGCCCCAATTACTATTGTTTGTACCCCTAAAAGGCTGAATGAGGAGTAGGAGGAGTATGGAACAGGCAGCACCCTCAAATCTTCAGAAGTATGAGATGAACCCCAAAAACTTGGAAAGGTGGATCTCACACGTACCAACACAAACTATCCCGCAATTTAATTGATCGCCAAAGGTTTTTATTGAATAGCGGAATAGGAAATATGATCAAAAAAAGTGTATTTATCTCACACGTACAAAACCACACTAGGCCCCAATTACTATTGTTTGTACCCCAAAAAGGCTGAATGAGGAGTAGGAGGAGTATGGAACAGGCAGCACCCTCAAATCTTCAGAAGTATGAGATGAACCCCAAAAACTTGGAAAGGTGGATCTCACACGTACCAACACAAACTATCCCGCAATTTAATTGATCCCCAAAGGTTTTTATTGAATAGCGGAATAGGAAATATGATCAAAAAAAGTATATGTATCTCACACGTACAAAACCACACTAGGCCCCAATTACTATTGTTTGTACCCCTAAAAGGCTGAATGAGGAGTAGGAGGAGTATGGAACAGGCAGCACCCTCAAATCTTCAGAAGTATGAGATGAACCCCAAAAACTTGGAAAGGTGGATCTCACACGTACCAACACAAACTATTCCGCAATTTAATTGATCCCCAAAGGTTTTTATTGAATAGCGGAATAGGAAATATGATCAAAAAAAGTGTATGTATCTCACACGTACAAAACCACACTAGGCCCCAATTACTATTGTTTGTACCCCTAAAAGGCTGAATGAGGAGTAGGAGGAGTATGGAACAGGCAGCACCCTCAAATCTTCAGAAGTATGAGATGAACCCCAAAAACTTGGAAAGGTGGATCTCACACGTACCAACACAAACTATCCCGCAATTTAATTGATCCCCAAAGGTTTTTATTGAATAGCGGAATAGGAAATATGATCAAAAAAAGTGTATTTATCTCACACGTACAAAACCACACTAGGCCCCAATTACTATTGTTTGTACCCCAAAAAGGCTGAATGAGGAGTAGGAGGAGTATGGAACAGGCAGCACCCTCAAATCTTCAGAAGTATGAGATGAACCCCAAAAACTTGGAAAGGTGGATCTCACACGTACCAACACAAACTATCCCGCAATTTAATTGATCCCCAAAGGTTTTTATTGAATAGCGGAATAGGAAATATGATCAAAAAAAGTGTATTTATCTCACACGTACAAAACCACACTAGGCCCCAATTACTATTGTTTGTACCCCAAAAAGGCTGAATGAGGAGTAGGAGGAGTATGGAACAGGCAGCACCCTCAAATCTTCAGAAGTATGAGATGAACCCCAAAAACTTGGAAAGGTGGATCTCACACGTACCAACACAAACTGTCCCGCAATTTAATTGATCCCCAAAGGTTTTTATTGAATAGCGGAATAGGAAATATGATCAAAAAAAGTGTATGTATCTCACACGTACAGAAGCACACTAGGCCCCAATTACTATTGTTTGTACCCCTAAAAGGCTGAATGAGGAGTAGGAGGAGTATGGAACAGGCAGCACCCTCAAATCTTCAGAAGTATGAGATGAACCCCCAAAACTTGGAAAGGTGGATCTCACACGTACCAACACAAACTATCCCGCAATTTAATTGATCCCCAAAGGTTTTTATTGAATAGCGGAATAGGAAATAGGATCAAAAAAAGTGTATGTATCTCACACGTACAAAACCACACTAGGCCCCAATTACTATTGTTTGTACCCCTAAAAGGCTGAATGAGGAGTAGGAGGAGTATGGAACAGGCAGCACCCTCAAATCTTCAGAAGTATGAGATGAACCCCAAAAACCCCAAATATCATTCAGCTCTGCTGCAGGCCACAATTTAATTTTTTTTAACCCAAGGCTGTATATTGAATAGTGGAATAGAAAAAAAGTGTATGATTTCTGAAACCACTCAATATTAGCACATGTGAACTGAACACAGCAGTGTATGATCAGTCACTCAGCACAGCACAGCTGAAGGAAAAATGCTGCACACAGTGCCTGATAGAAAAATACTTTTCTCCCTCCTCCTCAGTGGGCAAAAAAGATTGTGTTCACTGCACCCCAAAAAGATTGTGTTCACTGCACCCCAAAAAGATTGTGTTCACTGCACCCCAAAAAGATTGTGTTTACTGCAGCCCACACACAGCAAAATGGATGTGGACCACTGACACCTGCCTATCTCCTATCCCACACCACACAGCAATATCGATTGTAGTTTGTAGAACACACTGACCCTAAAAATCAGCAGACTCTCTCCCTAAAATGCCTACAACTCACCCTGCCTAACACACTCCGACCTGTCCCTCAATTCTATCCGGACACAATTTTTTTTTTCCTGTCTGTCCCTAATCAGCAGCCAGCACCCCAAAAAGATTGTGTTCACTGTACCCCAAAAAGATTGTGTTCACTGCACCCCAAAAAGATTGTGTTCACAGCAGCCCAAAAAGATTGTGTTCACTGTACCCCAAAAAGATTGTGTTCACTGCACCCCAAAAAGATTGTGTTTACTGCAGCCCAAAAAGATTGTGTTCACTGTACCCCAAAAAGATTGTGTTCACTGCACCCCAAAAATATTGTGTTCACTGCACCCCAAAAAGATTGTGTTCACTGCAGCCCACACACAGCAAAATGGATGTGGACCACTGACAGCTGCCTATCTTCTATCCCACACCACACAGCAATATCGATTGTAGTTTGTAGAACACACTGACCCTAAAAATCAGCAGACTCTCTCCCTAAAAGGATTGCTAAGATCGTAGATCGATCACTGCAAACCCCACCCCACACAGCAATATCGATTGTAGTTTGTAGAACACACTGACCCTAAAAATCAGCAGACTCTCTCCCTAAAAGGATTGATAAGATCGTAGATCGGTCACTGCAAACCCCACCCCACACAGCAATATTGATTGTAGTTTGTAGAACACACTGACCCTAAAAATCTGCAGACTCTCTCCCTAAAAGGATTGCTAAGATCGTAGATCGGTCACTGCAAACCCCACCCCACACAGCAATAGCGATTGTAGTTTGTAGAACACACTGACCCTAAAAATCAGCAGACTCTCTCCCTAAAATGCCTACAACTCGCCCTGCCTAACACACTCCGACCTGTCCCTCAATTCTATCCGGACACAAATGTTTTTTTTTTCCTGTCTGTCCCTAATCAGCAGCCAGCACGTTGATGTGTGCTCTCTCCCTGAACTAAACAGCAGAATGATGCCGCAGCGGCGCTGCCTCGAACTTATAAAGACTTGGTCACATGCTTCAAACGGCCAATCACAGCTACTGATACATTTGTAGGCATGGCTGGGATGGCTTAGGCACACCAGTTAAATGCTTGTTGATTGGCTGTTGAAAGCCCGCCATGAAAAGCGCGCCAAAGCATGCAAAACCCGGAAATAAAACGACCGAACGCGGATTTTTACTCGAACATACAGTAAAGTTTTCGGGTCCGTGTTCGGGTAACAAAAATACAATTATTCGGTACGAACACGAATAATACAGTCCGTGTTCGCTCAACCATAGTGTTTAGTAAACCCTAAAAAACAGTTGTAATTTCACATATATACACATACATACATATATATATATATATATATATATATATATATATATTGTTTATGTCTCTCTATCTCTCTCTCTATTTCTATTTCCCTTTTTTTTTCAACTAGGCATGCTCGAACATTTAGATGATTTAGTGTGTGTTTGGATAAACCACACATGCTCCAAAGCTTGGCAAATCATCCCTCTTACATCCACCTCAAAAGAGTATTTGCACTTATGTTGTTTTGCTTCCAGGACACACACACGTTAAATTTTCTCCTGGGCGTTACCATTACTGGGTGTGTGTTTTCCTGGATCTTAGACATGAAAGAAGATTTGGCCTGGCAACAGGTCCAATATATTGTGTGTGGGACATGCTTTATGTTAAAAATTTGGGGGCCTTTGTTATTTTTAGGTAGGAGGTGGGATTTGTAATTGTTGTCTGTTATGTCTAAAGACACATAGCCCAGGCCTGTATTTGTGGGAATGAATACTTGACTCTCTGTAAGTATTTGTTTGTTTTAACATAATTGTGTATTGGTTAGTCAATCTGCAGATGTATCTGAATTTTCTGGGATCTTTGTTGATGTATGTGGTGTGGTTAGACATGCTGATTGTGTATAAGTGTCAGGATCAGTGTCATTACGTGGGTCACCTGCTGGTGGCACTGTTTCTGGAACTGAGGGGCGCAGTTCCAGGGCCCACCAGCGGGTGTCTCCCAGCAGCTGGACTGTTCTTTTAATTAAGCTGCACCTGAGGACTGCTGAGGGAATATAAGCCCGCCCTTCACTGAGGCTCGGTGCTTTAGTATTTTCTCTGCTAGCCGTGTCCCTGTCTGATCCTGAAACCTGTATCCTGAATGCTGTATTCTGATCCTGTTCCCTGTACCCTGCTTCCTGTACCTGGCTCCCTGCTTTCCTTGTCTCCTGTCCTGTCCTGCTATTGTTTGCTCCATCCTTTTGTATATAGTTTGTTAGGTTCTATTGGGGTTTTGTACTGTTATCATTTATATTTTGTTTACTTGTTTATGGTCACTGGTGTTGGTATTGGAGTGTGTCATTTTGCTTAATAAACTTATTTACATCATCCATCTTGGTCCTGATTCCTTGGTGCAGCCAACTGATCTGATCACCCTTGCTGGATGCCTGCATGTGGTATCCCTGACAGAATACTGAAGCCACTAACGATCAGATCGGTTGCACCTGGGAATTAGGAATTTTCTGGTTGTTGCAAGATGCAGTCAGAGGAGGTCTTTTATTTTTCTTTGCTTGTAACAGAAGACAGGGAATATTGTCGCC
>NC_138771.1:651797918-651845524 GCF_965119305.1 Pelophylax lessonae
CGAACTTTTCCCGGACACCGAACCCCATTGAAGTCAATGGGGACCCGAACTTTAAGGCACTAAAATGGCTCTAAAACACCAATGGAAAGGGCTAGAGTGCTGCAAATGGCAGCAAAACGTAGTTAAGAGCATGGCAAGTGCTCTGCAAACAAATGTGGATAGGGAAATAACTTAAAACAACAAAAAAAAAACAGAAAAATAAAACAATGTTCTTCATCTCTGAAGGACGAGGCCCATATGGAGTAGGAGGGAGGTTGAGGTGGTGGTGGATGTGGCGGTGTCATAGGCGTGCGCACAGGGTGTGCCGGGTGTACCTGGGCACACCCTAATCACCTAGGGCACATAGCATTATCGCTCTGTTTGCCAGTGAGGAGATGGGAAAGATCTCCCTCGGACCTGCTCTGCTCTATTTCTCTTTGCCAGCAGGGAGAGTAATGTATCGGGGCCATGTACATGTAGGCAAACACATGCATGTGTATTTCAACTTTGGGGTGCACACCCTAATGCAATAGGCTGCGCACACCTATGGGCGGTGTAGGTGGAAGCGGCGGTGGAGGAGGACCAGGGCCAGATTAAGAGCATCATGGTCTTGGTGCTGAGGATTTTGAAGGGCCTTAAGGGCCGTGCCTTGGCATGCACCCAGAGGAGGAAGGGTGCAGCCATGCATGCCTAATTCAACATGGGATGCTGTCTCTGAAGCCCATAAACACATCCATGCATTGGCAACTGTCCCTCCTTTTCAGGCCTTCGTGCTGTGTGGGGAGGTTCTGAGGGTGCTGCCTGGGGAAGCGAGCATAGAAGCCAGACTTCTGTGTTTACAAGTGACAGAAGAGCGGTCACAGTGAATATGGCCAACCCGGGGCCTATATAAAAGGTAGGGGCCTGGAGCTGCAGCTCCAATAGCCCCTACGTTAATCTGGCCCTGAGGAGGAGGACGAGGTAGCCAACACTGCTTCTTTTCACAAATTTTAAATGAGGGTACACCCCAAAAGAGTGAGAAAGAGCAAAAATGGAACAATGGGTGGGTAAGGTCGGTATCCATTGCTATTCTGCACAAGGTACGGAAAAGTCCCGTGGGATCCATGCCTGGTTCATTTTAATGAACGTGAGCTTGTCCACATTGTCTCTGGACAGGCGGCTGCGCTTGTCTGTTATAACGCCCCCAGCCGTGCTAAATACCCGTTCAGATAATACACTGGCTGCAGGGCACGCCAGCACCTCCAAGGCGTAAAGGGCAAGCTCAGGCCATGTGCCCAATTTGGAGACCCAGAAGTTGAAGGGGGCAGACCCCTCATTCACTACATGTAGGCGTGTGCACACATACTGCTCCACCATGTTGGTAAAATGCTGCCTCCTGCTAAGACGTTCCATCTGAGCTGCTGGTGCTGCTGTTTGTTGTGGCGTGCTGACAAAGCTTTTCCACATTTCGGCCATGCTAACCCTGCCTTCTGAGGTGCTGGCGGTGCCCTGGTTGCGTTGGCGACCTCCTCCTCCTCATCCTCCTCCTCCTCCTCTGCCTTGTGCTTCCACTGTGGCCCCGCTGTCAGATGGGAATGCCAGCAGCATCGCATCTACCAGTGTGCGCTTGTACTCGCGCATCTTGCGATCTCGCTCCAGTGAGTGAATTAAGGACGGTACGTTGTCCTTGTAACGGGAATCCAGCAGCGTGGCCACCCAGTAATCAGCACAAGTTAGAATGTGGGCAACTCGGCGGTCGTTGTGGAGACACTGTAGCATGTAATCGCTCATGTGTGCCAGGCTGCCCAGAGGCGACGAAAGGCTGTCCTCTGTGGGAGGTGTATCGTCCGTGTCCTCTGTATCCCCCCAGCCACGCACCAGTGATGGCCATGAGCTGGCCTGGGTGCCACCCTGCTGTGAACATGGTTCCATCTCCTCCTCCAGCTCCTCCTCCTCCTCATCCTCCAGAACTGTGCCCCTGCTGGACAATTGTGTCCCTGGCATTTGTGTGTGCAGGAACCCACCCTCGGAGCCCCTTGCGAATGACTGCCCTGAAAGCCTTTGAAATGTTACCTCTTCATCCTCCTCCTCCTCCTCCTCATCCTGTGCCACATCCTCTTCCATCATCGCCCGAATTGTTTTTTCAAGGAGGCATAGAAGTGGGATAGTTAAGCTGAGAACGGCATCATTGCCACTGGCCATGTTGGTGGAGTACTCAAAACAGCGCAACAAGGCACACAGGTCTCGTATGGAGGCCCAGTTATTGGTGGTGAAGTGGTGCTGTTCCGCAGAGCGGCTCACGCGTGCGTGCTGCAGCTGAAACTCCACTATGGCCTGCTGCTGCTCGCACAGTCTTTGCAGCATGTGCAAGGTGGAGTTCCACCTTGTTGGCACGTCACATATGAGGCGGTGAGCGGGAAGGCCGAAGTTACGCTGCAGCGCTGCCAGGCAAGCAGCAGCAGGGTGAGAACGCCGAAAGTGCGCACAGACGGCCCGCACTTTCTGCAGGAGCTCTGACATATCGGGGTAGTTTTTAAGGAACCTCTGCACCACCAAATTCAGCACATGCGCCAGGCAAGGGATGTGCGTCAAACCGGCTAGGCCCAGAGCTGCTATGAGATTTCGCCCGTTATTGCACACCACCAGGCCGGGCTTGAGGCTCGCTGGCAGCAACCACTCATTTGTCTGCTGTTCCATGCTCCTCCACAACTCCTGCGCGGTGTGTGGTTTGTCCCCCAAACAGGCAAGTTTTAAAACTGCCTGCTGTCGTTTACCCCTGGCCGTGCTGAAGTTGGTGGTGAAGGTGTTACGCTGTCCGGATGAGGAGGCGGTAGAGGATGAGGAAGCGGAGTAGGAGGAGTTAGGAACAGGAGGCAAACTGAAGCGCCCTGCAATCCTCGTGGTGGAAGGACATGCGCCAAATTGCTATCCGCCTCAGGCCCATCCGCCACTGCATTTACCCAGTGTGCCGTTAGGGAGATATAACGCCCCTGACCGTGCTTACTGGTCCACGTATCGGTAGTTAGGTGGACCTTGGCACAGATGGCGTTGCGCAGTGCACACCTGATTTTTTTCCCCCACTTGGTTGTGCAGGGAAGGGATGGCTTGCCTGGAAAAGTAGTGGCGGCTGGGCACGACGTACTGTGGGACAGCCACCGACATAAGCTTTTTAAAACTGGGAGTCTCCACCAGACGGAATGACAGCATTTCAAAGGCCAATAATTGTGAAATGCTGGCATTCAGGGCCAGGGATCGCGGGTGGGTAGGGGGGTACTTCCTCTTCCTCTCAAGTGTTTGGGAGATAGAAAGCTGAACACTTCCACGGGACATTGTGGAGATGGTTGTTGGTGACCCAGGTGGTGGTGTTGCTGACAGATCGTCTGTTTGCGGGGTGGCAGGTGCCGGTATGACTACAGAGGCGGCTGGAGCGGCCGAGACTGCAGCAGAAGAGGAAGCAGGATGAGCCAGAGACGTTTCTTGGTTTTGAAGGTGTGTACTCCACTGCAGCTCGTGCTTTGCACTTAGATGCCTGATCATGCAGGTTGTGCTCAGGTTGAGAAGGTTTATGCCTCGCTTCAGGCTCTGATTGCACAGGGTGCAAACCACTCGTGTCCTGTCATCAGCACATTTTCTAAAGAACTTCCACGCTAGAGAACTCTTTTGAGCTGACTTTGGTGCGCTCGTTCCCTTGCTGCGTTGGGCAGTAGCAGGCGTAGTGTCTAGGGCACGGCCGCTCCGCTTCTGCACCCTGCTCCCTCTTCTGCTGTGCTGGTGGCTCTGTGCGACCACCGCCTCTTCCTCCAAAATACTCAGGTCACCTGCATGACCTTCATTCCATGTGGGGTCGAGGACCTCATCGTCCTCCACATCATCTTCCACCCAGTCTTCATCCCTGCCCTCCCTGTCGGTCTCCACAATGCTGAACGCCGCAGCAGTTGGCACCTGCGTTTCGTCATCATCGGAGACGTGCTGTGATGGTCCTTCCATGTACTCATTTTGAGAAATAAGTGGTTGGGCATCGCTGCACTCAATCTCTTCCACTTCTGGGGCAGGGCTAGGTGGATGGCCCTGGGAAACCCTGCTGACAGAGTCCTCAAAAAGAATAAGAGACTGCTGTATGGCTTGGGGCTCAGACTGCTTGCCTGATTTGCAAGGGGGTGAGGTGAAAGACGGTTGGACATTGGCTGCAGGTGCCAACTCTGACCTTTCTGCAGTAGACTGGGTGGGAGACAATGTGAAGGAACTGGAGGCACTGTCAGCAGCAAACCAATCTACTATCGCCTCTACGTGTTCTGGCCTCATCACTTCTAGAGGCGTATGATGCCCTACCAAATACTGATGCAGGTTCTGTCGCCTACTCACACTTGAGGAAGGTGTTTCACTTGTGCGTGTAGCTGGCACAGATCGACCACGTCCTCTCCTTGCAACAGGAGCTCTACCAGCAGCACCACGACCCAGGCCACGGCCCCTATTTGACGCTCTCCTCATATTTCTGAAATTTAAGATCTTGCCCTAGAAAGGTCTTTATTGAATAGCAGAACAAAAGAACAACAGTATCGCACGGGTGTATCTCACAGTCAAATATGCAAACTATGCCGCAATTTAATGTTTTTTACACCAAAAGGGTGTGTATTGAATAGCGGAATAGGATAAAAAACTGTGTATCTCACACGTACAAACACAGACTAGGCCCGATTAAATTTTTTCCTACCCTAAAGGGAGGATGAGGAAGAGGAGTATGGAACAGGCAGCATCCTCAAATCTTCAGAAGTATGAGATGAACCTCAAAAACTTGGAAAGGTGGATCTCACATGTACCGACACAGACTATTCCGCAATTTAATTGATCCCCAAAGGTTTTTATTGAATAGCGGAATAGGAAATATGATCAAAAAAAGTGTATGTATCTCACACGTACAGAAGCACACTAGGCCCCAATTACTATTGTTTGTACACCTAAAAGGATGGATGAGGAGGAGGAGGAGTATGGAACAGGCAGCACCCTCAAAGCTTCAGAAGTATGAGATGAACCCCAAAAACTTGGAAAGGTGGATCTCACACGTACCGACACAGACTATTCCGCAATTTAATTGATCCCCAAAGGTTTTTATTGAATAGCGGAATAGGAAATATGATCAAAAAAAGTGTATGTATCTCACACGTACAGAAGCACACTAGGCCCCAATTACTATTGTTTGTACACCTAAAAGGATGGATGAGGAGGAGGAGGAGTATGGAACAGGCAGCACCCTCAAAGCTTCAGAAGTATGAGATGAACCCCAAAAACTTGGAAAGGTGGATCTCACACGTACCGACACAGACTATTCCGCAATTTAATTGATCCCCAAAGGTTTTTATTGAATAGCGGAATAGGAAATATGATCAAAAAAAGTGTATGTATCTCACACGTACAGAAGCACACTAGGCCCCAATTACTATTGTTTGTACACCTAAAAGGATGGATGAGGAGGAGGAGGAGTATGGAACAGGCAGCACCCTCAAAGCTTCAGAAGTATAAGATGAACCCCAAAAACTTGGAAAGGTGGATCTCACACGTACCGACACAGACTATCCCGCAATTTAATTGATCCCCAAAGGTTTTTATTGAATAGCGGAATAGGAAATATGATCAAAAAAAGTGTATGTATCTCACACGTACAGAAGCACACTAGGCCCCAATTACTATTGTTTGTACACCTAAAAGGATGGATGAGGAGGAGGAGGAGTATGGAACAGGCAGCACCCTCAAAGCTTCAGAAGTATGAGATGAACCCCAAAAACTTGGAAAGCTGGATCTCACACGTACCGACACAGACTATTCCGCAATTTAATTGATCCCCAAAGGTTTTTATTGAATAGCGGAATAGGAAATATGATCAAAAAAAGTGTATGTATCACACACGTACACAACCACACTAGGCCCCAATTACTATTGTTTGTACCCCTAAAAGGATGGATGAGGAGGAGGAGGAGTATGGAACAGGCAGCACCCTCAAAGCTTCAGAAGTATGAGATGAACCCCAAAAACTTGGAAAGGTGGATCTCACACGTACCGACACAGACTATCCCGCAATTTAATTGATCCCCAAAGGTTTTTATTGAATAGCGGAATAGGAAATATGATCAAAAAAAGTGTATGTATCTCACACGTACAGAAGCACACTAGGCCCCAATTACTATTGTTTGTACACCTAAAAGAATGGATGAGGAGGAGGAGGAGTATGGAACAGGCAGCACCCTCAAAGCTTCAGAAGTATGAGATGAACCCCAAAAACTTGGAAAGGTGGATCTCACACGTACCAACACAGACTATTCCGCAATTTAATTGATCCCCAAAGGTTTTTATTGAATAGCGGAATAGGAAATATGATCAAAAAAAGTGTATGTATCTCACACGTACAGAAGCACACTAGGCCCCAATTACTATTGTTTGTACACCTAAAAGGATGGATGAGGTGGAGGAGGAGTATGGAACAGGCAGCACCCTCAAAGCTTCAGAAGTATGAGATGAACCCCAAAAACTTGGAAAGGTGGATCTCACACGTACCGACACAGACTATTCCGCAATTTAATTGATCCCCAAAGGTTTTTATTGAATAGCGGAATAGGAAATATGATCAAAAAAAGTGTATGTATCTCACACGTACAGAAGCACACTAGGCCCCAATTACTATTGTTTGTACACCTAAAAGGATGGATGAGGAGGAGGAGGAGTATGGAACAGGCAGCACCCTCAAAGCTTCAGAAGTATGAGATGAACCCCAAAAACTTGGAAAGGTGGATCTCACACGTACCGACACAGACTATCCCGCAATTTAATTGATCCCCAAAGGTTTTTATTGAATAGCGGAATAGGAAATATGATCAAAAAAAGTGTATGTTTTTCACACGTACAGAAGCACACTAGGCCCCAATTACTATTGTTTGTACCCCTAAAAGGATGGTTGAGCAGTAGGAGGAGGAGGATGAAACAGGCAGCATCCTCAAATCTTCAGAAGTATGAGATTGTGTTCACTGTACCCCACAAAGATTGTGTTCACTGCACCCCAAGAGGATTGTCTTCACTGCACTCCACAAAGATTGTGTTCACTGTACCCCACAAAGATTGTGTTCACTGCACCCCAAAAGGATTGTCTTCACTGCACCCCACAAAGATTGTGTTCACTGTACCCCACAAAGATTGTGTTCGCTGTACCCCCCAAAGATTTTGTTCACTGCACCCCACAAAGATTGTGTTCACTGTACCCCACAAAGATTGTGTTCACTGCACCCCAAAAGGATTGTCTTCACTTCACCCCACAAAGATTGTGTTCACTGTAATCCACAAAGATTGTGTTCACTGTACCCCCCAAAGATTTTGTTCACTGCACCCCACAAAGATTGTGTTCACTGTACCCCACAAAGATTTTGTTCACTGCACCCCACAAGGATTGTCTTCACTGCACCCCACAAGGATTGTCTTCACTGCACCCCACAAAGATTGTGTTCACTGCACCCCAAAAGGATTGTCTTCACTGCACCCCACAAATATTGTGTTCACTGTACCCCACAAAGATTGTGTTCACTGTACCCCCCAAAGATTTTGTTCACTGCACCCCACAAGGATTGTCTTCACTGCACCCCACAAGGATTGTCTTCACTGCACCCCACAAAGATTGTGTTCACTGTACCCCACAAAGATTGTGTTCACTGCACCCCAAAAGGATTGTCTTCACTGCACCCCACAAAGATTGTGTTCACTGTACCCCACAAGGATTGTCTTCACTGCACCCCACAAAGATTGTGTTCACTGCACCCCACAAAGATTGTGTTCACTGTACCCCACAAAGATTGTGTTCACTGTACCCCACAAAGATTTTGTTCACTGCACCCCACAAGGATTGTCTTCACTGCACCCCACAAGGATTGTCTTCACTGCACCCCACAAAGATTGTGTTCACTGTACCCCACAAAGATTGTGTTCACTGCACCCCAAAAGGATTGTCTTCACTGCACCCCACAAAGATTGTGTTCACTGTAATCCACAAAGATTGTGTTCACTGTACCCCACAAAGATTTTGTTCACTGCACCCCACAAGGATTGTCTTCACTGCACCCCACAAAGATTGTGTTCACTGTACCCCACAAAGATTTTGTTCACTGCACCCCACAAAGATTGTGTTCACTGTACCCCACAAAGATTGTGTTCACTGCACCCCAAAAGGATTGTCTTCACTGCACCCCACAAAGATTGTGTTCACTGTACCCCACAAAGATTGTGTTCACTGTACCCCCCAAAGATTTTGTTCACTGCACCCCACAAGGATTGTCTTCACTGCACCCCACAAGGATTGTCTTTACTGCACCCCACAAAGATTGTGTTCACTGTACCCCACAAAGATTTTGTTTACTGTACCCCGCAAAGATTGTGTTCACTGTACCCCACAAAGATTTTGTTCACTGCACCCCACAAAGATTGTGTTCACTGCACCCCAAAAGGATTGTCTTCACTGCACCCCACAAAGATTGTGTTCACTGTACCCCACAAGGATTGTCTTCACTGCACCCCACAAAGATTGTGTTCACTGTACCCCACAAAGATTGTGTTCACTGTACCCCCCAAAGATTTTGTTCACTGCACCCCACAAGGATTGTCTTCACTGCACCCCACAAGGATTGTCTTCACTGCACCCCACAAAGATTGTGTTCACTGTACCCCACAAAGATTGTGTTCACTGCACCCCAAAAGGATTGTCTTCACTGCACCCCACAAAGATTGTGTTCACTGTACCCCACAAGGATTGTCTTCACTGCACCCCACAAGGATTGTCTTCACTGCACCCCACAAAGATTGTGTTCACTGTACCCCACAAAGATTTTGTTCACTGCACCCCACAAAGATTGTGTTCACTGTACCCCACAAAGATTGTGTTCACTGTACCCCACAAAGATTTTGTTCACTGCACCCCACAAGGATTGTCTTCACTGCACCCCACAAAGATTGTCTTCACTGCACCCCACAAAGATTGTGTTCACTGCACCCCAAAAGGATTGTCTTCACTGCACCCCACAAAGATTGTGTTCACTGTAATCCACAAAGATTGTGTTCACTGTACCCCACAAAGATTTTGTTCACTGCACCCCACAAGGATTGTCTTCACTGCACCCCACAAAGATTGTGTTCACTGTACCCCACAAAGATTTTGTTCACTGCACCCCACAAAGATTGTGTTCACTGTACCCCACAAAGATTGTGTTCACTGCACCCCAAAAGGATTGTCTTCACTGCACCCCACAAAGATTGTGTTCACTGTACCCCACAAAGATTGTGTTCACTGTACCCCCCAAAGATTTTGTTCACTGCACCCCACAAGGATTGTCTTCACTGCACCCCACAAGGATTGTCTTCACTGCACCCCACAAAGATTGTGTTCACTGTACCCCACAAAGATTTTGTTCACTGTACCCCGCAAAGATTGTGTTCACTGTACCCCGCAAAGATTGTGTTCACTGTACCCCACAAAGATTTTGTTCACTGCACCCCACAAAGATTGTGTTCAATGCACCCCAAAAGGATTGTCTTCACTGCACCCCACAAAGATTGTGTTCACTGTACCCCACAAGGATTGTCTTCACTGCACCCCACAAGGATTGTCTTCACTGCACCCCACAAAGATTGTGTTCACTGTACCCCACAAAGATTGTGTTCACTGCACCCCAAAAGGTTTGTCTTCACTGCACCCCACAAATATTGTGTTCACTGTACCCCACAAAGATTGTGTTCACTGTACCCCACAAAGATTTTGTTCACTGCACCCCACAAAGATTGTGTTCACTGTACCCCACAAAGATTGTGTTCACTGCACCCCAAAAGGATTGTCTTCACTGCACCCCACAAAGATTGTGTTCACTGTACCCCACAAAGATTTTGTTCACTGCACCCCACAAAGATTGTGTTCACTGTACCCCACAAAGATTGTGTTCACTGTACCCCACAAAGATTTTGTTCACTGCACCCCAAAAGGATTGTGTTCACTGCACCCCAAAAAGATTGTGTTCACTGCAGCCCACACACAGAAAAATCGATGTGGATCACTGACACCTGCCTATCTCCTATCCCACACCACACAGCAATATCGATTGTAGTTTGTAGAACACACTTTCTCTAAAATTCAGCAGCAGCCTCTCCCTAACAGGATTGAGAAGAGATCGTAGATCGGGACTAAGTGCAGACCCCACCCCACACAGCAATATCGATTGTAGTTTGTAGAACACACTGACCCTATAATTCAGCAGCAGCCTCTCCCTAACAGGATTGAGAAGAGATCGTAGATCAGGATTAAGTGCAGACCCCACCCCACACAGCAATATCGATTGTAGTTTGTAGAACACACTGACCCTATAATTCAGCAGACTCTATCCCTAAAATGCCTACAACTCGCCCTGCCTAAACACTCCGACCTGACCCTAAATTCTATCCGGACACCAATTTGTTTTCCCTGCCTGTCTTTCCCTAATCAGCAGCCAGCACGTATGTGTGCTCTGTCCCTGAGCTAAGCAGCAGAATGACGCCGCTGCGGCTGCCTCGAACTTATAAAGACTTGGTCACATGCTTCAGACGGCCAATCACAGCTACTCATACATTTGCAGGCATGGCTGGGATAGCTTAAGGCACACCAGTTAAACGATTGTTGATTGGCTGTTGAAAGCCCGCCATGAAAAGAGCGCCAAAACATGCAAAACCCGGAAATAAAACGACCGAACACGGATTTTTTACCCGAACATACAGTAAAGTGTCCGTGTCCGTGTTCGGGTAACAAAAATCCAATTATTCGGTACGAACACGAATAATACAGTCCGTGTTTGCTCAACACTACCCAAGACCACTTTCCTTGGACAGTGGCTTCCTCCAGACCGGCTCCCCAGCCAGAGAGACTGGCATCTATACCTTCCAGAATACAGGAAGAAAGGATTTCCCTCCTTCCAAATTCCTGGCCATTAACCACCAACTTAGACTCTGATGCACCCTTTGTACCAGAGACATGCACCAATCTAAGGCCTGAATCTTTCTGCTCCCGGCTGACAGAATGTTGTTCTGTAAAGGTCTGGCATGGAATTAAGCATAGGGAACTGCTTCAAATGAGGCCCTAATAACCTCATCCAAAGACGTACAGAAGAATACCTTTTCCTTCTTGTGGACCGAACCAGATCCTTTAGGTCTACGACCTTTCCTGACAGCAACAATACCTTTTCCTGTACTGTGTCCATAAGGAAACCCAGATATTCCAGGTGCTGGACTAGTTGTAATGCTGACTTTGCCAAGTTCAGAATCCAACTCAGACATTCTAAGAACTGAACCATCCGGAACACATTCTGGCTTATAGCTGAAGCTGAAGTATTTTATTAACTAGATATCCTACCACTGCTATTCCTTGAGATCTTAGAGCCGCCAATACTAGGGCTAGGATTTTTTTGAACACTCATGGAGCCGTGGCCAGCCCGAAGGACAGAGTCACAAACTGAAAATAATGGTTTTCTATTGCAAAGCGTAAAAACCTTTGATGGGCCTGAGAGATAGGCACGTGAAGTTATGCATCCTTGATGTCTATGGATGCTAGAAATGCTCCTCCCTGCAGAGGCCATGACTGAGCGAATTGACTCCATTCGGAAAGTGCGAATGTTTAGAAACTGGTTTAGAGTTTTGAGATTTAGAATAGGTCTCACGTCTCTGTTTTTCTAGGGGACTACAAAAAAGGTTTGAGTAAAAACCCTTGAATCTTTCGTCCTCCAGAACTTCTTTTTTTCCCAAACAATTTTTATTGGTTTTAAAATAGCATGAACAAGAAATGCATTCAACATGTCATCATATAACAGAAAAAGAATAGTTCACTTTAGCAACCGATAATATATGGCATAGTAAGTCACAAAATGCAACAGGTACAATCAACAGTCAATTGTCATTCCAAATGATCCATGGATCCCAGTGTTCGTTGTGTTTAGAAATAGAGTGTGAGCGTAGCGCCAATGCTTTCTCATATTCATATGTTATATTCACTGAGGTCACCACTTCTGACAGGTTTGGAGCCTCCGTTTTTTTCCACCTCCTAGTGATGGTGGCCCTAGCGGCCAATAGTATATGTGCCGTAACCCACCTATCTTTGATGGGAATCTCATCAATATCTAGAATGAGGAGGGCTAAAGCAGGGTTCGGTGTAATAGAATTTTTTGTCACCGCCGAGATGAGGCCAAAGACTTGATTCCAGAAACTAGCTAGGTTTTTGCATGTCCAAAGAATGTGATATAAGTTGCCTACTTGGCCACATTCTCACCAACAAAGCGGAGAGTGTGTCGGGTAGAACTGGGATAATCTATAGGGCATTAGATACCACCTTGACAAGAATTTTTGGGATAGTTCCCAATAGTTGGTACATCTCGACACGCCATACGAATGCCGAAATGCGCACAGCCATTGATATTGCAAGAAAGATCGTTTAATGTCACCTTCCCATTTTATCATGGGGCTAGACTTGTGAAACTTGGTCTTGGCATTAAACATGTTGTAGAAGAAGGTGATGCCTTTAGTCGGTCCAGAGAGGTTTGTAAAGAATCGAATGGTCGAAAGCGGGATAGTGACCTTAGGAGGGGGATTTTTTGTCAGAAACGTGGAGATCCGTGTATATGCGTAGAGTTCTGAGTTCGGAATGTCATATTGACACGTGAGAGTTGCGAACGGTTTCAGTCGGTCTGTGAGAAAGAGGTCGTCAAGCCAGTGTATGCCCCTATCTCTCCACTTCAGGGTTGAGAGACACGGGATCAGAATGTCTAGGAGGTTAATGGGTAATCTCTGTTTGTATTGTGCTTCTTCCACATTAGCGTGTTTTTACAATTCCCTCCAAGCTAGAATGGATGTTTTGGTCGTGATCAACAGGTCTGTCATGTTTTGGGGCTTCCACATGTCTGCTAGAAGTAGTAGATATAAATGGTCGACTTTACTATGTGCGGCTTCTATGTGTGACCAATGTATGCCAGGGTGCTCTGGGAACCACGTACGTAGCTGGGATAGTTGGGATGCTAGAAAGTAGTCGTTTAGTTGTACCATACCTGTTCCTCCTACCTTTTTATGTCTGATAAGGTGAGCCCATGAGCATCTGGGATGCTTCCCCTGCCATATATAGTGTTTAAGGACACGGTTGAGAGAGTTGATCATTGCGGGTGGGAGAGGCACTGGGAGGGTACGAAAAACGTACAGAATTTTGGGGAGGGCCATCATTTTGAAGGCTGCCAGTCTACCTAACCAAGAAAGTTCCTGGTATGATTTTTTGGTAAGATCCGATTGTATGTCTGCTATTAGTGGTTTGTAGTTGGCCTCTACCAGAGAGGAAACCGATGGTGTCAGTTTTAGCCCCAAGTACGAGATTTCGTGGTCAGTCCATATGTACGGGAATTGTGATTCAAGGTGTTGTCTGGTGTGTTTTTGTATCCCCAAATTGAGGATAAGCGATTTAGTAAAATGTACTTTATAGTATGAGATGGATGAGAATGACTCCAAAAGTTGATGCAGGAAGGGCATAGACACTATGGGGTTGGAAATGGACAGGATGACGTCGTCAGCAAACAACGTTATTTTATGAGGGGTACCTCTAATACGGAAGCCGGAGATGTGGGGGTGTGAGCAAATACATTCAGCTAGAGGCTCCATCATCAGATTAAATATACTCGGGGACAGTGGACCGCCTTGGCGGGTACCGTTGGTTATGGAGAAGGGCTTCGACAAAATGCTCGATAAAAACACTTGAGCGGAAGGGGTAGAATATAATGCCAAAATGGCCGATAGAATCAGCCCCTGGAATCCAAACTTCTCCAAAACCAGCCGCATATATTGCCAGTAGACCCTATCGAAGGCTTTTTCAGCGTCGATGGATAACAATAGGGAAGGGGTTTTTGATATCTCTGCATAGTGGATTAGGTTAATGACTTGACGCGTGGCATCTGCCGCTTGTCTATTTGTCATGAATCCCAGCTGGTCTGGATTTATTAGGGTGGGTAGGATGACAGAAAGGCGGGTGGCAATTAATTTGGCATATATTTTTACATCCGCCTTTAACAGGGAGATTGGGCGGAAATTCGCTGGGGTATCTGGTGGTTTTGGGAGGGCCACTATGTGCGCTTTAAGCATCTCCGGTGGAAAGGTGCCAGATTGGGAGATTGTTCGGTAGAGTCGGAGCAGATATGGGGATAATATGTCCTGGAATTGTTTAAAATATTCATTGGTAAAACCGTCAGGGCCCGGGGATTTATCATTTGGTAGGTTGTTGATAGCATGGGTAATTTCCTCAGGGGAGAAGGGGGAATTTAAGGTCAGGAGTTGGGCATTTGTCAGTGTGGGAAGGCAAATGTCATTGAGAAATGACATAATACACTGGTCAGATGGGACAGGGCAGGAAGGGTCGTCCTTCAAATTATACAGCGCCCCATAGTAGTCAGAAAACGCGTCAGCGATATCTTGGGGTTTTAGGAGTTTCTGCTTGGTGAAGGGGTGGAAAATATGGGGTATTTTGCATTTAGCTCTGCGGGCTCTCAAGCGGTTGGCGAGGAATTTCCCAGCCTTGTTGTGTTGTGAGTAAAGTAGTAGCTTGAGGGATCGCATAACCCTATCATGATCGTGGATCAAGAGTAAACGTAGTTCATGTCTGAGTTTAGTTAGAGCAGCCGATTGTGCGTCAGTGGTAGAGGCCTTGTTGGCGACCTCCAATTTATGGATGTCCGCCAGCAAGGAGTCCACAGCCGTTTTGTGCGATTTCCGTTCTCTAGACTTAAGCTGAATCAATATGCCCCTCATGACAGCTTTATGTGTATTCCATAAAGTCCATGGAGAAACAGTCGGGTTATCGTTAAGTTGGAAGAAAGATTTTAGGTGGTCTTAAAGCATAGCCAAGTGTTGCTGTAGTTGGATCAGCCTATTGTCACATCTCCAGGTGGAGCAGCCAGGACCAGGCTTCTTCAGATGGATTATGACAGATATACCTGCATGATCCGACCATGTGATATCATGTATTGTAACCTCAGAGGTACGATGTAATAACCAAGAATTAAGAATAAAAAGGTCAATTCGTGAATATGGTTTATGGCGGGCCAAAAAGAAGGTAAAATCCCTCTCTTCCCCGTGAAAACAACGCCAGGCGTCATAGAGGTCCTCTCGGTGTAGCAGGTTCCCCATAGCAGGCGAGCGCCTTCCGCACCTAGAGGAGGTGTCGATCCGAGGGTCGGGGGGCAAGTTAAAGTCACCGCAGATGAGGAGGTGACCTTCCCTCAGCGCCCAAGCTTTTTTCAGGATCTTACGCAGGAAGCCCATTTTTTTAACATTAGGAGCATATATAGACACTAACGTTAGAGGTACATTATCAATAACACATATCAATATGACATATCTACCCTCCGGGTCGAGATGGGACGATTTAAGGGTGAACACCACCGAGTCTCTTATAGCGACCATAATCCCGTTCTTCTTTACAGGAGCCGAGGCAAAGAAAGTGTGAGGAAAGTTCTTGTGTTGGCAGTAGGGGGATGCGTCCACCTGGAAGAGTGTTTCCTGGACTACCAGGATGTCGGCGTTTTGCGAGATGGTGTCTTTCCACAGGGTCCTCCGTTTGGCTGGGTGGTTAAGTCCATTTGAGTTAATGGATAAGATCTTCAGACCCATGGGAAAGGGAGTGGAAGAGATGGGCTGGTTGGTCGGTGCATCTTGAGCTCGGAGACTGGATTGCTGGATCTGTGTTATGCCAGAGTAAATCTTGACAATCTTTTGGGTCAACAGGCGGGAAAGATGATGTGAAAAAGTTCGGAATCGACAATAGACACTGGATCATGGGAGCAAAGTGTCGGGTGTTGCTAAAGCAGGAAGTTGAGCGCTGGTGATTGGTATCAACTAACTCCAACGGGAGTAACAGAGAAGCCTGTCGCCAGGCATAAAAAAGGGAATTCCTCGAAAGGTATTCGGGCAGGCAAGCCTGCAACATTCAGCAGGGTAAGGTACGGTAATGTGTACCAAGGCACTGGACCAGGGAACTCCGTAGAGCAGGATAGAGTCTGAAGAGTGCCGTTAAAACTTGTTGCGGTGGTTACGGACGGGCTTGGACCACCCAAGTGATAGGTTCGCTTTCTGAGGTGGCGCAGGATTCGGGGACTGGGGGGGAATGATATTCCAGGTGCGAAGGAGTTCCAATCCAGCTTCCAGTGAGTGTATAGTTTTGGTGGACCCCTCTTTGGTGATGGACAGGCTTGCCGGATATTTCCATTTATAAGGAATGTCATGGTTTCGCAAGGCTTTGGTGACGGTTAACAGATTGTTGCGGCGTTGCATTGTATAGCGAGAGAAGTCTGGGAAGACTTGTAGAGTACTTGCTTGCTCAGGCAGTTGATCTTTATGTTTAAAGGCTAGGAGTATACCTTCTTTAGCTTGGTAATAGTGCATTTTAAGCAGCACATCTCTTGGCACTTCTGCAGGAAGATGTGGGGGTTTGGGAATGCGGTGAATACGATCGATCGTCAAATCAGTGGGGAGAAGCCTGGAACCGCAGCTAGAAAGAGGTCTCTTGCAAAGTGCGGGAGTTGGTTAGAGGAAACCGTTTCAGGTATGCCGCATATCTTGAGATTACTCCTTCTCGATCGGTCCTCCAGGTCTGCCAATTTGGATTTGATCCATGAGATATCATCTGCCCGAGACATGTGAGCATCCACCATGGTGTTGAATGAGGTCGCAAAATCAGTCATTTGATTCTCCATGTGATCAACCCTGGATTCCACAACTTGTACACTTCTCTTACAGTCCTTCAAGCCAGAATACAGATCAGCCTGCAGGGAAGAACGCAGCAGCATCACAATGTCCTTAAGGGCTGTGTCAGAGATGGGCTGACCTGTGGTAGGGAAAGCTGCAATGGGGTCCGGGATGGCAGTTTCCATATCGAGTGTGTCCCCCGCCATGTTCCCTCCCTGTGCAGGGCCTGACATGTCAGAGATTGAGGATCGCCTCTGCTTACTTTTAGCTGGGCTGTGGGTGGAGGGGGTCGACTGACCTGAGGCTGGATCCGGACCGTTGTCCGCCGAGAGTTGTGCATCCCGTAGGAGAGTTGCTGCTGCCAGAGCACTGGCTGCATCCCTGTTGAGAGAGGTCCGGGCGCCATTTTGGCTCGAGCGGCCCGCTGCTGGTGGAAAGTACAGGGTCAGTTTGCACGGCTGCGGCGGGTCCCGCTGTCTCCTAGACATCTCTGCTGAGTGCACGGGTTCACCGCCATTCTAGGGGTGTGAATAGTGAGGGGAACTCGGCTTTGTAGAGGTGGATTCCCTGGTCCTCTACCCAGACCTCCAGGGACTGTAGCAGCCTTCCCCCACCCAACTGAGTGGGGGGCGCCCCTTCACAAGTCAGATTTAGAGCAGGACTTGGTAGGTCTCTGGGCCCAGGGTTTCTTCTGCCCTTGACCTGAAGGCTTGGTTCTAGATTCAGATGGCTGAGGTTGTTGCAACTGCCTGGAAGTACTGGGAGTCTGAATGTTGGAAACCTTAAAAGAAGGACGTGTGCTTTTCCTTTTAAATCTTTTGTATATATTTATCCAGATCATCACCAAATAGGCGTTCCCCATGAAAGGGAAAGCCAGACAGCAACTTTTTACACGTTAATTCTGCAGACCAGCTTTTTAGCCACAGGATTTTACACATATGAACTGACAAAAGAGCAAACCGTGACATTTGCTGTATGGAGTCTTTAAGAGCATCTACTGCAAAACACAAAGTTCTAGGTAGATCTGCCAAGTCTTCCACAGACTCTCCTTGAGAAGGAACTGTCCTGGAAACTCATTTAATATGGTCTTTTAAAGACTGACAAACTCCCATAGCTGCCACTGCCAGTTGTATTGCAGACCCTGCAATAGCAAAGGAAGCTTTTAGCAAAGATTCCAACTTCTTATCAGCTGGATCTTTAAAAACCTGGGCATTATCCAGAGGACAAGTTAAGCTTTTGTTAACAGAAGAAATGGCAACATCCACAGTAGATATACTCCATTTTCTTATGAACTTTTCTTCCATAGCATACAACAAAGAAAAACTTTTGGGAGGAACAGAAATCCTATCAGGAGGATCCCAATCAGCACAATAAGAAAGTGATTCACTCCGCTCCACTCATTGTAGATGCTTCAAGTGAATGGTGCTCTTTAAGCAGCTCACCTCACAAATAGACTTATATAGAGTCATACACGCATCATTGGTATATACTTTGTAGATGGTATGCATATCCCTCCTCTCTAAGGACTCCGACCTCCAGTAAACCAGCCTCCAAGTCCTGGTAACATTCAGATACAAAAGGGGAGACAAATCTAATGCTCTCAGTTTGATAATTTATTGAAGATTATAAATAGTATGGCACTTACATAGATGGCATTTAGAGCAGTGCGGGCTCGGACAGGCAGATAGCATAAGGAGACATGACCATCCTAGTTCTGACGTCTGACGAGTAGGCTCCTCCCCCATAAGCGTTGCGTCATTTGACTTTGTCAGCAGGGCTTGGAGCACCTTCAATGAGTGGAGTGGAGTGAAGCACTTTCTTTTTTTTTGTTTCAATACATTTTTATTGGGTTTTTTAATGCAGAAAACAAAGGCCAACATATGTCAAAGAAAGACACAACATGCAAAATGCAAATAACATCTATAACACATCAGATGTTATAAAATAGGTAACAACAATACACTTTCTACAGAACAGTGCTAGGTGAAAACTCGTCCCTGAGACAGGAGGAGTCAAAATACAGTGCAATAGATGATATCAATGTCACACAGCGGCATGAAGGGAAGGTTGGCTCGTCTCACTTGTCCCACCCCCTTGAGAAGGAGAGGGACAGTCCGCAGGAGTCCCAATGGGAACACGCTACACTTGCGGACGGAGGAGCGCTTCCCCCACCAAGGTCACAGCATAAGATCAAAGAGTCCCAGGGGACAAGCATAGCTAGGCAACAAGAGGAAAGTGGGAAATATAGAGGAGAGAGGAAAAAAGACAATAAAGTAAAGGCCCGTACACACGTACCGATCGTCGGCCGACAGAACGTCCTACAAATGTTCGCGGCTGGCGTGTTTGTTGTTTGTCTGTTGAAAAGTGCTCAAAACTTGCCCAGGACATTTGTCTGCCGACAGAAAATGACGTCACTACGTTCCACGCACGTTCGCCGCTACAAAAGAGGAAGTGAGTGTTCGGCCGTGACCCTTCTGGGCATCTCGCGCTGATTTCGGTAGCATTTGTTTGGTTGACGACATTTCGCTATTTTCCGAGACATCGTTCGAGAATTTATTATGGCGACCGTGAATTCGACCGTTGCTGTCGTTCGTGTTGGAGTTTTGGCTCTGAGACGACGTACGAGCAATAGGAAGAAGAAGCGGGCCTCCTGGACGAAAAATTGGTTGCTTAACCGTGATCAATTTTCTCATATGTCCTTGCTGAGGGAGCTTCAGGAAAATAATCCTGATGACTTCAGGAATTATTTGAGGATGACGGATCCCATCTTTCACCGTCTTCTTGCCCTGGTGTCCCCCTATATTCTGAAGCAGGATACTTGTATGCGGCTTGCAATTACTCCTGAGCAAAGGTTAATTGCGACGTTGAGGTATCTTGCAACAGGGAGAAGCCTGCAGGATCTGAAGTTCACCACAGGCATCTCCCCCCAAGCACTTGGAGTCATCATCCCTGAGACCTGCTCTGCCATCATCAAGATCTTGCAGAAGGACTATATCAAGGTATGTTTGATTTTTTACATTACATGTATTAGTAGTTTCACCCGAATTATGATGTTTTTGGATGTACAGCAATTGACACAGGCCATTATTTGTAAACTACCCTCTGTCCGCATGCACATAGTAGTAAAGATGTAGATTATCTTAACCATTTGTAAAATTACCCACTAACCACCCCACCATTCTCTCCTATGTGTCCCTAACCGCATTGCCTGTTAACAGTATGTCGAATTTTTTTAATTTTATTACTTTCCCTCAAACAATTATTCCTTGGCCAATGTTTTAGTACCTAGTTTATGATTTATCTAAAATACATCAGTCCATCCATTCCCACCTATGATTCTGTATGTTTATGTAATGATGTTAAAACCTTCACTGACCACAAGCCCTTATTGATGTATAAATGCCCAGTTTTACTTACCCATCCCCCACCCACATGCTAAATCTCAAAGTCAGCATATACCAAAGCTCAAGCTCAGAGGTCTTCAAACTACGGCCCTCCAGTTGTTCAGGAACTACAATTTCCATCATGCCTAGTCATGTCTGTGAATGTCATAGAATTACAAGGCCTCATGGGATGTGTAGTTCTGCAACAGCTGGAGGGCCATAGTTTGTAAATCTCAGCTCTAGCTGGTGAGTATAATGGGCCATACACACTATAAGATTGTCAGAACAATTTATCCTTCCGATTTACCAAAACCAAATAATATGAGGTCCAACAAACACTTTCAAATCCTATGCAATCTGGTAGGCCCTTGCACTACATAGAAAAGGTAAATCTGCACGAAAAAGTCTTCAGAGAATCTTATAGTGTGTATGGCCCTTTACAATCTAAGAACAATAGGAGGTTGAAAATAAATGTATGTAGATGTTACATCCCCAAATCCAAAAGTTTGCCTTCCTGTTGTTTATATTTTTAACAAGTTGCATAAGCATTTAACAGACAACTGTGTGTGTAATTAATAATGTGATGTGCTCAAGCACTAATGTTTTTTTTTTTTTTTTTTCCCCACAGTTTCATTCAAACGCAGGGCTGGAGATTTCTGATCAATTTCTGGAGAAGTGGAATTTTCCCAATTGTGGGGGTGCTATTGATGGGAAGCACGTCCGCATTGTCCCCCCTCCGAATTCCGGCACATTTTATTATAATTATAAAGGTTTTTTTAGTATAGTCATGCTCGCCATAGTTAATGCAAACTATGAGTTTATTTATTTGGATATTGGCAAAAATGGCCGCAATTCGGATGGGGGAGTTATTGATCAGACGGAGTTCGCTCGTCGTCTAAAGAACGGCACTCTGAACCTGCCATCCAGGGAGCAAACTGTTGAGGGTATGAGCTTTGTGTTTATCGCAGATGAGGCTTTTGCGCTTGGGGAGCATCTCATGAAGCCCTACCCTCAGAGGAACCTCACCCCCGACCAAAGGATTTACAACTACCGGTTGTCTAGAGCTCGCAGAGTTGTGGAGAATGCCTTCGGGATAATGGCCAACCGGTTCCGGATATTCCTGACGTCCATACACCTGGCACTGTACAAAGTGGATAATGTGGTCTTGTGTTGCTGCATTTTGCACAACTTCCTACGCAGGAATGTACACAATTATGTTTTGCAGCAACTGGATACTGACCCTGCTATGCCAGGTACAAGTGGAGAGGCCCAACCTCCTGACCAAGTGGAGTCCATGACGTCAATGGAAGTTGGACGGTCAGGATTGACATCACACAGGGCCCGTCAGATCCGCCAGGAATATCTGGACTATTTCGTGGGGAGAGGAGCTGTGTCCTGGCAGCAATCAATGTCACACACACATTAATGTTGGTAAAGATTTGACACACAAGATAAATGTCAGCGATCTATTATTTTTGAACACATTAAACAAAAATTGCTATGATTCTGTATTGTGGATTCTAATCATTTGGGCACATATGGCCAACATAATTTTTGTTGTAAATCATGTGTTATATATGTGTGACTTTGGAAGGGTTAATACATTCATCAGTGGGTTTCTTTGCTGTAGTCTCTCACCAGCTGATCCAAAGTGATGATGGCCATGTGTTATTTTTTATCCAGTGGTGTAAATACAAGGGCCTTCTGCACCCCATAAAATTTCCACAAACCCTCTCACATAGAGAACTAGGTCACACCCAAGGTTCATCTAATGTCACCTTACATTGGTGGTCATTGTCCAGAAGGTGCCCATACTATATATTTCATATAATACATTAGGGTATTAAAAACGTACCTACAGCTGTTATGTTGTGTTCATTTATGACATCCTTCTCACTGCCCACCAATGTTAGGATATTTCAGTGTTATGTGAAACTTGATCATTGTTCATCTCAAAGTGTTATATATATAGGTAATGGAAAGTGAACTAGAGCAACGAACAAACAATACACTATAGATTACACTGATCTCCCTACACTGATTGCTACTGGCAATATCAATGCCATATTGAATCCTAGGACTGCTAGTACCTTGAGTGTTGAGTCACACTTATGCGATGTGGGAAGTCTGCGACTTTGCAGCCTTCCAGCATTGCATAAGGGTGACCCGCCACTTACTTTTTGCACAGGATTGTATTCCACAAGTGTTAAGCACTGTGCGATCCAATCCAGATACATCAGAAATAAAGGGTCATGTGCGGCTTGTATGCGTGTTCATTGCGAATGTAGCCATACAAAGTGTATATGTCTCAATTCACACTGCACATCTGATGGCATGTAATATCGTAGCGCACTGCTCCTTTATTACATGCGATCAGATGTTCATGCGAAAATCATCTATACAGTTTGTATGGCTCAATTCGCACTGCACTCGCACAAAAGTCGCACATGATGCATTTATTCAGCCGCATCAGGATAGGATCGCACAGTCGTTCAAACTTGTGTGATCCGATCCTGTGTAAAATGTCAGATCGCACTGTGATATGCGTTAAAACTGGGGGTATCTTTAACATTTCATTGACACCTCCAGCAACTCGCATATGGCAGTGTCAAAAATGCTTACATTAACATGTAAATATGGGAATAGGACAGCCATCATACATTTAGTGCTTCTTTACACAGCTTTAGACCTCGACCCCCCAACGAAAGTCTAATAAAGAATTGAACACACATTGTTGAATGTAAAAACGTTTTAGTATCAAACATTCACAGGGTTAGGGTTAGGGTTAGGGTGTTGTCAAGTGCTTTTCCCAAACTTGGGTACACTCTTTAACATCTGAGTGTCATAAAACTAGCATAAAATATTCTATAAAAATTGTAACATCAGGAACATCCCAATACAAACATTAAAAACGTAAAAAATTTTTTTTTTTTAAATTTGGCAAGCATGTCCACAAAATCACGCATTTTTGCTTGCAATGCCGTTGCAGTCTCTTTTATTTGCTCGAGGTCTGAGCAGCATTGAAGAGCCTCACGGGTCAATTTGGCCAATGTGCAAGTATGTAATACATGATCTGGAAAATAAAATACAACCGAGTCAATGTGAATCACCTACATGAGGTCATAATATAGAAACATTTGGTGTGCAGGTAATCTTAAATTCCTCTCGAGTTAATACCTACCCTGTTCTTATGCTCTTTTGCCCTAGGCTCTTCATCTTCCTCCTGTCCTCCTCCAATGCTGTTGCTAATGATTCTGCCGGTCTCCTGAGCTTACTATATATTCATTAGGGGTGTGAACGCATGATGACGTCATTGTGAGGGCATGGTCGTAATGTATATATATTAAGATGCAGAGACCAGAAACGGGCAGAATGCACGGCAACAGCATCGGAGGAGGACAGGACAGGAGGAAGAAGAAGAGCCTAGGGCAAAAGAGCAGACAACATAAGAGCAGAAGATTGGACAGCAGAAGAGTGGAGAGGAGAAGATCCAAAGAGCAGAGTGGAGAAGACCGGATGAAGATATTTAAGAACATTTCAGAAATGTCTCCTGTCATTATTCACATACACTTCCATTTATGTGGTTAATGTGTAGGGGTACTATGTACCCCATACCCATTCACATAGTGATTGGGGTCTGGGATCTGGGGGCCAACCTTTGTTAAAGGTTGCTTCCAAACTCCTAGGAACCCCCTGGACGCATGACCCCCCAAAACCACCAGACAGGGTTGTGGGGATGAGGCTCTTGTCCTCCTCTACATGGGAGTAAGGTGCTTTTGGGTGTGCGGTGCAGAGGCCCCCTGGCCCAAAGCAATAAAACCCCCCCATGTTGAGGGCATGTGTCCTGCTGTGGTCCAGGGGGTGTTTGTTCCGCTTGCTCGTTCTCTTTCCTGGCCTGACAAGCTGCATGCTTGGATAAGGGTCTGGTAGGGGTTTTGGGGGTAACCCACGCTGTCTTTTTGTTGTGGGCCTACCCTCAAAACTCAATACCACACACAAAAGGCCTGGTTGTGAACTTGGGGTGGACACCCACGGTGGGTTATTCAATTTGTCTGTGTAGTTCCCCCTCAAAAATCTTCACAGCGCAGGTGGCCCCGCAAGTCAGAGCATCCTGATACGACTTACGGTGCCACTTCCATTCAAATAAAGAGGCTCCCATAGGGAACTAGTGTTGACAATTTGAGGCTAAAAATAACACTGATATAAATCATTATGAAAAAACCTACGTGGGCACACAATTGGCTCTTGGACACTTGGTCCTGGATCCTCCACAGTTTTGGAAGTGGCTTCCACGCTAATTGCCAAGTTGCCAGGAGATATTGGTTCAGACCTGGCTGGGGATGCCACATCCTGGCATGACGCAACATCTGCAATGTAAATTTGTAAGGGAATACAAGAATATAAGGTTAAACAATCATTGCAAATACACATATTTCTATGATCCCACTACACAAAAATCTGTGCCTACAAACCTTCATGTTGCTCTGGTGTCTCATCACTTGTTGGCTCCACCAGAATAACTTCAGGAATAATGTCTTCATCTACATAATACAAAAAAGTTGCCATATCATAAATGTCACAAGAGGTACATTTGTTAGGACATGGTGCCCTGCTTGATAGCTATTTTAGTAACAAATATGAAGACATGTACATGGTTATCTATGAAAAATATGGTACATTAATGTTTGACAGTGCATAGGAAACAATTACCTTTTGGAGAATCTGTGCCACCATCTGGGCCCATGTCCTCATCTTCTTAGGCAACTGCCGATTGAGCTGCCAAACCTCTCCTCCTCCTTTCCCATAGTTTGGCACGGAGTTTTCGTTTTTCTCCTATTTAAAGGTTTGAATAATAATCTGTGATTAATAGGAATGTTTGCAGAGAAGATTCGTGCAGGAAAGAACGTTCGTTGCAACACAATACATATATTTTTAACTATGGCTTCCTGACTTTTAATGTCATATACTAAAACATCAACAATAGATCGATCTAATCACGACATGACAACTAAAATGAGTAATCTAACTTTTTACATAGACATTATAATCTAGACATGTTAATACAACATACACAAAATTATAAAAAACATATTGCATGTTTAACAAAAAAATAAAAAAAATAAACTTACTTTTTTTCAGAATGCGATGGATTTGTGAAAGCTGATCCTGCTCACGGTGTTTCAGGTCGGACCACCGTTTCCGAATCTGATCTTTCGATCGCTCAACCCCGAATTTTTTCAACAAACAGGCCACCACCTTGTCCATGATGCCATCTTTCCTGGCATTGGGCCGCTCGTAATTTGCCAACTTCCCATCGTAATCCATTTTTTCTAAAATTCCGACCATCTCCACCATTTCTGCCTGTGTCATGGGTTTTGATTTTCTGGTGGCCCAATCACTTCGGCCCCCACTTGATGAACTCTGAGATCTTTCAGACATTTTTCTTTATTACAAGATTGTTCCACTGCTTCAGGTGTGTGTGTCGCATGTAGGCCTGATCTTCAGCACGTACACACCCCTGCACAAGCCCGCCACTGGAGGAGGAGTTGACGCATGCGCTGTATTTAAAGGACGCCAGGCCGTTCGGCCGACGATTCGCTAGCGGACATATCGAGGGTTGGAGCACGATCGAGCGGCGAATCACGACTTTTCCCCACAAACAAAGGTACGACTATTTTAATAGAAAGTGTGTGTTTTGGGCCCTATACAGCTTTTACTCTGAATATCTTTATTATGTCCCAAAATACATGCTATTTTAATATGTTTTGTGTTGTGTTGTGTCTTGCAGGCATATACTGTCCTGCAATATGGTGGACAATTACACCAGCCACAACTTTCTAATAAGTTTTATTGATGAGTTCAGGCAACTGCCGTGTTTGTGGCAAGTGAAGTCGGCTGATTATAAAAATAAAAAACTAAAAAAACAGGCCATGGACCATTTGGTGGCCTTCTACAAGCCCGTCTGTCCTGGGGCAAATGTGGAGTATGTAAGGCGAAAAATTAACAGCATTCGCACTGCCTACAGGCGGGAGGTAAAAAAAATTGAAAAGTCCACCCGGTCTGGAGCAGGTGCACAGAAGATACATGTACCACGGCTGTGGTACTATGATAACCTGCGATTCCTGTCAGACACCTTGGAATCCAGGCCATCCATCTCAACACTGCCTTCTACTTCGGCAGAGGGCTCAGTGTCGGTTGATCCAAGCCAGGATGAGGATATCCTGGAGGAGAGTTTTACTCAGGTATGGCATTTCACTATATATTGTCTGCTAAAATTTAATCATGTAACAAAATTATAAGCTAAACCATAATTGACCCTTTATGTAAATGGGCATAGCAAGGGGTTGGCATGACAGGCAACCGCCAGGGGCGCAGGCCAAGGGGGGGTGGGTCGCAAAAACATTGGCATTGGTTTATTGTTTTTTTGAACAATCCACTCAGCCTGCACACCCCAGAACCCCCAGTTTGCAGGCGGATTCATGCAGGTGTAAAACATTGAGAGCTGCTTCATGCAGGTGTAAAACATTGAGAGCAGCTGAGCCAAAAGACCAGGAGACTGAGACTGCCTCTCACTGCATCCCCAGCACACCTCTGGTCCTAACAAACACTGCTGGAGCCTCAGCATTCCTCTGGCTCAACCTTTTTTAAAACAAACCTAACAAACTAACAGCTCCTGCAAATGATCCATCCATCCTTGCTTCCATGTCTCTGGTCTCTCACTCTGGGTCAGCAAGGCAGGTGGCTCCCTTATTCCTGTTTACCTGCACCGCTTCACCCTCAATGCCCTACATCAAGCCCTCTGCAAGTTCAGGCCCCTCTCTCTCTTCAACCCCCCTCCTCTCTCTCTCACACCCCCTCTTTCTCTCCCTCTCTCTATCTCTCACCCCTCTCTTTCTTGTTTTTCACACCTGAGACAATGATTGCCCACTAGAGAGCTCTACACTGGGCAAACAAGGGACAAATGAGAAACATTTAATGCCCTTTTATATTTTTTTTTTGGGGGGGGGGGGGGGTTACATTTTTACATTGATCTTGGGGGGGGGGGGGGGGTGTTGCCAAATACAGCTCCTCAACAAGGGCACTGGAGACCCTAGATACGCCACTGTATGTAAAGTCTGCTATTTGTTCACAATAATATAACAAACATGCATTTTTATATACACTATAACATTCTAACCAATTGTTCATTTCATCAACAGGGAAGTATGACTGAGGAGGAGCCAGGTTGCAGCCAGGAGCCTGGGGAGCCTGAGGAGCCTGAGGAGCCTGTGGAACTCTTTCCACCACCACCTCCTCCTGCCAAACGGAGGCAAAAGAGAAAACACATTGATGACATCACCAATGAGTTTATACAGGAGGCCACCATAGCCCTACGTCGTAAACCGGAGGCCAATGAATCCTTTGGCAACATGACGGGCAAAATTTTGGATAAGGTGGACCTCAGGCAGTGTCAGTATGCCCGAAAAATCATACTCGATGTGCTGCAAAAGGCTGAAAACGGCATCCTTAATGAGCACAGCCATGCATGCCAGGAGCACCCGTGCCCTCCACCTCCACCTCCACAACACCCACCACCTCGCCAAATGCCACATGGCCAGTGGCAATATGGCCAGCAGGATCCAAACCTGCCCTCATGGCAGGGGGATTACAGTTACCAGCAACTTTAATTTGTGTAACCCCCTATTATTTATTTTACCCCTGTTTGGCAGTTTCTATTTTAATTTTGTCCAAATGGACCTTTTTTATGTTTAGTTTATTATACGGAGAGTATTGATGTTTTCATTTCTTTTTTTCAGAGATACAAAAAATAAAGAAAATTGAAAATAAAAAATGGCCTATCTGAATTTGTTAACATGTTTAATATTGTGCATAACCTGAAAAATATGTTTTAGACATTAATTCATACAAGAATAAAGGGTCATATCAATAGTTAGATCTTTGCTGTTAAAAAAATAATAATGGTGAAGAGTTCAAATTATTTAATTATAAAATTTGATAGAACAGATAGAATAGACAAACATTATCTTCATCATAACAGAACACATGCCTTTTTATTAGAAAAGTATGGCATTATGAGCAGCATCTTCCTTCTTCTCACATTTATCAAGATGAGCATGTGCTCCGCATTTCACCTATTTCTTGGACTGCCGCGAGCCGAAAGTTCTTTCTGGATAAAATGTTGAGTTTACTAGAGAAAATTCTTCCGGGAACTCATTTGGTTTGATCATGCGTGTTGGGATTCGTAGCTGTGTGTCGGCAGAATTCTGTACTGACTGGCGAACAATCGTCCGTTCTGGTGTCGGCATACAAAAATTTTAATGCTTGCAAGACAGACTCTTGTCAGCAGAATGTGCGCTGACAGCTGTCAGCTGACAGAGGCACCATACTAACAAGCGTACAATCGGCAGATCTTTCGTCCGCCGACGTTTGTATGCCGACGATCGGTACGTGTGTACGGGCCTTTAGAGATATTAGGGAGACCAGAAAAAGACAGGGTAGGGAGTGGGTAGGGGGAGAAGGGAGCACATCCTAAGATCCAGCATAACATTTTCATCAACATTACCATAAAGAGAAACCTCAAGGTGAATATACATCCCTGTACCAAGCACACCATCTGTCCCAATAGCTCTTGTTTCTTGGGTAAGTGTCCAGAGAGGAGGCAAAAGCTTGTTCCTATTTAGCATGAGATTGAGTCAATTGAATGATTTCGGCAGGGGTAGAGACCTGGGGACATTTCCATTTTCTAAGTAAAGCCAATTTGGTCGCTAGAAAAAGTTGAATTATAAGGGTCCTATCTTCAGGTGGAATGGCCTGTATCCCAAGTGAGAATATAGCTATAGCAGGAGTAGGAGGCAGATGCACATCAAACACCTCCCGTAGTAAATTATATATATTGTTCCATAATGGTACTATCAGAGGGCATGACCAAATAATATGGTAAAGGGTGCCAATATGACCACACCCGCGCCAGTAAAAGGGAGAGCTCTGTGGATAGAACGGGGTCAGATACCATCTTAATAATAATTTTTGGGTCATTTCCCACATGTTGATATTTTTAGAAGCCAGATAAGTAGTTCTAAGTGCTGCCTGGCACTGAGTGGGCGTGTAGAAAATCCCCATATAGTTACAGTACATAGTTTGTGAGGTTGAAAAAAGACATCAGTCCATCCAGTTCTGTGTGTGTTTGCTGTTAACCGTACATTGTATACCTTTGTATGTTGTGGTCTTTAAGGTGCCCATTTAATCGATGCTCCCTGCTGACACCACTGCTTGGGGAAGAGAATTCCACATCCTTACTGCTCTGACAGTGAAGAATCCCTTACGTATTTTAAGGTTAAACCATTTTTCTTCTAGTTTTAGTGAGTGGCCAGGTGTCTTATTGTATTCCCTTTCTCTAAAAAGTTTGTTCCTTATGCTAGGGTCGCCAGTACAGTATTTGTACATGGATATCATTTCCCCCTTCAATCATCTCTTCTCCAGAGAGAATAAGTTCAGTGCTTGTAATCTTTCCTCATAGCCGATGCCCTCCATTCCTCTAATTATTTTTGTTGCCCATCTCTGGACTCTCTCCAGTTCCAGCACGTCCTTCCTGAGGACTGGTGCCCAGATCTGGATAGCATACTCCAGATGTGGCCGGACCAGAGTCTTGTAGGGAGTGGGAGGATAATTTCTTTATTTCTGGAGTGAATCCCCTTTTTTATACATGCCAGTATTCTTTTTTTTTAAATTCAATGTTTATTAGGAGAGGAAAAGGCATACAATTGAGTCAAGATTAAGAATACAGGATCATACACACAGTTCTAGACATAACTCAGTTTGGAAAGAGTGCTAGCAATCACATAATATACAACGTCAGAACAGGAGGGCAGTTGAAGAAGACATCACATCAAGGCCCCACGGGAGGCCAGGCCCCCAGAGAGGTCCCCCCCCCCCCACCGACATCCACCATATGGCCGGGATACGGAGGCGGGGAGGAACCACCCCAGCAGACCCAACCCCCCGCAGCCCACCAGGGAGGACCCAAGTATGAATGCCCGCAAAAACAGACCGACACGTAAAAGAAAAAGTGTAGCAGATCCTATGCTCCCGCCTCTCCCATTTCTTTTTACTGAGAAGGTGGGACAAACCCACAGGGTGAGAGGGAAGAAGGCAGGGACAGTAGAGGGGGAAGTAGTAAAAAAAAAAAAAAAGGGGAAAAAGAAGGGGGGGGACTAGGGGGAGGGAAAGACAAGGAGAGAGATGACCACCCAGTCCGCAGATATCAAGCTAGACCACCAAGTCCTTATATTCTGCGGAAAAGCTGAATTCATGCCAGTAGTACCATCTTTTGAGGAACTTCTCCCTCGTGCCCAGTTCGGTAGCCACAAGATCTTCCATCTGATTGATACTTGCCACTTTCCGCAGCCACATAGCCACCGTGGGAGGCTGCGACTGCTTCCAGAGAAGAGGGATACAGCTTTTGGCCGCCGTAAAGAGAAACGGCAAGATGAAATTCCTGTAGGACGCTCATGGGAAACTGTTGTGGTGAAGGAGGATGAGAGCAGGGTCCAAAGTAAGAGCATGGTCCGTGAACTTTTGGGCAATGCGCAGGACCTCAGCCCAAAAGGGCTGTAAGCGGTTGCAGGACCAGAAAATGTGGAGAAGAGAGCCCACCTCCTCCCCACATCTCCAGCAGAGATCAGAACAAGAAGGGAACATTCTGCGTAACCTGTGTCGCCTTGTACGATGTGCGTATCACCAATTTCCATTGTGTGTCAGAAAAGGTCAAGCCCAATTCTTGTTCCCATTTGGTCATGTGAGACGTTTTAAGAAATGAGGATTTCTGCAGCAGTAGGTTGTAGAACACAGATATCCCTTTCATCTTGGAGGCAGGATCCGTGAGATACTGCCACAATAACGTGGGTAAGACAATCTTGGGTGAAGGGTTTTTTGATAGGAAGCTCACAATACTGTTATAAGCAAAGACAGCTTGAGGGGGTAGTGAAAACTCTTGTTGAGGGTCCACAAAGTGTTTGATAGAGTGGGCATGGAAGAATTACGCAACTGTGTCAATGCCTGTCAATATAAGTTTGTTGACGTGGGCATAGGGAAGGAGAATACTCAAGGTGGATAGGGGTAGGGGAACGGGTATGGTGGGCTGGGATTTCGGGATATGTGTGATGAAAAAGCGCCATGATTGCAATGACATTTGCGTTGTTACCGGAAGCGTTTGGAGAGGCAATGGTTTCCATACATCTGCCAGAAGTAAGGTGTATAAGTCGGGTGAATTGGATAGTGTGGATTCTACTGGGAGCCATGGGAGAGAGATATTATGAGTTCTATGGGTGAATCAATATTGTAAAAGTGCCAGGCGGGATGCATGATAGTAATCTCCAATACCCGGGAATCCCAAGCCACCTACAGATTTGTGCCGTATCATATGTGTATACGCATAGCGCGCCCTTTTACGTTGCCAAATAAAGGTATGTAGTAATTTGACTAAGGAGTGAATATAATGTTTGGGAATATGGATTGGAAGAGTGCGAAATATATACAATATTTTATTGTAATCATTTATACCATTTTAAAGGAAGCTATTCTGCCGGTCCAGGATAACTCTGTCTTTTTTAGTTTGGCGATATCCTCTGAAATGTAGGCCATCAGTGGGCGTAGGTTAGAAGTTACTAGTTTAGAGACAGGGAAAGTTAGGGATATACCCAAATATTGCAGTGTTTGAGCAGTCCATGTATAGGGAAATCTTTGTTTAAGATGAGCAAGGGTATGTTCATTTATGCCCATATTAAGAATATCGGATTTATTAAAGTTAACTTTATAGTAGGAGATGGCGCTGAAAGTTTGTAGAATATCATGAGCAGCTGGTAAGGACACGATGGGGTTTGTGAGGCTCAGTATAACGTCATCAGCAAAAAGCGTAATAACGTGTTGTGAACTATGAAACTTAAAGCCCGAAACCAGGTGGCTATGCCTGAGAGTTTCTGCCAAGGGTTCAATCATTAAATTAAATATCAGAGGTGAAAGGGGGCACCCTTGACGTGTTCCGTTTGTGATTTGAAAAGCTTTGGAGAGAATGCCCGCCGAGAGTACTCTAGCCGAAGGGGCAGTGTTTCGAGTCAGGATGGCCGATAGAATCGAGCCGGTGAATCCAAACTTCTCCAATACAGCTTTCATATAACCCCAATGGACTCGATCAAACGCCTTCTCTGCATCTATAGACAAGAGCAGAGAAGGCGTTTTTGTGCGTGCGGCGTGGTGGATCAGGTTGATAACCCTTCTCGTGGCATCAGGGGCCTGCCTGCCTTTGACGTACCCCATCTGGTCCTCCTTTATTAGAGAGGGTAAAATCAGCGTCATCCTATTGGCAATAAGTTTGGCATACAATTTGACATCATTATTTAAAAGTGAGATAGGCCTGAAATTAGCGGGATTGTTAGGGGGTTTACCCCGCTTAGGGAGTGTGGTGATGTTAGCCTGCAACATTTCCGGTTGTAGGGAACCTATCAAGACCGCATTGGAGAAGAGATTTAAGAGGTGTGGTGATAGATGATCTTGTAGGGACCTGTCATATTCGTTGGTAAGACCAACTGGTCCTGGAGATTTATTCAGGGGCAAACTTGCAAGAGTGTCGGACAGCTCTTTGTCGGGGAAAAGGCCTATTTAGTTGCCTCAATGCATCTTCCGTTAAAGTTGGAAGGTGGAGTTGACGGAGGAAATTTTGGATTGCTGCATGCGTGGGTTGGGGAATATCCGTATCTACTTAAAGGTTATATAAAGAACTGTAATAATCCGCAAATGCATCAGATATTTCTTGGGGATGGGAAAGTTTAGCACCTGTGTGTGGGTAAATGAGGGATTCAATCTTCGTTTTAAGTCTTCTCGCCTTAAGTTTTGAAGCTAGAAATGTACCTGCTTTGTTGTGAGCAGAATAATAGCGCATGCGGAGATGAGTCTGGATCAGACAGGATGGAGTTGTTGCATCTCCAAATGAAGGTGGTGGGAGAGGTAGGGCGATGGGATATAGACATATGTATAGCGGCATGGTCTGACCAGGTGATGGGGGATATAGAGGTATGAGTGACATTTGGTAGTGTCTGCATGTCAACCAAGAACATGTCAATCCTAGTGTAGGAATTGTGGCAGGCAGAAAAAAAAAAATAGTCCCTTTCCTCCGAGTGCTGATAGCGCCACACAACATGGAGCCCCTCAGAGTGGATAAGGTTAGCAAGAGAGGGAGCAGAAGATCGCCCTTTGGAGGAGGCATCCATGGCGTGGTTCGCCACCAGATTAAAATCCCTGCACATAATTAACCTCCCAGACCTGAGTTTGTTAACTTTCGTGCTCAATTTGCGGAGGAACCGCGATTGACGTGTGTTAGGGGCATACACATTCACTATGGTGTAGAAACAATCGTCAATGGTGCAATTAAGGATAATATAGCGGCCATCTGCATCCGACACCACCCTAGTATAGGTGAAGGATACAGATCCGCTAATTGCCAGCAGGACCCCTCTTTTCTTCTCCCTAGCGGACAATTGAAAGATATGAGGGTAATCACTATGTGAGCATTTTGGGCTATGATCAAGCTTAAAGTGAGTCTCTTGGATAGCTAGGATATCTACCTTGTGGGAAGAGGCCTCCTTCCACATGGAGTATCTCTTTGCAGGGTGGTTTAGTCCCTTAACATTCAATGAAAGTAATTGTAAGGACATGGCACAATGTATTTACTATGACTGTGTTGAGCAAAACAGTAATAGGGAAGTGGTGCCTTGGTGTTACGAACACTTATAGCGGCTTCTGGCACATACCAAACCAAAAACAGATCAACTTGGTCAGGGTAGAAGAATAGTCCAACGAGCAGTAGACCACACCCCACATCGCGGCAGGGATCAAAGATGCAGTTCGTAAGGTCCGTAGCACGAAACTTGAGAGTACATAGCTTGCTCCTGTTCTGCATGAGAAGGTGGGAAACAAGAAAAACAAAAAAGACAGACAGACAGACAAAAACATAAGGGAGATAAAAAAGACAAGGTCCGGGTGGACCAAGTGCGCAGCTGGGGCTGCATATCAAGTGGGGAGAAAAGCAGGGTGTAGGGTGCTACTCAGAAGCTGGGGGTCCCAGTCCGTCCGTCCTGAGGGTGTACAACAGTCATCAATTTGGGTGAGAAGAAGATCTTGAGTGGCGAGAAACAACTTGCCAATCCGGTTGTAGATGCTGGAATCTTGGTTCCCTGTTTTGCTTTTGGGGTTCAGAAGGATTAGGAAGAATGTTCCACTGGCGAAGGTAACGCAGTCCTTGTTCCATGGTGGTTATCTGGGAGGTTGACCCTTGGTAAGTCACACATAGTTTGGCTGGATATTTCCATTTATACGGAATTTTGTTGTTACGAAGAGCCTTAGTGAGTGAATTGAGGTTACGTCTCAATTGGGGAGTATACTGAGAATAGTCCAAGAGAACCTGTAGTGTTGCAGCTTGATCAGGGAGACGATCTCTCTTCCTAAAGGTATCAAGAATTTTTTCCTTGGCTTGAAAGAAATGGATTCTTAACAACACATCTCTGGGGATTTCCTGGGGTAAAAAGGAGGGTTTCGGAATACAGTGTATCCTGTCTATTGTAAGGTCCGCATCAGTGAGCTCAGGAACAGCTTTGGAAAAGAGATCCTGTACAAAGCCTGGCAGTTGGGGAGATTGAATTGATTCCGGAATGCCCTTGATTTTGAGGTTGTTACGCATCGACCTGTCCTCCTCCAAATCAGCAATTTTAGCTTGCATGCGTTGGATGTCATCTTGTTGGGAAGAATGGGAGTCAATTAAAGCATTGTGAGACACCACAAATTCCCCCATCCTGCTCTCTACCTCATCAACCCTGTCTCCCAGTTGGTGCAATTCTTTTTGACAATACTGTATAGAGACAAGAATGTTGGTCTGCATAGATGTATGAAGCATTGACAGCATCTCTTTCAATGTTGTGTCCGACACCGGCTGTCCAGTTGTGGGAAGGTTAGTAAATGGATCTGGCTGTGGTGTGAAGGCCCATACACCGTGCTGTGATGTCGCATTACTACTCACCTCCATTGAAGTGCTCCAGTGCAGGCGTGGACTGTCCTCCCTCCGTGGCTTCGATTTGGCCGGACTTTGCATTGAGGGGGTAGGAGGAGAGGTGAGGCTCTCATCAGTGAGTCATCTGCCGAACGCGCGGGCAGTCCCTGGTTTGTGACGTGCATCATGTCTGGAGTTGCCACTAGAGGACCCGGCGATCGCAGGGCGGAAGTGTGGCCGCCACCATTTTGACGGAGACCTGAGCGCGCCGGTGGAAAGAATTCCAATACTTTACGGAGCTGCGGGTCGTGGATCTCCTTCTCGACATCTTGGCAGGGTGCAGGTACCGTTCCCCCAAGATAATCTGGCGTTACTGGGTGTTGAAGACTGTTGTGTCGGGCCGTAGGTGGAGAAATGAGCGGACGGAGCTAGGAGCACCCAGATCACGCGGCCATCTTAGTCGGCAGTCGCCACCCCCCAACCCCCCCCCCCCCCTCTGAGTATACTTTCATAAGTGTATTTGTGTCCTGCAACAATATTGCCTCTTTTACTGTGTTAACTCTGATACACACAGTGCCAAACTCCGTGGCAATTTTTTTTTTTTTTCCACTAGAATTTTTATTAAATTTTAAAGGAATACAAACATAACATAACATATGTCAGTACATAAGTCAAAACATCAATTACAACAGATACAGCAAAGTCATTTGTAGCCGAAACAATGCCAGTAATAGGAGTCACAGGTATGTCAACTATGGAGTCTGTAGGTTAACAACACCGTGAGCACCTTACCTCTATTCTAGAGTGTAAATACTATAGACAGGATCTCTATGACTCCTGAGGAGAGGGAGAGGTGTTGGGTTGGGGATAGAGAAGGAGACATGGAGAGAGAAGTGGGAGAGCGGAGAGAGAGTAGAGGGCAGAGGCGTGGGAGAGGAGAGGGGAGAGGAGAGAAGAAATGGTATAGAGGGGGGAGGAGGAGGGGAAGAGGGGAGATGGGGGGAGGAGGGGAGGAGATATATAGAGAAGGGGGGGGGAGAGAAGGCAAGAGGGGGGAGGAGGAGGAGGAAGGGGAGAGGAGAGGGGGAGGAGGTGGGGAAGAGAAGAGAGAGAGAGAGAGAAAGAGAGAGAGGGGGGGAGGGGGGGAGAGGTAAAGGAGAACAGAGGGAAGGGGAGAGAAGGGGAGTAGGGGAGAAGAAGAATATAAGCGGTAGGGAAGGGAGGAGGTGCAGGGAGGAGGGGAAGGTGGAAGAAGAGGGAAGAGGAAGAGTAGAGAAGGGAGAGGAGGGTAGGAGAGAGAGATGATTAAGCCGGAAAAAAGAGATAGCAGGAGCAAGGTGGAGAGAAGGCTTCCGATGCTCAGATGTGGCCATTCATGAGACTCCCATATGTTCAGGTGACATATGTACAATAAAAACAGGGGGGGTAAAGTAACAACATGGGTATAAAGCAACAACTTGTCGGCAGAGCATTATTCATTTTCAGTATGCATAGTAATCATATGCAACATTACTAATCCGGAAACCACGTGTACCACTTGGTCCAAGCTTTATCAAACCTAGCGCTATGGCCTGACTTGTAGGCAAGCAGCTTTTCATATTTGTAGTTGGTTTTGACCAACACTATAACCTCCGAAGTAGTGGGCGTTAAATTGGATTTCCACTGTCTAGTTATGAGGCTTCTGGCCGCCAGTAGAATGTGCGTTACCACCGTACCACTATCTGTGGGGAATAGTTCAATCCCTATGTTCAATATTGCCAGAGCCGGAGAGGGGCGGGTCAGCACCCCCGTAACTCTAGATATCAAGGAGAACAGGCTGTCCCAGAATCCTTTTAGGTGTCTACATGACCAAAACACATGAGTTAGGTGGGCAGCCTCACCACATCCCCTCCAACACAGGGGTGAGTAGTCGGGTACAAATTTAGATAGTCTGTATGGTGTAAGATACCATCTCAAATTTATCTTTTGTGACAATTCCCAGTAGTTGGTGCACGACGAGGATTGTTGGATAGACCGAAAAGCTGCTTGCCATTGCTTGTCAGTAAACGTATCACCTAGGTCCTTCTCCCATTTCACGAAGGGGGTAGCTTTACAATACTCCAGTTTGCTTTGAAGGAAGTTGTAGAAAAGAGAAGTTCCCTTGACTGAGCGTAGGTTACCCGATAAGAACTTCCATCCTTGGGACAGAATACATATATGTGGCGATGTTAAAGAGCGGAGGAAGTGGGATATTCTCAAGTACAGATAATATTCGGTGGAAGGGAGCGAGTATTCTTCCTGAAGGCTAGCAAATGGTTTTAGTACATCTCCTGTCAGGATATGGTCCACAGTGAGTATACCTCTGTTGACCCAGGTTTTGAGTGAGGTGTGAGGAATGACTAGTTCCAGCACGCCCAATGGGATGGGGACTCTCACTACTGCGGGTTGTTGGCCGGATCGAGCCATGAGCGTGCGCCAGGCCAAAAGTGAGGCCCGGAACGAGATGGGAAGCGCTTTTAGTGGTCTTGGGCTCCATACGTCCGCCAAGAGCACCGTCCGCAGGGGGAGGGGGGAGCAGACCTCAGCTTCCATGTTGCTCCACACTGTGGAAGATGCAGGGTTCACCCAGTGTGTTAGTTGGGTCAAATGTGAGGCCAAGAGGTAATCTTTAATGTCTACCATGCCCATGCCCCCTGCAGACCAGTGCTTAATCAGGTAAGAGTGAGCGCTTCTCGGTCTCTTGCCCCTCCACACCAGTCCCTTGAGTGCTGCCTGTAGGGAGGTTATGATTTTCTGGGGTACCGGGATCACTAAGGTCTGAAATATATATAAAATTTGGGGCAAGAGGATCATCTTGAAAGAGGCAAGACGGCCCGACCAGGTAAGCTCCGTGCTGGAAATTCTGCGACATTCCTTCTCAATTTTTGCCACTAGAGGCGGGAAGTTAGCGTCAGCCAATAGGTCTACTTTGGGGGTTAGTTGAATTCCCAAGTACGGGATGCTACTTTTTTTCCAAGTATAGGGGTACAGGGATTGTAATTTTTGACATAAGGTCTTGGACATGCCCATCGGTAATATCAAGGATTTCGTAAAGTTGGCCTTGTAGTAAGAAGCTAGGCTGAATTGTTGTAGCAAGGAATGTGTAGCCGCCAGCGACCGCTCAGGGTCGGACATGAAGATAATGACATCGTCCGCAAATAAACTAATAACATGGGTTCGCGTGGGGGTAGTAAGGCCCTTAATATTTGCGGAGGATCGAACTGCCTCTGCCAGGGGCTCTATAAGCAAATTGAAAATGGAAGGTGACAGAGGGCAGCCCTGCCTCATCCCATTTGTTATGGAGAAGGACCTTGACAGCATGCTGGATGAGTAAACCTTCGCCGAGGGGTTGGAGTATAGCGCCAGTATTGCGTGTAAGATGGGGCCCTGAAACCCAAACCTCTGTAACACTCGAGTCATATACGTCCAGTGGACCCGGTCGAATGCCTTCTCCGCGTCCAATGAGAGCAGCAGCGAAGGCACCCGACCCGATCCAGGTCTATCCACCAGCCCCACCACCCTCCTAGTAGCATCTGAAGCCTGGCGGCCTCTAACAAAGCCCGATTGATCTGGATTGATAAGATCCGGCAAGATTGGGTGGAGTCTAAGGGCCAGTACCTTGGCATACAATTTCACATCAGTGTTCAGTAGCGATATTGGTCTGAAATTAGGAGGAGAAGTAGGTTCTTTGCCCGGCTTGGGCAGTGTGACCACATACGCTTGCAATAATTCACTAGGCAGAGAGGCAGAGGACACCGCGGCCGCAAACATCGTGACTAAGTGTGGGCCCAGGGTTGACATAAACTTTTTATAATAAAGATAGGGGAGACCATCGGGTCCCGGAGATTTCCCCGTTGGTAGTGTACGGATGGCCCGCTCCAACTCTACCGCTGATATCGGGGCATTAAGAACCTGCAGCTGAGAGGCAGTAAGAGTCGGCAAGCGAACAGAGTCCAGGAAGGAGGACATGATTGTCTCCGTTGGCTGGGGGGGTACTAGGGTCATTTTTGAGGTTGTACAGGGACTCATAGTAACTTGCAAAAGAGTTGGCTATGTCTTGAGGGTTAGTTATTTTAGTGTTAGTATTAGGGTCAACGAGGTAAGCTATTCTATTCTTAATGCGCTTGGCCCGCAATTTGGAAGCCAACAATTTCCCTGCCTTGTTACCAGCTGAGTAATGCGACAGTTTAAGAGCCCTAAAGTATTTATCTTGCTGTTCCACCAATAGGTCCCTCAAGTTAGATCTAAGGTCCCTCAATTGTTGGGCCAATTGCGGGGTAGGGGACACTTTATTGAGGGGTTCCAGACGGGAGATCTCAGCCAGGAGCCCATCCAGGCGCCGCGTCCTCTGCCTCTTAAGTTGAGCACACATTTTAATAAGAACGCCCTTATAAAGGCCTTATGGGCACACCACAGTGTTGTTGGGTCTGCTACTGAGCCCACATTGTGTCTGAAGTACTCCTCAAGATGCCCCCGAATTTGGGAGGCAAGTCGGGGAGACTCCAAGACCTGGCTGTTAGCTCGCCATAGGTACGCAGGGCCCGGAGACCGTGATTCTTGTAAAACCACAGTCACCCGTGCGTGATCGGACCATGTGATGTTATGAATAGTCGAGCATCGAACATTCTGTAGGAGATATTTATCAGTCAGGATCATATCAATGCGGGAGTAGGCATTGTGCCTGTGAGAATGAAAAGTATAATCACGTTCACCCGGGTGTAGGCACCTCCAGGTATCAAACAAGTCCGCTTCATAGAGAAGTGTCTGCAGAGCAGGTGGTGGGCGTCTAGGGGCGGAGGAGATGTCTAAGTTGGGGTCCGCTGTCAGATTGAAATCCCCACAAACCACCACAGAGCCATATTTCTGCTTGTCCAACATTCGGAACATTTTCCTCTAAAAACGCATCTGGCGGGTGTTGGGGGCGTAGGCATTTAGTATTGTAAATGGGACATTGTTCAGTTCACATTGCAACAGTACGTAGCGGCCGTTAGAGTCCACCAAGAGCTTATGCAAGGTAAAGGCAACAGTGTCTCGGATTGCTATAAGTACACCTTTACGCTTCTGCGGGGCCGAAGCCATGAAAATGTGCGGGAAACTTCTGTGAGTTACAGCAGGGTGATGAGAATGTTGAAGGTGTGTCTCCTGGATGCAAAGAAGGTCACTTTTAAGTAGTAGTGCCTCCTTCCACATAGAGGACCTCTTGGCCGGGTGGTTGAGGCCTTGGACGTTCAGGGATGTAATGGTGATGGTCATATTGTAATTATAAAAGGGCTAAGCTGATAATCCAATGTGTACTCACAGTTGAGGGGTAGAAAAGAGAGTCTCCAGGGCTGTACCCACAGCTTAGGGAAGCGAAGGTCCGTGGTTTCCAGGAACGATCTCATTATTTTCAGGTGTTGTATGGTGATGTTGCTGACCGACAATAAAAAAGAGACAAAAAAGAAAAAAAACAACGAAACAACAGAGCAAATATGGTATTTGCAAGGTAAATATAAAAGCAAGAGAACGAACTTGTGAGCAGGTATACTGCACATGTTTGCAGGGGGTAGTTAGGTGGTCAAGGTGACCAGACTCAGGAAGGTGATTCGTTGGATTGGATTGGAGATGGCAATCCCTTAGATGATTTTTTCCCCTTCTTCTTGTGGGAAATGGTGTGCCACTCCTCAGATATCGGGGAGATTCGGCCTGAGGGTTCCTGTGGAGCAGAGCCCTGCCCGGGAAGTAGGTTCCATGACATCAGCAGGGTCAGGCCCTCCTGTACGGATGAAACTACATGCGCCTTGTTGTTGTATGTGATAGTCAGATTCACTGGGAATCCCCACCTGTAGATGATAGAGTGGTTACTCAGGATTTTAGTAAGTGGGTGTAGTGCCCGCCTTTTCTGCAATGTGTGTTGCGATAAGTCGGCAAACAGTTGGATCCTAGAGTAGGGTTCTGATATTAGGGTTTTCTTCCTAAAGGCAGACATCAGGTTGTCTTTGACATGATAGAAATGAACCCTCATGATGACATCACGAGGCACATCATCTGGTAGACGGTGTATTCTGGCTATAATAAGTTCAGATATTGGGGTGTTTGGGAGAACAGACAGAATAAGGTCTTTCGCATATTGGTCTAAGTCCCCGGGGTGCACGGATTCTGGAACCCCTCTAAGCTTCACATTGTTCCGCCTAGAGCGGTCCTCCATGTCAGCCATCTTAGACTTCAGCTGCTCTATCTCCTCCTCGTGGCTATAATGGGCATCGATGAGTTCGTTGTGAGAGGCAGCGAATTCCCCCATCTTGTTTTCTACCTTATCCATGCGGCCGCCTAAGGCCTGCACCTCCACCTTGAAGGAGCGGACACATTGCATAAAGTCAGCGTGCATGGAGGCACGTAGGGACATCATCATGTCCTATAGTCTCGGTTCTGAGACCGGGCGCTCGCTCGTGGGGAAGGTGTCTATGATGGGAGATAGCTCCCTAGTGGAGTCCATAGAGGAGTGTCCCCCGTGGCTTACCTCCGCCGCTGGTGAGTCCTCCGACAGCCGAGGTTTGCTCTTCACTGGGCTCCTCGACAGCGGAGTAGATGCCGCCAGAGATCGGGGTTGTCCTGCCTTCTGAGCCGAGGGCGGAGGAGGGCTGGGTGATGGCTGAGAGGACCCGCTGGAGGAGGCCGGAGATCCGCCGCCGCCGCCATTTTGGCTGCGCTGCTTCTCCTGGGCCATGAAGAAATGCTGGAGCTCTCTCGGATGGCCGGTGTCTTTCTTCTTGCGAGCCATCGGGGATGAAGGCGGATCTCCTCCCCTGTCTTTCAGCCCGAAAAAGAGAGTTGTAAAGGTCTTTGGGACGCCGATGTGTGCCGATTCCTTCCCTGGTCTGGAGGAGCTGCGAGCTCAGACGTCCATGCAGCTACGCGGCGACCACGCCCCCTCCGTGGCTAATTTTTTGAACAACTGGTGTGATAAACCAGTGGCCCCCCAATACCACATATTGAAGTGGGGTGTTATTTAACATTCTACTTTTCTAAGAGTGTATTTAGTCCTGCAGAAATTTGGCCTCTTTTGCTGTGTTAACTGTGCTGACGTTGCCATGCTGTGCTGCATCTGTTGTGCCTGGAAGTCAAGAGCCACACTGGTCCTGCACTCCTTTCAGCTTTGCGTTCACAGGCAGATCAGTAGCTGACACCGCTCAATTTGACATTTGGTAAAGTGGTGTGCGACAACGGTGCCAATCTGCTGAGCGCGCTGAAACAGGGCAAAATGACACATGTGCCATGCATGGCACACATCCTGAACTTGGTGGTGCAGCGATTTGTTGCCAAATACCCTGGGGTTCAGGACGTTTTGCGGCAGTCCAGGAAAATCTCAGGCCATTTCAGAAGATCTTATACAGCCATGGCTCGCCTTGCTGACATTCAGCGGCGACACAACCTGCTCGTCAGGCTTCTTATTTGTGACTGCCCGACGCGATGGAACTCTACATTGCATATGCTTGATAGGCTGCTCCAGCAAAAATGTGCAGTTAACAACTACCTGTAGGAACTGTGTGGCAGGACAGGTTCTGGGGAGCTTGGGTTTTTTTCACCTCGCCAGTGGCTGCTCATGCGTGACGCATGCAGACTTCTGCGGCCATTCAATGAGATCACCAAACTGGTCAGTTTCGGCCAGGGTGCCACCAGTGACATCGTACCGTACGCCTTCTTTCTGGAGCATGCATTGTGTCCTGTCATTGATCAAGCCGTCGAGGAGCAGGAAGATGAGGAAGTCGCAATGTTGGATGAATTCCCAGTGGGTGCTACTCCATCTGAGACAGGGCCGGACTGACCATAGGGAGGACCGGGCATATGCCCGGTGGGCCGAGGCCTCCCCGCCATGATCTGACAGTCACTGTGTGTCCGCCTGTCCGGCCGTTGCCGCTGCTGCCGGTCCTCTCCGCGGCCGATTCCGCGGAGAGTCTGGGCCACATTACAGCAATCTTGGCCGGCCGCCGCTGTCCCTGAATAGTCCCCACTCCTAAGCTCTGCAGCGGCATCCAGCGTAGCTGCATAGCTCAGGAGGGGGTGGACCTTGAACCGTCAGGTGACTCTGAGTGAAGGCCGGGGGTGAAGCTAGAGGGGCCCCTGCTTGCCTTCTTGTCGGGAAGAAGCGGGAAGTGTAAAAGTCACTGGCGCCGCACCGCACCGCAGACACTGACAGTCAGACTGTCTGACAGTGTGGAGTCAGAGACGGGTGGACCGTGGACTGGTCTGTAAATTGAATCACTGACTGCCTGGCTGGAGTCTGGAGTCACTAAAGGCGAGTGAGACAAGGACAATATCAACACCACCCGGCACCCAGGCACCCACGACCACACGAGCCAAGGCCTGGCTGCTGCAACAACAACAAGGTAAGGAAAGGGCAGCACTGCAGGCCAGCAGCAGCACAAATTACAAACACGGTGACCTGTGACATGCCCTTACCATGACCTGTGACATGCCCTTACCATGACCTGTGACATGCCCTTACCATGACCTGTGACATGCCTGTACCATGACCTGTGACATGCCCGCACCATGACCTGTGACATGCCCTTACCATGACCTGTGACATGCCCTTACCATGACCTGTGACATGCCCTTACCATGACCTGTGACATGCCCGTACCATGACCTGTGACATGCTCTTACCATGACCTGTGACATGCCTGTACCATGACCTGTGACATGCCCGCACCATGACCTGTGACATGCCCGCAACATGACCTGTGACATGCCCTTACCATGACCTGTGACATGCCCTTACCATGACCTGTGACATGCATGTACCATGACCACCATGATCACGATCACCTTCCGTTCCAGAGAGAGAGAGGACATGAGAGCAAGAGCCGCGCCCGCGTCACTTGAGGTCGGGACTGAGCTGACTGAGGCGAGGCGACAGAGTCGGATCGGAAGTCCGCAGAAGAAGTCGAGTGTGAGTGAGTGACCGTCCCTACCTCTACCTGAAGGCTGCCCGGTAACGGTAAGTGAATGAAGCCTCAGGGGGGGGCCCGGCCCGCACACTGTCCTGTCAGTCAGTTGTTCTGGTGCTATGAAGGGGGCACGCGCGCTGATCTCTGCATTGGGGGCACCACGTATGCTGGTCACTACATTGGGGGCACGCACGCTGATCTCTGCATTGGGGGCACCACGTATGCTGGTCACTGCATTGAAAGGGGGCATGTACGCTGGTCACTGCATTGAAAGGGGGCATGTACGCTGGTCTCTGCATTGAAAGGGGGCCTTTACTGTGGGGTTTGTGCTAGGGGGCCTGTACTGTGGGGTTTGTGCTAGGGGGCCTGAGAGGAATTGGGGTGATCTGAGGTGTGATAGTGCAGGAATTGGGGTGATCTGAGGTGTGAAGGTGCAGGAATTGGGTCTGATCTGAGGTGTGAAGGTGCAGGAATTGGGGTGATCTGAGGTGTAAAGGTGCAGGAATTGGGGTGATCTGAGGTGTGAAGGTGCAGGAATTGGGGGGATCTGAGGTGTGATAGTGCAGGAATTGGGACTGATCTGAGGTGTGATGGTGCAGGAATTGGGGCTGATCTGAGGTGTGATTGTGCAGGAATTGGGACTGATCTGAGGTGTGAAGCTGCAGGAATTGGGTCTGATCTGAGGTGTGAAGGTGCAGGAATTGGGGTGATCTGAGGTGTGATGGTGCAGGAATTGGGGTGATCTGAGGTGTGATAGTGCAGGAATTGGGACTGATCTGAGGTGTGAAGGTGCAGGAATTGGGGCTGATCTGAGGTGTGATTGTGCAGGAATTGGGACTGATCTGAGGTGTGAAGCTGCAGGAATTGGGTCTGATCTGAGGTGTGAAGGTGCAGGAATTGGGGTGATCTGAGGTGTGATGGTGCAGGAATTGGGGTGATCTGAGGTGTGATGGTGCAGGAATTGGGGTGATCTGAGATGTGAAGGTGCAGGAATTGGGGTGATCTGAGGTGTGAAGGAGCAGGAATTGGGGTGATCTGAGGTGTGAAGGTGCAGGAATTGGGGTGATCTGAGGTGTGAAGGTGCAGGAATTGGGGTGATCTGAGGTGTGATAGTGCAGGAATTGGGGTGATCTGAGGTGTGATGGTGCAGGAATTGGGGCTGATCTGAGGTGTGAAGGTGCAGGAATTGGGCTGATCTGAGGTGTGAAGGTGCAGGAATTGGGGTGATCTGAGGTGTGATGGTGCAGGAATTGGGGCTGATCTGAGGTGTGAAGGTGCAGGAATTGGGCTGATCTGAGGTATGAGGGTGCAGGAATTGGGGTGATCTGAGGTGTGAAGGTGCAGGAATTGGGGCTGATCGGAGGTGTGAAGGTGCAGGAATTGGGGTGATCTGAGGTGTGAAGGTGCAGGAATTGGGGTGATCTGAGGTGTGAAGGTGCAGGAATTGGGGTGATCTGAGGTGTGAAGGTGCAAAGCTCACTTGATATTTTACTATTATTCAAGCGGTTTGCAGCAGTTACTTTATATGAAGCTGACAGTTGATTTTTATGTATCTGGCACTCCCAATTTCTTTGAAAACATTTTTCGGCACACTGTGCCCAAAAAGGTGGTCTACCCCTTGATTAGAGTAACCCTCATCTTGTGCTGCTTCATACCATTTTAGGACTCAACCATCAAAACAGGATTTAAAGTAAGACAAAAAAAAAAAAACAGCATCATATGGCAGCTCTGATCTAAATTGGACCCAATTTATCAGATTAATCTAAAAAAGGTACCGTAATCGAATCCACACATCCTGGAACATTAAATTCTGTCATCAACCATCCCGACGAACGCCAATGCCCCAGTCACGCCCCCGCCACGCCCCCCCTCCTGGGCTGCTCAGTCCTCCAAAATGGCCGGGCCTATTTTTTGTCCCAGTCCGGGCCTGATCTGAGACAAGTCAACAGCAGGAGTCTGAAGAGGAGTCAGAGGAGGATGGTGCTGGGGGGGATGAGGAGGAGCAAGAAGAGCATGCTTTAAACCTTTCTGGGATCCCTGGTGTTATCCGTGGATGGGGGGAGGAGAACGGGGATGACATTTTCCTGGATGAGGAGCTGGAAGCAGGCCACTACACCACTTCCAGTTTAGTCTTTTAGTTTAAGGGGGCCTTAATGCTCCAGTGTTTTAAGGGGGACCCCCATATAATAAGCTGTTACAGGCTATACAGGCAGACACTGACTTCTGTATCCTGTGAATGCCTAATGTACCTCCAGCCACCAAATACTACGTTCTTAGCTGTCAAGTAAATCCATGTGGGCTAATTTTTTGGGGCCAATACTGGCCTACACTTAGTTCTGTATCCTGTGAACGGCTAATGTACCTTCAGCCACAGAATACAACATTCTTAGCTGTCAGGTAAACCCATGTGGGCTAATTTTTGGGGCCTATACAGGCAGACACTTACTTCTGTATCCTTTGAATGCCTAATGTACCTCCAGCCACCCATCACTACATTCTTAGCTGTCAAGTAAACCCATGTGTGCTAATTTTTGGGGCCAATACTGGCCAACACTTACTTCTGTATCCTGTGAACGCCTACCTTCAGCCACAGAACACAACGTTCTTAACTGTCAGGTAAACCCATGTGGGCTGAAAAAGGGGAGTGGCTAAACTATGGCGCCGTGAGGACACGAGGCAGAGGAGCTCCCTGAGCTAGTGGTGTGATCCAGCCTCCACAGCCAGTGCCTGCACACGCCGCCCCAGACCTGCATCCCGCCGGCATACATGTCCATTGCTGAAGCGGTGGAATCGCCGCAACCGTCGAGCAGACGTCCGGACATATCGTCCTACTTTCTCCAGCGTCCCGCAGCCCAGCAAGGCAGAGAGGGTTCCAAGATGGCTCAATTGCGCCTGGCAGCCGCGGGTTCAGCGTCTCAAAAAAAGTCGGCAACCAAAGCAATCCTGGCTCAGGAGTTGGCGGACGAGGTGATACTTAGGAGCCCCCCCCGCTATCGAACCCCCCCCAGGAACGAGCAGCGGAATTAACAACTAGGCCACTGATCCAACTGCATCAGCCCCAGCCACCGCAGACAACCGAATGGAGAGACTTCTGTGCCTTAATTCCTACTAAACAGGACATCCATGAAATGGCTGCTACAATAGTAAGTGACTTGAAAGCTGAAATAAACTCTATTAAATCAAGAATAGATGAAACAGATATCAGGGTTAATGCAGTGGAGGTGGTGCAAGTTAAACATGAAGCTAGAATCTCGGCCATAGAAAATACACAGGAAACTTTTCATAAGAAACTTACTATGATTCTGCTGCAGCAAGACGATATAGAAAATCGCAGCCGTAGAAACAACATTTGGCTGAGAGGGCTGCCAGAAGAATTGAGGGTCATGGGTTAAAATCCGTAGTGATGGGGATTTTCAATAATTTATTGGGAAACCCCCTTGAGGACACTATTGAAATCGACAGAGTCCACAGGGTGAAAGCCCCACGGAGGGCAGATAAGGATCTGTGTCGGATGTTCTAATTAGAATCCAT